>NC_090939.1:479495319-479798350 GCF_040938575.1 Ambystoma mexicanum | reverse complement strand
CCTCAAGCTCCACGCAAACCAGCCCCCTATGCAGGTCGGCGCGCACCCTACGCCGCTTGGACATGCCGCCACCTGGTGCAGGGAGTGGCAGGATGTAGACGGGGCAGCCTGATGAAGGCAATAGACAATTGCTTGGACACCATATGTGGGGGAGTTGTGGGGGGAGGGGGAATGGGGTGAGGGTGTGTGGGGGAGTTGTGGGGGTTGGGGGTAGTGGGTGAGGGTGTGTGGGGGAGTTGTGTGGGGGAGTTGTGGGGGGAGGGGGAAGGGGTGAGGGTGTGTGGGGGAGTTGTGGGGTGAGGGGGGTGAGGGTGTGTCAGGGAGTTGTGGGGGGGAGGGGGATGAGGGTGTGTGAGGTGGAGGGTTTCAGCACTTTAATATTTTTCAGACAGTTAAATACACCCGTTGTGTGAAAAAAGAATTCTTGAGTGGGCATTCCTTATTGCATATGTGTCATGTATTGATATACAGTGCATATTGTACATGTATTCCCACACCCAGTGCCCTCTGTCTGACTTTCATGTCAGCCTCTGCACCCATGTGTGTCAGAAATATTGTGCAATCACTGACTGATGCACAGCACGTCCCTCCTGTGCATTGGCACAGCGATGATGCGCACCCACATCTTCTTCATCCCCTTCATCATCACCAGGTGGTTGCAATTCAATGTCAGGGGGCAGGGGCACGTTCCGTCGGATACAATTGTTGTGCAGCATGACACATGCCATGATGATCTTGGCCACCTTCTCATGCCTGTAGTGGAGGGCCCCACCCGACCGGCTAAGGCAGCGAAACCGTGCCTTCAACAGGCCAAAGGTCTGCTTGATGACCACACGGGTACGGGTATGGGAACGATTGTAGTGCTCCTCCTGCCTGTTCTGTGGGTTTCGGACAGGGGTGAGGAGCCACAGCTTCAAGGGATAGCCACTATCACCTGCATGAGAGGCAATAAAAGGTATATGACAGTCGAATAATGATGGACAGCTGTACTAGTCACATATGCCTGCAGATTATCGTTGGTCACATGCACATGTCCCTGGTTGTATGCACACAATTTTAATGCCCTCAATGTATTATGTGCCATGGACTTATGGTGTGGTTTGCATCTCCAAGATGATACACGGTGTACACTGCCTTGATGTTACTCATGCATTGTGGATGCATACCGCTGTGTTTGTGTAAAATTTGTGATGTGTTGTGTTCTGTATGATTTTCTAACTGGCAGCGTTGGGAGTAGGCTCTGCAATATTGTGCATTCAGCCCTGATTATTACGATGGTGACATGCTTCACTTCTGTGGTGGTGGCAGCCTTGTGACAAGCTGTGGATTCCCTTGGTGATTTTGTTCAGTGCACTCCCATGAATGTTTGTCCTGTGTAGTGATTTGCTGCTGACATTTACATAGTGATTATTCACAGCCTGTTGGTGGATTTTGTTATGGAGGGTGAGGTACTATGATGGGTGTTGGATGATTTGTAGCATGTGGGGTGTTTTTAAGTTTGGCATGTTGTGATAGGTGTCCAGCTAACTTCATTGCTATGGGATTTGGTTGTCATGTTCAGTTAGTGATGCTTTGGGGCACAGTGTTTTGTGATGGGCACATTGTGCTGTCACATCAACAATGACACCATGGTGGTGTGTGCATCTCTCCCCCCATTTCACTGCCATGTGCCTGTCATGTAATTTACCAAGCAGCCATGCACGTCGTCCTGCATGTCGCTCCATGTAGCATGGTAGGGTGGAGTTCCGCAGGACCATTGAGTCATGAGTTGATCCGGGATATCGGGCCCAACAATGTGTGATGATCCTGCTGGCGTCACATACCATCTGCACATTGATGGAGTGGCATTGTTTGTGGTTGTGGCACACCGCCTCCATGGCATGCGGGACCATCAACTCCACGTGAGTGCAGTCGAGGGCACCTATTCAATTTAGCATGCCTGCCAGTGCATGGAAGCCAACTTTTGTATCAAATATCTCCTGGGTAGTCCGTGGTAGGGATATGTAGACCCTTGTGTGATTCATGGGGGCATTCAGTACTTGGTTCAGCATGCAAGAAAATAAAGGTTGTGATAAGCCATGCATGTGCCCCACTTTGTGCTGGTAGGCGCCTATGGCAAGGAAGTGGAGCACTGACACTACCTTGAGTAGAGGGGGATGGTGGTGCGTATTTCAATGAGGCTGACAATGTCGTCGTGTATCATGTCCACAATAGTGGTGATGGTGTCCCGGTTCAGATGGTACAGGGTGTGGATCTGCTCAGGGGATAGGTTGAATGCACTGGCTCTGATGAGAGGGATTGGGGGCTGCCTGCGTGGTATCACTGGCTGCACTGCTGGGGCATGCAGGGCCTGTCTTACCCTCCTTCTCCTCCTCCGTCTCCTCTGTGGTGCCTGCTGTTCTTGTTGTTGTTGCTGGTGTAGCAATGCAAGCATGTCCTCCAGCCCCAGTATTGCTACTACTAGTGGAATCATTTTGGTGTGGGAAGGGGTGTGGTGTGTGGGTGTGCTCCTTTTGTGCTGGCCCAGACTCCATTGCCTCCACCTATGCTGATTGTGTGCACCTGTGGCAGTTGGGAACACTGCACATAGCAGTTTATGGTGCTTCACGATGCCGGTATTACCGGCATGCCGGTATCCCCTATTAGCGCCTTCATGATGCCGGTATTTGCATGTCCGCCTGACTTGTGATGTCCTCCTATTAGCGGCATACCGGTATTGACGGCCTGAAAGGCCGTGTGCCCGTGCCCTTGCTGCTATTAGAGGCACCGTTATTAGCGGTGCTTCTAATACCGGGGTCTTAGGTCAGAATAGCCCGGAGCGGTATGCGATGCCTGTAATCCTTTACCGGCATCGTTTTTCCATTACCTCCAACCTCGTAATGACCCCCTATGTCTTTGTCCTTATTCTAGATTCATTCTGCAATAAAACTACAGAGGTGCTGTAAAATCCCAGAATCTGAATTCTTTCAATTGGATTTGTATTTCTGTGACATTGGGCCTCATTACACGGAAGGCGGTAACTATGGCGCTATTAGCGCCATGGTTGCCACCGGTAATTTACCGATCCCGCCATGGTGAATGGCGGAATTACCGCCCCATTCCAAGGTTGGCGGGGCCGTAATTCCCCATTCACCATTGGCCCTTCCCCATTCCCATTTGAGCCCCCATAGGGCTTAATGGAAATGGGGAAGGCGGCAATTACGGTACCGCAAATGGCAGTACCGTAATTGCCTCCAAGGTCCCTTTGTGGGTCCCCTCCTTAACGGCTGGTAAAACAAGCCATTAAGGTAGGGACCAGCAAAGGGTCCTCGTAGTAGGGCAGTAAGGGATTACCGGCACCGGTGCTGGTAATCCCTTACCGCCATCCGTGTAATGAGGCCCATTGAGTTTTAGTCCCCAAAGTTGTTGAATTTTTTAATACAATAGCATTATTTAATAAAGTACTACAATGTTGGAGTACAGCTGTAAAAATGCCTGTATTTAAGAAGGGATGATGTTCTTTACGTAGGTTTTGCATTTAAATAGCTTTTATTAGACTTTTTTGTTGTATGGTCTACAATAGATTGCTGATGTGTGTCAGAGACCATTCCATAATGGCTTACACCCAGTATGGGTATAGAGAAAAAGTGGGGTTCTCGGATCGAACATAAACATTGCTTTTATTAATCTCCAAGTACGTCAAGGTAAATACAATGGGCCGCATTCCGAGTAGGGCGGTAAGGGTTAACGGTCACCGGTAACGAGACCAGTGCCATTAAACCCTTACCGCCCTATTGCGAGTTCCCTTTGCGGGTCCTTCATTAACGCCTGATTTTAGCAGGCGTTAAGGACGGGACCCGCAAATGGACTCCAGGGTCAATAACGGTACCGTCATTTACGTTACCATTATTGCTGCCTTCCCATTGAGCTCTATGGGGGCTCAAATGGGAATGGGGAATGGCCCTGGTGAATGGGGAATTACCGGTCCCTCTGACCTCGGAATGGACCGGTAATTACTCCATTCACCAGGCCGGAGTTTGGACGAGTTCGGATGCAGCTATGCCGCAAATAGCGGCGTGGTTACTTCCGAACTCGGAATGAAGCCCAATGGCCATTAATTGTAGTGCATGGATATTGCTAATCTTTTTGACATGATTAATCATTGAAGACTGTGGACATTTCTGTATCAAATGGGTATCCCTTCCAAACTGCTGGCAGTCCTGCTACAGCACCATGACTCCATGGATGCCATGGTGAGGTTTGATGGGAGGAGGCTGCACTATGGCTTTCAGTATTGAAACAGGATAAGACAAGGTTGAGTGCTGGCCCCCCTCCTGCTCAACCATTATACAAATACACTGCAGTATACATTTGGAGATGATGTTGTGCCATTAGCTGAAACCCAGAGGGTGCTATAACAGTTGTTCAATTAGTATATTGAATTTATGAGATCATATGATATAGTGATTGTTTCTTAATCAGCTGTGATGATGGTCAATAAAGGGAAAAAAAACGTATGGGTGCCTTCAACTCAGCTGGGATACCAGCACCTAGTGTACATAGGTATGCTTTCTTATGAATATGTTGTACAAATCTAATTGTAAATTACATCTCTTAAAACCGAGTTGTGTGGCCCAAGCTATGGGTGAGCTTTTTAGATTTGCTAAGCATAGCAAATCTCATCCTGATAATGTCATGCTGAGGGTTATAGAGCAAAAGTCTTCTCAATGCATTACTAATTGTGGAGAATCTGTTCTGCAAATCCATTCACGGATTGCCCCAGTCTGTGCCAATTTTCTGTACTACGCATCACGTTGGGTATTGGCTGAGGCCAAGTTAGCCTCAGCCAATCTCTTTTGTGGTTAAGATCACTTAGGTCCTGCTGAAATGTATTATGCTTGACCACGTCTGTTTAACATGCCACACATGGCAATAGTTTGATATGATGAAAACAACATAAATACTGGCAATTGGGTGAGAAACCTGATTTAATCCATACAAAAAAGTATGTTGCCATGGGTAGATTGTGAATTGAGCAATACCTCTAATAAAGCACATAACTGATTATAACATTGATGAGACCTGAGTATTTGTCATGGACCCATTCCCTATCACAGAGGTTATAGATCACTAGACTGAGAGTGAATTTACTTCCTACTGAAGCTGTGATGCCGAGGCAGATGATAATCATATAACAAAAGGGTGTTTCTAGCACAATTGAAGAAAAGGTCTGCTTACTGGAGCTTCCTGGAGCTAAATGGAGAAAGTTGACTAAAAATCAAAAACCCTAGCGAAGTAGATTTAGTGCATTGTCTGAAATTGATAGTTGAATCAATCATACACAATGTATTTGTCTATTTGTATTATGAAATGCAATCTATCTGTACATAGACAACAACGTGGAGAGTTAAACATACATAGGGCCTGAATCACAGAGCATTTTTCAATGGGATGATACCATTATGAAACGCTTCTGTGAATCAGGCTCATGGTATACATACAAAAAGCATTAAACCATGTGTATTGACATATCAAGATCAAATGAAACACAGTGTGAGAACATACAGCTCTGTTGTGCCTGGATAAGAAGTGTGTTAAATGACTCACTAACACAAAGTATTCTGTGCTATTTGTCAATCACACAGCTGCAGGCAAAAGAAGCGTTCTGAGGAATCTGTTATATGCAAAAGCTCCCAAATGTCAGCTGAATTAATGTGAGCCTCAGTTGGAAAACAGGGTCAGCGCCTAACTAGGATGGTACATGACTTTTTGTCAAAAGAGGTGGATTACAACTCCTTCATCAGGACCATGCATGATGCAGGACCCTGATGGTAACAACAGGGGGTGTGGGGGAGGGGACACTTGTTCTGTCCTCCTTGACTCGGGAGTACGGCTTTATTAGTGCACCTCTTGATAAACTACCGTTGTGGAAGGAGCAATACCGACAGGCCTTGTCAGAAATTCATAAGTATGTGCAGCAAGGGATGAGTCAGTGTCTAGCAGCGGGGTGCGCAGAAGAGTCTCACAGATGTCAGCCTGCACAAGTGAATGCTAGTGGATGATATGCCCAAGGAGTAATCTGTATGCACAAACTGACCCGGAGACATCAAAATAGCTTTGCATTACTTGATACTCTATAAGACATACACATGGTTCACGGGAAAGTGATCTTACCACTATTGAACAACAGTTGTTTCCAGCAATGAAGGCCTCCATTTTTTATTAGTTACTGATTATTATATGCCCTGGTCTCTTACACATTATCTTAATGTAGCATTGACAGATAGATGAGGAAATATGAATTGCGCAATTATATATGGGATAAAGAAAAGTACAGCTATAAGGAGATTGCAAGTCTCCAGCGAGTTCCGTGACCAAATAGAGGAACAAGGTTGAAGGCCGAGTTCCTTTATAAGGTCATGGAATTCTGAGGTGAATTGCAACTATCCTTTTTACAGACAGTAGGGGCTATTTTATGCCTTATAATATATGGCCACACACACCGCCACCTCGTTAGTACCCTGGCCTCTTGCTTAATCTAATGCAAGAGATCTTCCATTTGCTGTTCCATATAATTAATGTAGAATGTGTTTGGATTTAAAAGAGCTAGTGTGCATCTTGTGATGCGTTGTAGAAAAACAGTTTGTGCAGTTTAATAAAAATTAATAAAAAATATGTTTTCTGATTTAAAATAAGTAAAAGCATGCTGATTCTTGTTCACATGTGTTAAACTCCAAAAGTGAGCAAATTAAACTATCTAACACACAAGTGAGTCGGCACAACCAAATGGCAGTAAGGATTTTGTAAGTCAACAATTTTAAACAAATACATACACTGTATGAGGAGCGCTAAAGTAACCCCAGTGGCGATCTGGGTTGAACAAGCAAATAAAGAGCATTATAACAAGATAGCTATAATACGATGTGCTCACACATTGTCCCGCTCAAGGCGGGGTACCTTAAATATTCCAAAATATTTATAATCAGAAAACACCATGCTTTACAATTATTGCATAGGTAACCATTTGAATGGTTAATCACAGTTAACATATCAATAGCAAAACAGATGAAAACAGAACAAAGAAGGCCAATGCATTTCGGAAACACAGCTATCCTTTATCAGAGCCTGTCTGAAAGAGAGAACTCTGGAAGACAGCAGTGATAATACCATACTTCAATGAGGGGAATAGACTAAATCCCTCAAACTACCATCCTATTCCCCTCCTGGATATTGAGAGTAAAATATTCATGAGGCTTTTGTTAAATGAACTCTCGATATGGGTAGAAAAGAAGGAGGTATTGTCCCAATGCCAAACAGGGTTTGGAAAAGGCCTATCAACAGCCTTGAATGGAATTATGCTAAACCTACTGAGCGAAAAATCAATGGTCAAGGGAGGAACACCATTAATCGGGGTCTGGATATATTTG
Source organism: Ambystoma mexicanum (assembly GCF_040938575.1). Classification (NCBI taxonomy): domain Eukaryota; kingdom Metazoa; phylum Chordata; class Amphibia; order Caudata; family Ambystomatidae; genus Ambystoma; species Ambystoma mexicanum. The sequence goes on along the minus strand of NC_090939.1, from coordinate 479,790,944 downwards.
TCCACAGCTTTTGACAAAATTGATAGACCAAGGCTTTGGCACAAACTGAGAAAAAAGGGGATCCCAGAGACACTCCTGTCAATGTTAATGGAACTCCACAGGGGAACAAGCGTAAGGGAACGCTTGGACAAAAAGGGCCATTTATCAGATTAAGTCTCAGTAGAAAGAGGGGTAAAACAGGGTTGCTTGGGGGCACCTACATTCTTCAACCTATTCCTAGCCGATGCAGGAGAACACTTGAACCCGGCTGCGTTGGCCAGCCCAGAAATTGGTGGTGAAAAAATATTCTGGCTGCCCTATGCGGACGACATCGTCCTGCTCGACAGACCTGCTATCGGCTTACAGCGACTGCTGAACAGCTCGCGCAAGTACGCAAAGGAAAATGGGTTGATAATAAACCCTAAGAAGTCCAGGATACTGGTATTTAAACACCCAAGGAAAAAGACCAACTTCAAGCAATGGGTCCTAGATGGGCAGAAAATCCCACAAGTAGAAGATCTCACGTACCTAGGTTATAAGATCTATGCAAGCCCAGCTAACCACAAAGCAGAACGAGACCTACTCTCCAAAACACTCTCCCTAATTCCCCATTTAATCAAAATTAGAGGGAAATACTGCAAATTCTCAGTGGTCCCAATGATAAAATATGATCTTAAGATAGTGCCAACTCTATTATATGGCCTAGATGCCAAACCTCAATTGTGGGACTTGAACTGGGCTAAAGTGGAGGGCAGAATCTGGAAGAAAGCTCTAAATCTGCCATGGAGTACATCAGGAGGACAATTGAGATTTGAATTGGGATTAAAATCCCTGAACTGCCTAGCAGAATGGAAGTTGTTATCCCTCTACAGGGAAATTGCATATTCAAAAAAGGGTTCCCTGTATGAGGAAATCAAAAAACATCATAACCAACTGAAATCAGGGATCCTACAGGGACTAGAACAGAAAACAAAAAAGGCTCTATCCAAAGTGGGTCAAAGCCTGGAAACACTAGAGTAAAATCCTCTGAAGGTAAAAAAAGAGCTGGAAACATTAGATTGGATAGAGACAATCAGGAAAATAAGATCATCAATCCCAAAGAACACCTTTCAGGTCATCGATAAGAAAATGGGAACCCTCCCTAGGTACTTAGAAAAATTCCTGGAGGAAAAGATCAGGAACAATTTTCTCAGAGCGAGACTAAATCTATTACCCACAGGGGAAATACTGGAAGTGCAAAATCAATCCGAACTGTCAGTACAATATTGTGAGAGATGTGCGATCCCAAGGAACCAGTCCCTGAGACATCTACTGCTTGAATGCAAAGGAACATGGGATCGAAGAGTAAGAATACTAGGAAGATTTGTAGAAAGAACTGATTGGCTATTATCAGAGAATACTTGGCATAGAATAATAGCAGGACATGAAACGCAGCTCACAGCAGCAGTGGTAAGATTTCTCCAATCAATACACTTGCTGCACCACAGCATCTCAACCAAAAGGAAGGATTGAAGAAATAAACATAGACCAGCACTACTGGAAATGTAATGATCAGCCAGACAACTGGTTGGTGCAATAACAAATTAATTACATTTTGATATATTTATTACTTGGAGGGGGAGAGGGACATTCAAATAGAAATGAGTGAAACAGCTGTCTTAGTATGGAGATCTTCATGAATCTTAAAACAAACATTTGCCCCTAATGAACTGTGAAAGAGAAAGGAGGAAGGTTTGGACTCCAGGAGAGCTTTATCTCTACTATTTCTTTTTCCTCTCCTCGTCTTCCTTTTCAGTCTTTTAATCCATTTTACTTTTTCTTTCGCTTTCTGTCTCTTCTCTCTTAACTCATTATTGGAAACGAGCAAGACAAAAGAAAATGATTTGTAAAATTATATTTCAGAAGGTTGAACATCAAATTGCAAAGGTTTTTTTTAATCTGTTGTATGTAGACTGTAAACCAAATACAATTAAATAAAAAAATAAAAAAATAGAGAATGCTCAGTCAGGATATCAAAATAATGAAGGAGTGTCACCCCACACCTTAGCACAAACAAAGCACATGTCATGTCAGTATCAAAGAAACAGATGTAACATTTAAAGGCCCCCTATCAGCAAACCCACCTTAACAATCAAAAGTAGACAAAAGGCAATTCGAGCAGAAATGATGCATAAAGCACAACATGAAAAGCATAACCGAAATACCAAAATAAAGAAGTGTCACCTGACCCCTTAGAACAAACAAAGCACATCATGTCAGTAGTATCAAACAAACGAATTCAACGTTTATACACCACCTATCAGCAAGCCCACCTTTACAATCAGCAATCAGAACCGGGCACTGGCTTGGTTGACCTCTTTCCTTTCAAATCTGCCCTCCCAGGTTCAAATGGGCCCTTTTGTCTCCTCTACTTCACTCTCCACTTGCGGCATCCCTCAGGGTTCTATCCTCTCGCCGTGGCTTTTTAATATTTATCTTGCCCTTCTTGCCTATTTGATCTCCACCTTCTCTCCTCACTTCCAGTGTTATGCTGATGATACTCAGCTCTCCTTTAAGTTTCCCTCCTTTACCACTTCTCCTTCCTCTCTCATTCCCGATTCACTAGTATTCAGGCATGGTGTGCTGCCAACGATGTCTGTCTTAATGCCAGTAAGACCGAGATTCTTCTATTTGAAATCCCCTCTTCCATCCCCCCTATTATCTGGCCACCCTCCTTGGGCCCCCTCTCCTCACCCTCTTGTAAGGCAAAAAACCTGGGTGTTATCTTCGACTCCTCTCTCTCCTTCTCACCTCATATTGCTGACCTTGCCAAGAAGGCCCACTTTCAGCTTCACCTCCTCAGAGGCATTCTCCCTTCCCTCACCTTCCCCCAGAACCTCAATGTCCCCAGAGCTCTGGTTCTCTCCAGGCTGGACTACTGCAACAGCCTCTTCCTCAGCCTGCCTCTTCCCTCACTCCGCCCTCTTCAACTAATCCAGAATAGGACTCCAAGTCTTATGGTTGGCCTCAAGCCCACGGACCGCATCTCTCCAACCCTAAAATCTCTCCACTGGCTTGGTGCCTGCAAGGATCAAATTCAAGACCCTCTGCATCGTCCACAAGGCTTTCTGGGGCCTGGGACCACACTACATCCAACTTTCTCAGCCTATCTTCCTCCCTGCTAGAATCCTTTGGTCCTCTAGATCTAACTCTCTGCAGGTCAGACGTTCCTCCAAGCAGAGAGTGGGGGGTAGTTATCTTTCTTCGGCAGGAGCCCATTTCAGACTTGAGCCGGATCTCCTTAAGTTCCAGAAGCTTCTCAAGACCTTACTTTTCTCCTCGTCCTTCCCTCTCCCCCTTCCTTGCAAATGTTCCATGTTATATGTTTGGCTACCCGGTCCCTATGAGCCCTACAGGGGCCAGGCCCTCCCTTGACAAGTTTGTCTCAGCATTTCCTTACTAGTGCTTGCCTTTGGCAAGCCTTTCCTGACTAGACTATTGAGTCTTGTCACCTTGCCTCCTCGCACTACCTTACCCATATCCCATCCCCCTGCACACCTGCCCTCCAGTGTGCTGGGGAATGGGACTACCCTTAGCACTTACCCAGCCCCTTGGGCTTTCTCCCTCCTACATTCCCTTTCCCCTTACCTTCGCCCTGACCTGCCCCCGCCCCTCTGCACTTCCTGTTGCTGCACTTGCACAATCCGAATGTCACTAGGCCTAGTACGACCTCTGTTGTTGTTAAGCTCCTTTGTTCCCCCCTCACCTCTAGTCTTGTGGCAGCTGGAAACACTTGCTGCTGTATAGGCGCCATGCACACGTTCAACAACGAAATAAATAAAATAAGATCAAGAGTAGAAAAAAGGCAATTTAAGAGCAAATGGAACATAAAGCACAACATGAGAAGCAGAAGCCAAATGATCCATGCTGAAATACCTGATTCTTAACAACGAAATTCGCTGGTGTGTAATAAAATTTAGTCAACCTCTGAAAAAAAAAATGAGTAACAACAGGATCAAGTCATATATAACCGAGAACATGCCTGGAAGCATGAGATGCGTGGCAGTGTTGTGGCAGTGTTGAAATACCTGTACCTAGTCAGTGCAGTGTTTGAACACTGAACACAAAAACAAACCGCAACAAGAAGATTCAGTAGAAGTGAGAAAACTCGGGGAAATGACAAATAGCTAAATAAAACTGTGGTGCCTACCAGCAGAGGTTTGTATTTAATTATCTACCATTAAAAGTTCCTTGTCAATTACTCCATGTAAAGTGTCACAGAAAATGAATGCACAGGCACTGAATTTGAAAAGCTTTTCACGCCTTTAAGTGCAGCAGTGAAAGCTGGAGTTCTGCTCTGTGCTGGCTGAAGCAACAGGCATTGTGATTCACCACTGAAGCCTATCGACTGAGTACAGAGCTGTTGTGATGTTGTTTTCTTATTACACATCAGTTGTGATTTCACAACTAGCCTGTAACAAGAAAATCATTTCCAGACTTGTACATGGATTTTGCAGGCTGCCATGTATTATATGCCTGATGCAACCGTTTAATATAGTATTTTAGTCTAACTCTGAAAATATGGTGATGTTTTACAGATTTACTGTTTGTATTATATGAATTGTACTTTTCTGGCAATCACTGGGAATAAAGATTTAATTGAAGGACTTCAGACATATTTAAGGAAATGTAGCTCAAAGGCCTTTAGTTACACGCGTAGAAACTGCCCTCATCCAAACTGTGATAGACTAATCGGTAGGTGTTTGACTGTCTCTCCTGTCTCCGTAGATCAATAATGTCTATTGTCTCGGGAGGATAGCTCAGGGCAATGCACTTGCCTTGGAAGCAAAACAACACAGAGCAACACAGGTTCGATCCCAGGTCCTCCTTGGAAACCTCTGGGTATTATGCGCGTTATAAATAACTTATCATATTAGGTTTGTTGCTTGAAAAGAAAGGTGTTCATTTTTTTGTACTTGTCTCCATCATCGTATGTCCTTGCCTGTAATGTGTTAATGCTATGTTTTGTACGAATGAGTACAATGCATGCGTGCATTAAAATGAACAATGTGTGGCGTAAGACTGTGTCCATTGAAAAATTATAATGTATTTCTAGCATTATGTTGTTTTATAATGTATTTACTCATATTTTTAACAAATGTATTCTTCTAATATTCTGTGCAGAACGTGTTAAAAAATAATAAATCGTACATTCATCTCAGTATCCAAGAACAGACATCACCCTTTTGCCCAACAAGCATGAAGGCTTAAGGTTCCAACATTCTCAGGGAAAATTCTGCCTCCAGGCTGTCAAGGAGATCCTCCAAAAGTAGCAGTTTGAGGGGCGGGGGCAATGTTGAGATGCAGCTAGTATGAGCAAAAACTCCTCCACTGCTATGGGATAATGGGCCTGATTTACAAAAATGGGAAAGTTGCCTTGAAAGCATGTTTGTAAATCAGGCCCAATGTCTGTGTGATGTGGGCTTCTTCGGGACCTGGTGAATGTGGTCGATAAAATAATGCAGCTGAAATGTACACTCCATGCGTGTGGGTGGCTAGGGGTCTGGTGCCATCAGCAGACTTGAGTCTCTCCAGCCACTAGAGAGTTTGTAGCCACTACATTTGTATGTTTTGAGTGCGTGCCAGATGCCTAGACATGCTGGGAGGTCTGTACATTGCAAGAGCCCATGCGTAACATGCAGGTCCTGTTTGCGAAGCAAGGTCCTGTCTGCTGTGAGGTCTGGGTGTGCACCATCTCATCACAGCTGCGCTTCCATGCCTTTGTAAATAGGGTCCAATGTGTTTGATGCATGTGTAGAATGGTAATGCGCCATCCCTGAACGTGCTGTTATTTTTGGAAAGAGCATCCACATTTCTTTAAATTGGTTGAGCAAGCAGTTGGAGAAATTGTTTCCCAATAGACTGGTACACACTGATGCTATAAATGTGCTTTAGAAATATGTCAAAGGATATTGCTCAATAGAGCAGATGTTTTGCATATCCCCATCTGAGGGACTTCTGTGTGTACTACAACTATTACGGTTCTGAATAGCACGTCCAGTTATGTATGACTTCATGCTGTAAGTCTATGGCCAAGCCAGACATGTTACATAACTACGCATATTTTTAGAAAATTGCTTCAGGAAGAGGAGAATTAGATCACTATTAGGCATGGAGGTGATGAAGGTCAAAATTAGTTCCATTATCTGACTAGGCTACTGAGTGTATTACTGTCACATACGTGTAATCACATGCAGAGCAATACCATCGTGGTGAAACCACATACACATATGCCACCATTGTTTCAATCATAGCATTACTGGCACACCTACTATATTAGAAACCAGGCCCCTTTTCTCACATTGTAGCACAATTTTTGCCTTGTTTTTGATAAACTAAACTATATTACACAGTGGTAGCAGTGTACCGAAAAAAATAGTGGAGCTGTGGTCTCAGCTGGGAAGAGGGTAGGCGGGAGCATAGTGCAACATGTGATAAGGTCTTGCAGCTGGGGCATTGCAGTAGTCTAAGTGACTAGTAACTAAGGCTCCTATTACAACTTTACACTTGCACAGGGACATGAATGGACAAATCCTCAATATCGAATGGTGAATATGGTAGTAAAAAGTCGAGGAATGGTAAACAGGAAAAAAATAAAAGTATTGGCACACCGCTCCCGCCCGTTTCTGCTCACTTCGTTTTCTTATGGCTTGGTATTGCTGCGTAGTGCAGGTGTGATTGTGTTCTGTCAATGCACAAGCGCGATGGATTCTGCTGGTTACGAGGCAAATTAACGAATGTTGCTCTTTGCTCACATCACTTTTTTTGGGCAACTCCCAGGGTTGTCCAAATGTGGATGCGATTTTGGGGGACGGGGGGGGGGGGAGGGGCACAGACATCTGCATCTGGTTTGTAAACTTAACTACGTTCACAGCTGCGGCGTTATTATATTTGCATATGTGCTAACTGCCCAAAATCAAGAACAAAACTGCTGAACAAGCGATTCTTGCGGATGGCTTGCACCTGGCACATGCCATGCAATGTTATATTTTTCCCTTTCTTTCAACAGCAATTTCCTGATGCTCGCCACGTACAACATGGATGTACACAGCATGTGTGTTCATTTAGCCAGCATCGCAGCTCCCTGTCCCACTAGCCAATAGATTTATGTACAACACATTAAGGGCCCGATTCATGGAATTCTTTGCACGGTGCAAAGTGACTTTGCACTGCAGAAAAGTGACTTTGCACTGCCGATACGAACCCTGATTCATGGAAATGTGCAAAGTGTATTTTTGCCGTGCAAAGTCAGTTTGCACTGCACAAATACACCTTGCACCTTGCACTTGCACCAGTGTATTTTTGCCGTGTAAAGTGACTTTGCACGGCAAAAAGACACTTTCAACTGTTCCAGGAATCGGGGTGTTCGTTGCCAGTGCAAAGTCACTTTGCACCAGTGAAAGGTCACTTTGCACCGTGCAAAATATCCCATGAATCAGGCCCTAATTGTCATCACCTGTGATTCGTTTTTTCACTAATCTGATTTTCCTTGATACACTAATTTCTCTTTGCACAGATATGGCTGATGGGTGCTCTAGGCAGTGCCTGCCCCAGTGGATTCTATCACAGTTGACTAAACATTTTTACTTTATTTTATTTGTATAGCGCGGCCATAGACCCGAAGGTGTGAGGGCGCTACAAGACGGAAAACATTACAATTAACATATAAAAAAGCCAAAAGCAAAGGAATCAGATTAAGATGAATAAAAAGTCACTGACAAGGTAAAAACAGATTAATTAAAAAGATAGGTCTTCAGCTTTTTAAAAAAAACCTCAAGCGATTCAGTGATTGTCAGCTCGAAGGGAAGAGCATTCCATACTGTGGGCCCAATGGCGAAGAAGGCTGAGCTGGCCACCTTTACAGTGCAATATTTTGCCACAAATAGAAGGTGCTGAGTATTGGATCTCATGGTTCTTACGTTAGTTCTTCTAGGGAGGAGCTGTTGTAAATAGTCTGGCATTTTACTCTGTAGAGATTTGTTTCTAATCGTCAGGGTTCTAAACAGAATTCTAGCCCAATTCCCTTCTTGCATGTGCCAAACGCAAACGCCAGTAGGTAAAATAGAGACCTTTTAGATAAAGCCATTCACAAAAACTGGTGGGAAAGGGTTTGCACATGAAGGGGACACCTATTACAAGGTTTGAATATGTGGGGCAGTTCCATGGTATGACAGTGCATCTGAGAGTGTGTGCCTTATTCAGAAAGGGATGCAATCTGGTTGGGATGTGCTTCTCCTGTGACATGTTCCATGTCTGGGCAGGCTGGTGCCCAGCACTGCACATGGGAATGTGTACAGCATGAGCACCCACATTCTTCTCTTACATTTCTAGAGGTGCATTTGAGGTGAAGGGGCAAGTGCAGTCCTAGAATACGTGCTGAAAGTGCTGGCTAGTGGGTGAAAAACACCTTTCTCTTTGGCTATGTTAAATAGGTGCAGTGTTTAAGCATGTCACATACCCAGGTGGATATGGAGATCATTTGCATAATTAAGTGTCAAACAAGAGTCAAACACTCAAAATAAAAGTGGGGGCTTGACTGCAAGGCACTAATGATTGAGGCTCAGCCCTCCCTCTACACAGAGGTTTTCTTTGCGATTGCCTGGATTTTCATGCAGGCACCAGTGGCCTCAGAAAGCGATTCGTAGTTTGCTCCTAACAGCTTGTGGCTACCCACTTTTTTTGTGAATCACACCACTTGACTTTCGTGTTACTCCATTTTTGTAAAGACTGCTATTTTAGTATTGTGTGCGTTTTGGGCAGCTTTTGATGCACGGGTGTTAATACAATTGATGAACACAATGGTGCTTTGTCACACTGATGACAAACAACACTGAGGAGTGATGGCTGGAAGGCTTTGACCACCAGCTTTGCTAGACCATTTTGTACCTGCTTGCTATGCCTTTACAGAAGGGGTAGGCCAAATGTTAATGAAAAGGGAAATTCCAGCCTGAACTGGTAGATCACAAAACTTCTGCACGTAAACCACAAGGAACCCCAGACACGTTTCAGCCTCATCGAGAGTCATCATTGAGGTGTATATTGGGTCTTTAGGAAAAGCAGGCTTGTTTCACTCTGCAATGAGATATACAACACTGTCAAGTGATGGCTGGAAGGCTTTGACCACTAGCATTGCTCTGGCCAACCCTCCAGACCATTGTTTACCTGCCTTCTTCTTTGTGTATATTGTATTGTAATTGTATTCGCTCATGATGTTCTTTAGTTTTAACATGTTTTCTGAGAAGTCTTTTTCAAATAACCATTTATGATTTGCCACTTTGCTATACACACTGTAAATGTCGCCATCACAAGTTGTAACTATATTATGTCATATAATTTCACAATAACTAGGACATTCCACATTCCTAGATGATTTTAGTGAGATCAAAAACTTTGTGTAAAAAAATGGCTTTAATTATTACTTTGCAAAACAATGAAAGACTCTTGTAACATTTGAGCAATTCATTTCTTAAATATCCCTGGAATTCAATGTATGGGGATACTAACTGCCAGTGAAAGTATTCACGTATTTGGATCATGAATAACAAGTGTTATTAGGTTTAGTAATCATGTTCTGACTTGAAAACCCCCTGTATATATGGGCATTGTTACAGAATGGGGAGGCCATATGCAAATGAAAAGGGGAAATGTAGCCTGAACTGCTCGATCACAAACCTTCTACACGAAAAACAAGGAATCCCAGACAAGTTTTTAGTCTTGTCATAGAGATGTAGCTTGGGTCTGAGGGAACGGCAGGCTTGCCCCACTCTGCAATGACATATACAACACTGAAGTGCATTGCACTTGGCAACCCTCCAACACTGGTCACACAAGTTTACTATCAATTATACTACTGAAATGTTATGATGAATATGTCAGTGTTATATTTAGATAACCATTGATGTGTGTTTGTCTAGTCTAGTTAATTAGTGTTTTCGTTTAAATGGGAAAATAGATCTAATAGAAATTGTAGATAAAAGTATTATAATGTCACTGCCGTAAGCAATGTATAAGCGATGTAATATAGGGTGATCAAACATCATCTAAGATGGACATTAAGGTACACACCTATTTTGCTCTTTTAAAATACCCTATGAGAAAAGGCAAGGGACAAATAACACCAATGAGGGTTCCAGTGTGCTTTGCATGACATCAAAGAGCATTTGAGTAACATAAGAGTGACCACAGATTGTGTTATAATTGACAAATATATAGTTGAATAAGGGTTGCATACGTTACTCTGGGATTGGTGCTGATTTCATTTTCCACACTCTGGGGTGAAATATAGCCCCTGAATGCCAGAAATAAAGAGGCCAGAGTAATTTGGAAAGTCCCATTGAGGTATAAGGCCAGCACCAAAATGGTGGTGTCTGATATGAGGCCTACTGAACCAAAAGCAGGCCTAAATCTTAAAGGAAGGAAAGTGGGCATAAGTCTCAAAAGCGCAAAGATATGCGCAATGCCTTTCAGCAAGGACAAGAAAGACATGCGGCAGAAAATACTGTTTTACTAAATCCATGAAGAGATGCACTTTTACTTAAAGAGACAGATAGCAGTGTGTACATTATCTTCAATGTCATACCAGATTGTGCTCCAGTATTCTCAAGTGAAACCAAGATTATTGCAATTATAAGAAATAAAATAACGTTCTTTTTCCCTCATCCAAATGGCATTGTGCAGAGAGAAGTGCCTATTAGACTTTCAGAGTATGAACACGGTTTTCTCATATAACTGCCCTATCTATATGGATCATCCAGAAGTGATATTCATGTATGTTGCAACTGTGAGATTAAAGAAGTACATTACACATGGATATAAGGCCCAGGTGGCTTATAAAATGTCATGTTAAATGCATTGTGTGCGAGTTTAAAAGCCATTGCTTGCAGAATTTTACATGCAGCTGGTCATTTCTCCTGAAGATGAAACTTAACCTCCAAGACCTTTCCTCTGCTGGTGCTGAAGAGGGAGGTTTGGTTGTCAACCATCAATCAGAGTCATTGCTTAAACATATAAAACATACGCCGTCTAGATTTAAACCATGGGGGAAACAGATAAGGCCATGCCTCTTCTTAGAGCAGAAGTGACCTTGAGGTCACAATTCCCATAAAATGTCCATTAGAGTTGCAGCCAAGGCCATTACAGGTCATGAAGGGAGAGGCGAATATGAAAAATGAGCCAGTGTCTGGCTGATCACATGCTTAAGGGGAAATGAAACTTAAAGTGAATAAAGAAAAGACTGGAGTTTAGTTAATAGAAAAATACATATTGTTGCATAAAAGGTGTGGCATATATGCCACAACGGTCATTCCAGACTTGTATTGCAGGTGGCAGTAACGCCCTTTGAACCATGCAAAAATCATTTTTGTGTGATAAACATAACTGAAGTTATTAATGATAATTTGATTTCGGCCTTCCCTTGATTCCGAGACATTTGAAAGTTGGTGTGAGGGTGAAGGATAAAATTTACATGGGAACTATGAAGTGGCATATTTTTCACTGTATCTCTGCATAGGAAGGGTGCGCTGACTTCAGATTAGCATCATCTAATTGGCCTTGAAATGTAGTCCTTAAAAATATATCCATACATGTAAAGATTAGAACAATTAGGGTACTAAGTATGTTGATAGATTTTCAGAGTTTTGAACAGGCCAAGCCCACATGTCAGTTTAGAATGACAAAGCTTTCTGCTCCCACAGCTTTCCTAACTCACACCCCTCATCTTCTTGTCCTTTTAGCACACAGGTGGTAAGTGGGTAGTGAAAACCAAGCAATCCCTTTTGCAGGAATCATGACAAGTTTGTGAAATCATTTGCCCTATAAGTAGACCAGTTTTCATTAGAACTGGGCTTTTCCCACTTGTTCTGAGAGGTAATCGTCTGCAGAATTCTTGCGAGAAATACCAAGCAGAGAGGCCCCAAATCTTGCATAGTAGACAGGTACCAGGAGACATAGAAGCTGACTGGGACCTCTTGGAGGAGCCAGAGGGGACTATCCTGGACTGTCCCAGAAGTGCCCTGCTGTTCCCTGATGCCCATGACAATGCCACTCCTGTAAGTAAAACTATCCCAAAGCCATAGATTGTGACAGCCCTGCATTTTTCAAGTATTGCCCTGGTTATTTCCCCATAGCAAAATATCCCGTTTGTGTAGATCCTTAGCATATTTAATTAAAGTAACTCAATTAATTTTGTTAGCATTCGAAACGAACACGCTCTTCCCAGTGTATTTTGGCCGGTATAGACATAAATATTTGCCAAAAGAATTGATCCCAAAACCCTGTTTCCACGTCAGTGTGCAGGGTGCAAAACAAAATTGCCCCTTTCTTCCATTGTGCTCTGACCAAAACCACAGAGCCCTGCCTGTTCTTTTTAGGTGTGGCCAAATTAATTTTGCTATTGCTTTTCCATTCCTCATATTGCATCTGTGGTAATACGTAAAACAACGATTTTGCCCCTTGAAACTACTTTTCCAAAGAGAGCATTTTATCAGAATCCCAAAACGATTTTCCCATTGTGTTCCCACTCTATGCCACTGGCCTTCAATTCAAAGGGGCCACGTCTAATTGATGTTTGGAGCATCGGGTTGCTGGGAGAAAAGTATTATAGCCAAATCAGCAATCACTGTGTGTTTTGAATTGTTATTTGTCTGCATTAGTGAGGGATTTGAAAAGAAAGCTGCAGGAAATTGTGATTGAACATCTCAGTATTATCTCTGTATTGGTCCAATTACAGAATTTATTTTTGTTCTTGTGTTGCCACAACATTGGTGGCTGATGTTAGTCTATTTGTCAAATTTGGTTTAAATAAATTAATACATCTATATTCTTACTACACACCGGACTGGTTCCTAGTCTATTGTGGTGCCGGGTACTTGTTGGGGTTGGGTGCGAGATGGGTTGGAGGCCTTACCAAAGTGAACCTTAACAAACAATAGGGATTTGTTGTGTGCCACCTGGATTGGGGGCAAATGAACTCCCTGATATATATATCTATATATATATATTACATGGACGCAGTAGCGTCCTTGTAGTTATGGTTAAGTTGGTGTTTCCATAGGAAGAGCACTTTTTGGGTGGTTTATAACTTCGCTCCCTCTGGACGAATCATCACCAAACTTTGCAAAAAATGTATATGGCCCAGTCTGAATTTTTTTGCAAAGTCTGGAGAGGTTTGGTCCAGGGGGGGCAAAGTTATAGGGGGGTCCCAAAACTGTTGTTTTTTCCTATAGACATAATGGGAAAAAAATGTGTGCACGGCTACAGCCCAAACCGCTAGATGGATTTACACCAAATTTGCAGCAGGAGCGGTGGCTTGGTCCCGAAAGCGTGCTTTTGCAAATTTGGTGTAAACCCGTCAGTAGTTTTTTAAAAAATGACCAAAATGTAAGGCAAAAAAATTAGTGATAGCTGTGTTCGCTTCGCGGACGGACTTCCCTGTTCGCTCCGCGGACAGCGCCCCGATTGGCCCATGGGCTTGCGTCATGTCCGCGGACATGCAACGTGTTCGCTGATTGGACGGCGTGGGGCGTGGAGCACGTCAGATTTTCTGTGGCGCCCGCCATCTTGTATTCACCGTCGACCGCATACAGCGCGGTGAAACTTGGATTAAAAATTGTATTTAGTGGAGTGTGTTGGTGTGTAAGAGTGTTTGGGGAGGGTGGGGGAGTATGAGATAGGTTCAATGTTTTTTTTTATTTGCTATACGCTTTTGTTGTGTTCGATTTGTCCGCGGAGAACACGGCTGTTCTGACAATTTGTAAATAAACTAAATGGTGGGGTGTTCAGAGGATGGAGTATGTGTCCTTTTTGTTCGCAAGGAAGGTAAAATTGAGCTAAAAACACTCGCGGTGTATTTAAATGTTCGTAAATACACAAACTGGGGGTGTCCTGAGGACGCTGTCCGTATAGTAATCTGTCAAGTGGAATGTGTTCTAAGAACACTCACGGTGTCCTGAAATGGTTGCAATTACACAAAATAGGGGTGTTCTGAGAACGTTGTTTGTATTGTTCGTTGTCAGGTTGAAAGTGTTCTACGAACCCTCCTTTTGTCCGCTGATAGTACAATTTCCTATGGGCCTCACCCGACTTTTTGTCCACTAAAGAAATGATAAATCAGGCTGGTGTGCGCCGACATTATGTGATAATCCTATGACTGGCGCTATTGACCTGGCTGACTTGCTTTTGCGACACTAAATCATATCTCCCGCCCCTAAGCCTGACATTATGAAAGCATTCATATTCCCCGCCTCTCTCCGTGACATTACAGGGTGCGTCATCAAATGCGCCCAGTCGTCTCCAGTCCTACGCGACTTTACACAGAACCCGGAAGACAACACACATTATGTCACAACACAGCGCGCCACAATTCGGAATATGAAACTGTGATTTAAAAGCAAACAGCAAGATTGTAAATTTTGTAAAGTACATTTATTTGACATCAAATGTTTAGAGAATATTCAGCGATTTGCATTTGTCTTTGTTGTCGATCCGCAAAAGTTCATGTTGAGCCACGCGATGTTCCATTGCGGTACAGAGGGTGTTAGATCAGCTTAGAACACAGTGCGCAACAATTCGGAATATGAAACTGTGGTTTAAAAGTAAACAGCAGGATTGTACATTTGGTAAAGTACATTTATTTCACATGAAATGTTTAGTGAATATTCAGCTATTTGCAATTGTCTCTGCTGTCGATCAGCAAAAGTTTATTTTGAGCCACGCGCTGTTCCTTTGCGGTAGATAGGCTGTTGGTTTATGATAAAAGCAGTAAATGGTCGCACTGATAATCGGAAGGTTGCTCCAACAAGGAGGCATTAGACCACCATAATGGTTGGTATGTTGCTTCTAGCCGCTAGTACTGCATAAGGGCATATTGGTCCTTGGCAATTGTCCCATAAAATGGTGAGGGTCATGAAGTTGCTTACATGGAGCTGCACCTGGCAGTTGAAAAATCCATCTGCTGGAGTTTGAAAATCATGACAATGGCAAAATGGGGCAACATACCTGTTTTAAAAAACATAAATTAGTCTCACCAGCCGATCTGTATTAAAAATATTCATTTTATTTATTAGGGCGTGAAACTATTTGCTAGCGAAGATAGTGCAACAGAGTATCTTAATAATAAAATAATAATATCTTCGCATTTATATAGCGCTAAGAACCATCAGGTATCTCAGAGATGCTTATTATTACCCACAGTGTGTGGTGCTCATTTATCGACCACAGAAGGATGAAAGGCTGAGTTTGGCCGTGCCGGGATTCGGACCTGCGTTAGCAAGCTGTGCACGGATGTCAAAGTGAGTGCTCTACTCGCTGTGCCACTTGACCGGCTACAGTGAAATGGCACAGCGAGTAGAGCGCTTGACCGGCTACAGACCGGTTACATTATTTCTATTAACCCACCCTGTGTCGTCTGCCTTTTTCAGAGCCCTCTAAACGACAGGGGATCAATTTGGCGGTGATAGTGCGCGGTAGAAAACAATATGCCACATTGAACGAACAAGTACAACTTGACCGGGCTTTAATGCCACGCTATTGTTATTATATTCCGGTGTAAAATAATCTAAAGGGTTACTTACATTATAATTGCATTTTCCATTGTCCAAGTGTAGTGCAGTCCCAAAATACGACTCTGCGTGTGCCAACGATCTTTCTCAAAGTGATATAATATACAAAAGTGGTTTCGTTTCAGAAATTTCATCTTTATCGTGTCTTACGTTTTTGCTACACTTCTTCAAAAGAAGTCTTTCAGCACAATCTCTGTCTGTCAAGGTAAAAAAAAAATAGAACCTTATACTGGGAGTCGTGGGCCTCTCCGTTCCGTGAGAAAAAAATGGAAGCAGCTGACCTTCACTGTGAACGAGCATAAATGCTTACTTTGCAACATTCTGTGTAAAGCCATCTGTGAGAACTTGCTGTTTACACTACATCTTTGTATATTGTTTGCGTGCTAATAAAAAAAGTTTGTTTAAGGGACGTTATGGTTCCAAGTAAAGCCGAAAAACCCCTGAAATTTGCCAGTTATGGTAAGCTAAGCAACCATAACTCGCGCCACCACCGTGTACTGCTAAGACTAACACCCAGGACATCAAAGATGACATCGCAAATGTCATTGATGACATCACTGATGACATCACATGTGCATTTACTTTTCATGAAATTTGTGTACTAGGGATTTTTATTATAATGTTGTGAAAAAAGTGTCAAGGATCATTGCAATAAATATCATAGCGTAATTAGTGCTTTGAACGATGCATTGATATAAATAGCATTGTATTATGGGGTTCTATCTAGTATACTGAGCTACTAATGGAGAAACTTAGCATTGTGTGCAGCGTACAAGATGAAAGTAAAATATTTGTAATGTTAATATGTTGAATAATGAAATGATAATTGTCCTGAAATGTTCAAAAATAAACAAAATGGGGGTGTTCTGAGGACGTTCTTCGTATTGTGTGACTGCTTAGCTGTATGCAATGAGGGAATGGCACAGAGAGTAAAGTGGAAATGGTAGAAGGGGTGTCAAAGAGTTATGCGGTCCACGGACACCACGGCTGTCCGTGGACAGGGCGTGCTACATCCGGGGTTTTCCAGCAAATCCAACATGGAAAGAAGACTGTACGGATTAGCCAATCAGATGTCGAGGTTGTGGATTTGTGTTGAAAGAGACTGTGTGTGGTGAAGATAGCAGAAGTAGAGAAATTCAGGGTGTTGGTGCTTGGAGATATGTTTGTGCATGGTTTACAACAGTACGCTCGATGCAAGCATGTTGAAAAGTACTTTGATGTGAAAGGAGTGGAGGTGGTGTGGAGCACTGTGTCTGATTGCAATGTACAGGGAATTGTACAAGTTTGTGAGGATATGGCCACGATGAACAGTCCGCATGTGGTAGTTTTGCACTATGGTGCTTTCCATTTGGGCAACGTCAGTGCCCCTACTTTGTTGGCTGATTTGGAACGCTTGGTTCAAGCCGTAATGAAGATCCTTCCAAATGCGAAAGTAATTTTTTCTGGATTACTACCTAGGGCAATATGGGACAATAGTTCAGTTTTTTGTCCTCAGCAAAACATTGCTAGGTGTGTCATCAACCGAGGCATGTGTGCCTTCATGCTTAGAGCTGTTATGTTCTTCTGTAATAATGAGAATATTGATGCCAGTAATACTGTTAATTTTAAAGAAGATGGCATCTCTTTATCTTTTACGGGAAATGCCTTTCTATTTTGGAATGTAAGGGTTGCTTTGGAGAAGGTTATGTGAAGATTTTAGGAGTAAAGTAAGAAAAAAAAACAAGAAAAAAAATACAAAATAACAGGTGTCTGTCAAGCAACTGTAAAAAAACAAAAAAAACGGCTCTTTTCAGAGCCAACTTCAAAGGGGAAATGGGGCACACTATTTAAATTTACATTCACCACGCTCAGATTCTCGATATGTCCGCGGACATGGCGGTAGTGCACGGACATCAAAATCACTACGTGGGGGTTCAGTATGTTCTATGTTACATGTATATGAAGTCAGGGATATTATGGTTAAGCTGTGCTACTAAAAGCCTATGAAATTCAGTGAAAAAACTTTGTTAAAGGGACGTTATGGTTAAGTTGCGCTACGAAAAACCTATGAAATTCAGTGAAAAAACTTTGTTAAAGGGATGTTATGGTTAAGTTGCGCTACTAAAAACCTATGAAATTCAGTGAAAAAACTTTGTTAAAGGGACGTTATGGTTAAGTTGCACTACAAAAAACCTGTGAAATTCAGTAAAAAAACGTTGTTAAAGGGACGTTATGGTTCAATATCTGGCTAATGGTTTTGGTACGCAGGCAAATACTTCCAATTCCTATTAAATAGTGGCAATACATGGCATATTATATATTTTTTGATTTTGAGTATGCTATTATATGATATGGCATTTATGATGCGCCTATACACAAGCGTTTCACAAGTATGTATTGAGTGCGAACCTACGGTTTAAACAGAGCTGTGCAGGGGCTAGATGGATACACTAGATGGTTATGGGAGAGTAAGAGTCATTGAAATGCAGCATTTATTATCAGCATACCATTTAAGTAAGCAAAGAGTAGTTCAAATGTGCAGTTAGTGGCAGAAATGACACAGTACTCTGCGTAGGGAGTGGAACAGATGAGTGGACTGTTAAGGATTTTTAGAAGGATGGGCCCAGTGGAGTGAGAAAAGGGTACCTTTTGAAGAGGAGGGTCCTGATTTGTTTCTGAAAAGCATGAGGGTGGGTATTAGTCTTGTTGAAAGGTGTCAGGTTACACAGTCTGGAAGCATAGAGTGAAAATGCTTGCTTCCTGGATCTTTCTTGTTTGCAGTTCTGGTCCTCTAGTCTGACTAGGTCGTACTTCTGTTTTTTAATTTACTGGCCACCTGAGAAGTTGACCTTGTATGCACAGTAGAAAGGAGCATACATGGTGAGAGCTTTGTACACGATGCAACTGGATTTTTCAGGTGTTAAAGTGCTTGCTTGGGTAACTAATGAAGTTTGAAGATGATGTGATCCTATTTCACAGACCTTTGATGAGGATAGCAAGGGTGGTTTCACAGACAAGCGTGTTGGTGGACTTAGCATTTCAAGAGCTTTTTTCTGAATCTTTTATTTCCAGGTACAGGATAGCAAGGGAGTGGCTGTTGCTTCGCGGAGCTGGTAGGGTGATAGTGATTAGGCAGGCAAGATGGACTTTTACTCCTTGCAGGTGAAAGAGGATTGGTGCCTGTACAGTTGATCTGAAGCTGGTGTCTGATGGGAAGGGCCTGATTTTCAGTAGGGAATATAGTTTGTGACATTTTTTCCTGTTGTTTCACTACATGTGCTTTGATGGAGATGTAACTGTCTAAGTGCAATCCTAGAAACGTGGTCCAATGTGGAAGCTCTCTGTTGAAGACCTTGAGGTTCTTGGTGGACAGCTGGGACTGGTTATGGGGATTGTCAATGTTCTTCACTAAGAGCAGGAATACTCTCTTGGTGAACTTTAGTTTGAGGTAGGGTCTGGGCGATTAAATAGGTGGATAGGTGATAAGTGCATTTTTATTGGGCGCAGTGAGGATTTAGGTCAGGGATATCTTATGTGGACCGGTTTATGTTTTATGGCACCTGTCCAACAAGTATGCAGTCACTAATAAAATGCCCCTTTATGCAGCTTTCCTTGACTTATCTGCCTTCGATCTGGTGTCAGGGAGAGGCTCTGTGTAAAGTCGGCAAGGATGGGAATAAATAGATCTCTACTTGACAATAATAGGGCGTTATACTCTAAGACTTCGGTACAGATTCGGTACAGATCAGGGTTGGCCCACGTGGCCATCTCACATGGAAAATACAAACAAGGAGAGTCCTTTTTTGTCTGTGCATAAATGGCATGCCCAAACATGTAGAAGCAGCTTAAAAAGATGTTGCACGCACTGGCAGGAAGCAGGTACCAATGCTACTGTATGCAGACGACTCCGTTCTTCTCGCCAGAACGGCAAATGCTCTTAGGGACCAACTGAAGGTGATAACTACGTATTGCACTCTAATCTTGAATAAGACCAAGTCCAAAGTGATGGTAATAAATAGTCACTGTAGCAGTAAATCTAACTCCTGCTTTAATCTTGATGGTGAATCCATCGAGGTGGTTGATCGTTTTAAGTACCTGGCCACAGTATCCTTACCTGGAAAGCCCATGTAGTGTCAGATCATAAAAAAACAGCAATTGCAAGGACAGCCATTACAGTGCACAGATAAATGGTTAATTGTGGTCCTGAAATACAAGACGGTTTTCTCAGGGAAATTTGAAGGTTCTTGTAATGAAGAATGCAGATCACACCATCGATGTATTATGTCGGCTTTATTATCTTAGTAATAAGCAAACGTGAGAGACCCCCAGCACAGGCAGTGTCCAGGGTCCAACTGCTCACAGTTGAAGAACAACATTCTGATGCACAGCTAATGACATAGATGAGGTTCCAACCTCGAATGATACCAGCCTAGCGCAAGCCGATGTACTGACATAATACATCTAGTTTCTGCATATAAACACTTCAATAACACAACCTATATACAACACACCTCCCTCCCCTAAAAAAAAAAACTTCTTTTATTACACATTAATGTTTTCAATCTTAACATTTCCAGATCAAACTTATTGGGGAAATTACAACATTTATGTTATGAGCCAAAAAAAAAATTTTCTCTTTAAGATTACATACTCATCTTTTTACCTTCGCAATTCTGGATAAGCTCCAGACTTGTCCACCTTCCACACATACCGCATTCTTGTAAATCTTTGTCACTCTAACAGGTTCTGAATATAAAGGTTCCCCTTTCTTAGAAACCACAGCCCTTCTTACCCGCACAGAATCTCCAGCAACAACCACAGTCTTCCTCTTTGGATATTTCTTATTAACCCTCTTCACCCACCTTTCCTTGTCGGCATCCATCTTTTTCCTCACCTCATTAACCACTGTATTCGTTTCTCTCGCCTTACCCAACCAGGCGGGAGATACACAGGTATTAGCTTTCCGTCCTCTCATCAATTCAAATGCGCTGACTCCTGTCTCAATCCTCGGAGCCATCCTTAACGCATACAATCTATCTCTCACAGCTACCTTCCTGTCAAGTCCACTTACATTCGCTCCCCGAATAGCATCCATAATGGATCTGTTAACCCTCTCAACCATTCCATTCGCTTGTGGGCAATACAAGGGTGTCTTTTTGTGTTCGATACCACATTTACTAAGGTACTCTAAAAACATTTTTCCCACAAATTGTGGGCCATTATCTGTAAGTACACTACTGGGTAAACCCTCTCTTTCAAAAACATCTTCCAGAAATTCTATTATCCGCATACAGGTAACTTCCCTCACAATCCTAAATTCAGTCCATCTAGAAAATGTATCAACAAGTACTATGGCGAACCTTCCTTTACCTGCTCCCATATCTAATGGACCTAAAATATCCATAGCTAAATCCTGCCACACACCCACTGGGGTCCTAGTTTTTTCCATTGGTTGCGACTTAGCACGTAAACTTTTCCCCGACTTGATGCAATCAGCGCAAGCACCTACAACTTTCTCAATTTCATGATCCATCCCTGGCCACCAGTAATCATCTTTAATTACTTCTTTGGTTTTACACATCCCTATGTGACCTTGGTGTGCCCGACTTATTAGTTTACTTCTCAAACATCCCGGAACAACCAATTTGTCCCACCTATATAATAACTCTCCCTTCAATGATAATTCATTTCTCACCTCCCACATTGACCTTTCTTCACTCGATAATAATCTTTTCTCTGGCCATTCACTTTCTACAAAAGCCATAATCCGTCTCCATATCTCACTGGATCTCAACGCTTGAATCCATTCATGTTTCTGTATTATGCCCTCCAATGTAGCAAACACCATCTCATTTTCACCATAAAGATTTTTATCACTGTCAGTCCCAGCATTTTCAACTTTCACTCTTGAGGCATGATCGGCCTTGACATTTTCTTTACCCGCAACCACCTCAATTATGAACTTATGGCACTGTAGTCTTGTCACCCATCCAGCCACTCTCCTTGATACCTTATCCAGTCCCTTATTTTCAAAAATTGATTTGAGAGGTCTATGATCTGTTCTTAGAACAAATTCCTGTCCCCATACAAAATTCTTCATTTTCTCAATTCCCCAGTGACATGCCAGGGCTTCTTTTTCCAACACTGAGTAATTTAATTCTGCACCCTTCAGCATGCGGGATGCATGCATCACCACCATCTCTTTTTCGTCGAAACCTGGTTGTAACATAACTACTCCTATGCCAGTGTCACTGGCATCTACCGATAAAATTGTTTTCTTCCTGGTGTCAAACATCGATAGGGGTTTTGCCATATCTATTTTCTTCTTTACCTCCTCAAATTCCTTCTCACATTCCTTGTGCCATACAAATTCTACGCCTTTCCTTAGCAATGACCTCAAATTTCTTATGCAATCCGTGTAATTCTCTACGAAACGATGATAGAATTCAAGGGTACCTAAAAATGACCTTAATTCACTTTTGTTCTTTGGTGGCAGAGTCCTCATAATCGACTCTACTAAACTCTTTTTCGGCCTGAGACCCTGTTCAGATATTTCATGGCCTAAATACTCGACCACCTGAGTCATGAAAACACATTTCTTGCTCCTCAAAGTTATTCCCCTCGACTTGAATATTCTTAGAACCATATCGAGTCTAAATCTCAGTTCTTCTTCATCTTTACCACAGATCAGGACATCATCTTGAAAACACCATACCCCATTTACTTCCTTTAGTAACTTATCCATCACCTTCTGGAATACTGAGGAAGCCGATACCAATCCAAATGGCATGCGTTTGAATTGATATATGCCCTCATATGTAATAAAAGCAGTTAACTTGCGAGATTCATTATCCAAACCAATTTGATGATAAGCACTCGCCATGTCAAGTTTTGCAAAGCACTTCGCATCCCCAATCCTACTTAAAAGCTCACCCATATTGGGTAATGGGTGGCGGTCTGCCACAACACATCTATTAAGTTCCCTCAAATCAATGCACACCCTCAAATCTCCACTTCCCTTCTTTACGACCACCACCGGGGATATCCACTCTACAGCCTTGGCTGGCTCAATAATTCCTTCCCTCTCAAGCTTTACTAATTCATTCCGTACTGCTTCCCGCATCGACAACGGTAACGGCCTAAGTTTTGATGCAATGGGTTTACTTCCTTCCCTTATGACAATCTTATGAACCATACCCCTAAGACATCCTACCTTTTCCTGAAATACTTCGGGATATTTCATTATCATTTCGCATTTGGCAATTTTATCATTGGACTCAGAAGGGTAGCCCACATTGAAAACTTGTTCCTCACCATTGGGATCTAACTTGATTTTTAACGCTCTTTGTTCCCTCCAACCTAACAATGTTTCTCCTCTCTTTGTGACATATATCCTTCCTTGCGCTACTCTCATTTTCAGAAATATCCGCTTCCTCTGAGGAAAGGCCATCATATTCTTCGACAATGAGTGTTCCTTTACCATCTGTTCCTATTCGATAATTTTTACAACAATTTTCGAAATGACCCCATCTTTTACATATATTGCATTTGGCACGCCTCCCTGGACATATAGGAGATGTTGATAGGTGGCGTGCACTCCCACAACGGAAACATAACCTATCTTCCCTCTTTACATTGGACTGTGAGCTATCCCTCTGGGCATATTTATTTGTCTGTTCAGCTCCCCCACCCTTCATTTGGTTACCATCATAACGCCTATTTGGTCTGATTTTCTGTTTCTTCTTTTCTTTTGGGCAAGTTCCCCTTTTATCATTCACTCTTAACACTTCAGTTCCTACTGTTGACTTATTTTCTTTGGCAGCCAACTTTGCCACACATTGTAGGGTGTGTTCAATTTTCTTCGCAATGCTAATAACTTCATCTAAATTTGGATCATCTTTTAACCAGATTTCTTCACGAATCTTATCATTTGCACAATGTAACATAAACTGATCCCTTATGTGTTCGTCTAAGCCACTCCCAAATTTACAATGCAGAGACAGATGTCTTAAAGCAGTTACGTAATCTTCAACAGATTCTCCCTCATGTTGGCATCTCGTACCAAAATGATATCTTTCCAATACTGTACTAGTCTTAGTTTCAAAATGTTTATCAAGTTTAATCAGAGCAAGATCAAAGTCATTTACACCTTCTTCCACATCCAATTCCGAAACTTCAGGCAAGGTGTCATATATCCTCTGCCCTTCATAGCCCAGAAAATGCAACAACATTGCTACTTTGCGCTCAACAGACATGCCATTTCCGCATGTAGCCTTAACATAGTGAAGAAAACCCTTTTTCCAAGGCACCCATTTAATTCTTGGGGGACCTGGTGAGGGCATGAATACCTGTGGACCCGGAACTCCAGACAATGCCATAATTTCCGTCAATGGCAGAGAACTGTAGGCACACAGATAATGTGTCGATTCTCACCTGTGATCCAAGCCTGATTTGCCTTCCCGCAAGGGCCCAGGGCAAATTTTAAAAACAAACTCTGCTTTTCCCAAAGTGTGGCAACCACGTTAAACTCAAGGGTTGCACTGGGAGATCGCACTTCCTTGTTCCCTGCGTTGAAAACCCCGTGACTCTGAGACGTAGTGAGCTTCGATACTGGGCCAATCAGCAACCTTCTCTCTGAGGGACTTGCATTCACGTTGCGTTACGCCGCTTCCGTGTGATGAACGAAACGTACCTTTTTGGGGTCGACAAATAACTCGCCTCTGTCGTTGCCGGCAAGTTTCGCTGGGCACGCACCTTCGCACCAAAAGCTCGCCTCTGCCGCCGCCGGCGGATTTCGCTGCACACGTACCTTTGCGGAATAGCGATTCGGAAGATCTCCTGTGAGGCGGTTTGGTCCGCGTAGTGCAGGGTTGCTTCCTGGTTCCTTCAGGACTTCCTTCTGCGGAACGGTCAGCGCCGTCGCCCGCCTGTGCTGGTGAGCTGACGCATTTCACTCTTTAGAGACACACCAAAGCCAAATACTCGACAGCCCCTGAACTGCAGCCTCTTAAACAGGCGTTCTCCCTTCCCTTGGTTCCTCTGGTGCTACGGCCAAACTTATGGTCCTGCAGGCTGGGGGTCTCTGTTGCGATAGGTGTCGTTACGTTAGGGAATGTCATCCCATCCTCGTCGCCATTGTAATGAAGAATGCAGATCACACCATCGATGTATTATGTCGGCTTTATTATCTTAGTAATAAGCAAACGTGAGAGACCCCCAGCACAGGCAGTGTCCAGGGTCCAACTGCTCACAGTTGAAGAACAACATTCTGATGCACAGCTAATGACATAGATGAGGTTCCAACCTCGAATGATACCAGCCTAGCGCAAGCCGATGTACTGACATAATACATCTAGTTTCTGCATATAAACACTTCAATAACACAACCTATATACAACAGTTCTGTCACCTATGCCTCTGTGCTATGGGGTCTAGACTAGACTGTTACCCAAGTTGGTATTTGTGAATGGAATTTTTGGAAACAACTTACATTTACCAAAAGCTTTTCTCTCTGCTGTCCTACATGCAGATGTAGGTTTTCAGAAACAACAGAGAAAGGTAATGGTTTCGCCAGATGTGCCGCCCAAATGGCGGTTTCACAGACAAGCGAGTTGGTGGACTTAGCATTGCAAGAGCTTTCTTGTCAATCTTTTATTTCCAGGTACAGGAAACAATTGTCAGCAGACCTTACAGAGCATTTTGGACCATCGGTACCATCCCACGATTTCTTCTGGTTCTTTGCTGCTAAAACTTAAAGAAGCCCAATAAGATAAGATCAAGGAGGTTGGAAGAGGCTGAGCTGGTTATTTTAACTCACATAGGCAGGGCAGATGCATTTGTGGCGGGTGGAGGCCACCCACCATACGTGTCCAGCATTACCAGCCGTCAGATCAGACGCCTCTTTGCCCTCGCCGGGCCTGACATTCTACTCGAGTCCAACATGGAGAGTGTGTGAGGCAGAGGTGGAAAACCTGCCTCGTTTCATTCTTATATGTCCAGTTTACGACCCCTAAAGGTATTATGGTCTTATAGCAGTAAACCCCTTCTAAGGAAAGAGGGTCTTGCAGACAATTCAAGTGCTGCCTTGTCCTTTCTTTTGGGAGATTTTGGGAGAGAGATTACCTAAGCAACTGCAAGATTCAGCTAGGGAGCCTGGCGACAGAGAAGAGTTAGAAACAGCAGCCTCTCAGCACTGGGGGTTTTGGTATGTTCAGCTTTCTGAGGCTGCGAACTAGGCAGCAATAGACTCGGTTTCTTTTTTCCTGCTTTCACCAGTAGCAGTAGTCATTTAGAGGGCGGGTCATGGTTGTCGTCTTTAATTAGTGTTTAATATTGGTAAGTATGTTTGATGTTACACTTTGCATTGTAATATTTGTAAGGTAGTTTGTTGTATTTTTATCAGATTCTCTTTGTGCATGTTTTACTCTTTGCATTTGTTGTCACGCACAGCTTAACAAGCCACACGTTTAAAAACAACACAAAATCTCTCCATTGTAAGCACTGTTTGTTTCTAATAAATAATAATAATAATAATCCTAGCTACGTTTGTGCTATATGAATCACATACATGCAGGCATACATAGATGCATGCATATATACATGATGACATTACTTTACCCTAAATATAAAATACGATTAGGGGCATTGGAGTTTTAAAAAATGGTATATCTAAATTAATGTAATTTGATGTAACAAGGTCTTGTAAAGTACAGTTTCTGCCACTTTTGGCCAGCCTTTAGGATTTAGGTCATGTGAGAAGATGGGTGGGAGGGCTACAGGGATAAAAGTGAACTGTTAGGTGCTTCTGCTTATGTGTTGATGAAACAGATTGGGAGAACCCTGTTTCTGTCTGCTAGTCATTTCCTAGGTATTTTAATTTAGTCTGGGTGAATGTGATCGAATGAACTCCCTCTTGATCCCAATCAGTTACTCCCAATCATTTCTGCATTTTACAAGGATCCAGTGGAGGGAAGACCTCTCCCCTTACTCTGTCAACCGTACTTTCCTACGGTAGCACCCCCCACCATGTGTGATGCGCTACCAGGGACCCAAAGGGCAGCTAGTGCAATGTCGTTTTGGGTTTTCTGGTGAATCCCTGGACTCCCCAGTACGGCAGTAGTCAACCACAAGTTCTTTTTGTGATTGTTGCATTTTACTTATTGGTGCACAAGCCATCTTCCATGGAGTGCTGTGGGGACATATGCTCTTAACTTCTTTTTAAGTAGCAGGTTTGCTACATTTCAGGCATCGCTGAGCAGGCTTGTGGCACTCAATACTTTGTAATATAATGTATGACTGCATCACCCAAGGCTTCTGCTGCAGCCACAATAATGCACTGAAGGGAAACCTATGCTCTATATGGTGCCTCTTACTGTTTTAAACCCTGTTCAAGATGTCCTGTTCTTTGTTAGTCATCCTTCCTCATTTCCAGGG
The DNA here is from genome assembly GCF_040938575.1 of Ambystoma mexicanum. NCBI lineage: Eukaryota > Metazoa > Chordata > Amphibia > Caudata > Ambystomatidae > Ambystoma > Ambystoma mexicanum. The sequence continues at coordinate 479,763,957 of NC_090939.1, read as the reverse complement.
GAGGAAGGCCTCTCTTCCTTTATGCTCTTTGGTGGGCATCTTGCAGAAATCCCTGAAAGGCTCTCCTTGTGTGTGAGCTAACAGGAAGTGGGGAGTGGGCTGTCTGCCCTCAGTCCACATTCCTCCGGAGACCTGGAAGTTGCTGGAGGATTCTGGGAGGCTGGCTGTCCCCAAATGGACAGTCGCCTCCAGGTTTAAATGTTGCAGAGGGTCTTTATTGGAGTGCTGAGGTTACCAGACTTTTCCTCCTTGCAGGTGAAAGAGGATTGGTGCCTTTACCGTTGATCTGAAGCTGGGGTCTCATGGGCAGGGCTTGATGTTCAGTAGGAAATATAGCTTGTAAAACATTTTCCAGATTTTTCCAGACAAGCTGAACACAGGAACCAGGTTGACCACTGCAACTGAAGAGATACAAAGAAGATGATGACCAAGGGACACTGGAAGACTGCTACAAAGACAAGTGCAGGTCCAGTAAGAACCAATGTGATGTTGACCTTCTATTTGACAGGGAAGACCTATCCAAGATGCCTTCCTTCCTAAGACTGGGACCAACCAGTCACCTCCTCTGCTTGAGGTGTGGCACCTGTTTTTTGCTGCTGGAGCCTAGCACCACTGCATTTGCTCTTCAAGGCCCGAAACCAGACAAAAGCCATTGCAAGGACTTCCAAGCTGACCAAATGGCTGGGACACATCATTGGCATCTTCAAGGCTCTGCTGGGATTCTGGAAATCTGCTGTGCTGCCCTCTACCAGGAAACGTGCCTTCGGGATGACCGTAGTTCAACCACATGGATGCCGAGTGCCTCCTGACCCTGTCACAGGATCAATGCAAGAAGTGCATCTGTGAAGATCTCCGTGAGTGTCTCTTCTTCACTGTGAAACCAGGTCTGTGTGTTTTCCTTACAATATGAGGTCTCCAGAGGATTCTAAAGATGACATGGGATTACCAACTCAAACCCTTGCCTTGACCAGTCGACCCTGTGTGGCAACAGCAATAGTGACCCTTGATTCCCTCCGTGATCTTTTGTCACCTGGGAGAGTTCTTAACTTTCTAAGGGATTCCTGGCCTGAGATCCCTTAGATCTCTTGATTTGACCCCTCTGCATAAGGTTTGCATTGGGACCAAAGTCCTGCTTAATTTACCACTATCCGGGGCTGATCCAGGGCAGTGGTATCCAGGTCACTACTTCGGGGCTTCTCCTGAAGAAGTCCCAGGGGTGATAGTTGCTCGTCTTCACATTGGAACTGGACTAATGTCCCTTAAGTCCTCATATTTGCATTGCTGCAATTGGCCTACACTAACTGATCTTTGGTACTGTACATGCAATCATTGGGTAAGCCCTCCTGGCTACTCACACCCATCCTCAGGAACCTTTTGGGACACCTACAAGACTTACAGAGACGAGAGGTACACCAGGGCAGGACTTCCAAATGTACTATATGGTGCTGAGCTTAACTGTGAGTTAACATCACTTACTCCCTACTTTAAAAGATTGCATTTAATGTGTGTGTGTATGCCAAAGTAATTTAAAGTGGAGTGTAACCCCTTGAGGGTGACGTAACCCCTTAAGGGTGAGTTGTATATATGTTCTAAAGTATTTTTACTGACCTTAAATATCTGCATTAGTGTAGTATTGTAATACAAGATTGTTATTTTTATAACGTACCTGTGTAGGTCTTTTCCTTACCTGTTCTGCTAAGTGTTAACTGTACTACACCACAGTGTGTCAATAGTTTAGCCTTGCTACTTGCTCACGACTGCTTAAGTGAGAGGTGTTAGTCAAGTGGGGTTGTGAGAAACCTTGCTGACCCTAGGTTGGCTTTTCCAAGTCCTATCCCACATAGAGACTTTGAAAAACTCAATGCCCCCAGGAGTATCCATTTATGAAACACGTTAACTTAAGTTAGTACTTGCTTCTTGCAATTTCTCATTGGATTGCACACCTATCAAAATATGCAAAGCATAAGACACTGCAAGTAAGAAAGAAAAAAGAAAACAGCATAGCAACAGTAAACAACTCTTGCTATAGTTTGCTACGGACATATTATAAAGACTGAGTGAATGGCTGCCCGCCAGCCATGTACACAGTTACAGTTACACATAAAAAATACAGCAGCCTAAAATGAAGACGTAAAACACGCCAATTGCCGGTATTACATGGACTCATTTACTAAACATAACACCGACTTCATGAAGCAAAATACACCATGACAAAGGCCATAAATTATACCCTGTACCCCTTGACACGTCAAGCGGAAACATATCCCACATGCAGGCAATAGGGTACCACATTGCTGAGGCAAAAAAAAGAGCGCAGTTTAAAATAAGTGCGTGCAATGTCACTTTGGAAAAGCAAGAAAAAGGTGAAAATGTCCAGGTGTTCATGTGGACATCATGGTGAAATATCCAATTGTACGACAGACCTTTCCAGCGTTTGCATTAACACTATATTGTTTGACACCAAGTTGTTTAACTTAACTGCCAGGCTATTATGCAAGTCTACTCTTCCTGGGCGCTTAAGAGGTTTAAACATATCCCATTTTCAGAAGCCCATTTAAATGGATATTTACCCTTTTTAAACTTAATGCTCTGCGCAAAAATTCAATTGAAATATGATTTTATTTGACTGCATAATGAGTGTTTATCGCTTCATTTTTACCTTACAATATTTTTCATGGGATATTTTAGCAAAGAACCATAAGTCACATTCAATTAATGTTAACCATATATTTCTAAATAAGATAGAATTCCCAGTTCTGAAGGGAAAATCGTTTTGTTGCCACCTGTTTGTTCAGTTGTTCTTGCCAGTTCCCGATACACGCCGTACACACCGATGTTTCCTTTTTCTGATTGGCCTTTGCAACAGCTCTATTTCCTTTGGATATAAATGAACGTTCAAGTACAACCAACGAAACCCGCAGATTCTCTGCAACTGTCCTATTGTATGACATAAGAATTCTCTAAGCGACAAATTCCAAAGTATAAACACATTTCTCTAGAAAGACAATTACCCGGAAACAATTTACATGAGAAATGACGTGAGCATGTATTACAGTCCACACCCCCTGGTATTTATATCCTGGGCTTCATCATAGCTTCAGAGATATCTGGTGCAGAAAATCCCATGGTAGAAAATAGTGCTACCATTGTGTGATAAGATCTAAATACTGCATTACCATTGGCACAGTGGTCATTGTAGTATTCTTTCTGGAATACCTCTAATGGTATTCCTGACAATCCACTTGGTATTTATTTGATCCTTTTTGATTCTCATATGTGTGGTTTAGGTATTTAAGTTGTTATTGTTCGCACCACTACGAACATTTTTAATATAAAAAACGGGTCAATTCAGAGTCTTCTATGCATTTCATGGATAAAGGTGGGAAGTTGGTGCGCAGCAGCGATGCCGGCTGTTTCTCCCCTTCCAATGTCCCAATTCTTATCTTCTCTTACCTTACCACTACTTGTAAAGTGCAACATACCCCCTAAGGCAGCTTGGCGCTAACTGAGGCAGGACAATGGAACGAGGAAAAGCTAGAAGAGATAAATCTTTAAAAATTGCCTAAATGATAGATGATCATCCACCATGTGAAGGCACGAGGGAGGGAATTCCACAAGGAAGCAGCAGCTACTGAAAAGGACCGACCGCCAGGTTAGGTGGTATTGCCTGCAGAAAATCATCTGCAGAGACAAATCACAATTACTGGTGCTAATTTGAGTATACTGACCCCATCATAGTATTGCCACTAACCTAATGGTACTGTAGTGCTTGTTATGGAATAACACCAGTGGTATTTCAGTAAATACACTTTACATTTAAAAAAGAAAAAGGAATTCACCATTTTTAACACCAGAACTGGGAATCGGAAGCACTGTCGGAAGTGGCCAGTTGTAGGATGAACTGGTGCAGCTTGATGGTCTTGAAGACTTGACAGTCTGCATATGAGCTCAATTACATTCTAACTTCCTTTCTGCTAACCTGTGGTCGACGGCTGGTTGCTCGCCTCTTAAGACACTGACGGGGACAGGAGCACAGTTATGGTCGGGATTTGAGAGGGCAGCGAGGAGTACCCGAGTCCTGGCGGCTCATGCCTGCCCACCCATCTGCTTGCCTTGGGTGCCGAGGGCTGGCGTTGTTTGCGGTGGAAGGAGCACCGCTTCTGCACTCCACACACAAAGCACGTGGTGCTGGTGCTGGGTTTCACTAGTTAAAGGTGACGTGGTGTGCTTTTACTTGTTTCATATTGGGGCTTCACTTACCACTTGCTTTCAAATTGAGTGAGCAGGATAGTGCTGTTAGAGGTGATGGGTCTAGCTCTTTTTAAAAGAACACTCTCAGCTTTTCTCACTCTAATTCTTGAACCCTCTAAATCGGTGGCACTAGACTGTTGCAGTGACTGCCAGATATTACAGTCGAGACTGACTTCTTTGCAATAGTCAAAACTGCTTAGCAAAGCCTCAGTCATCTTGAGGGACAGTCAACAATGCATGCTCTAAGAAGTAAAGGTGGTTCCAAAGTGGAAACAAATGAGGAGGCTAGTAATGCTCTAGGAATTAATAGCATGGAGATTGTCATGGGTTTTGACCCATGTTGAATCAATAGACTGTGTAGATGTGGGGATGAGCTGTCACCGCTCATTATTCTATCCCAGAACAAACTAAATCAATAGACTGGGTAGATGTGGGGATGAGCTGTCGCCGCCCATTATTCTATCCCAGAACAAACTAAATCAATAGACTGGGTAGATGTGGGGATGAGCTGTCGCCGCCCATTATTCTATTCCAGAACAAACTAAATCAATAGACTGGGTGGATGTGGGGATGAGCTATTGCTGCCCACATTCACGCCAGAATAGGAGAACTGCGCAGTCGGCACGAGACCACTCCAAAGATACAACCTTCTTGTGAGGGGTTCCACATCACCACTCTACTGTGAGGATGCCATCAAAACAATGTTAAGCAAGGGACCTATACTATCAAGCAAAAGACCACTCTATTGAAATGCAGTAGTTCAAGACAACACAATAAAATGCATGCAGTACCCGCTTTGGACTCAAGGCGGCGCTAGCAGTCTAAACTCTGACAGGAGAACTGCTACTTCAGAAGCTAATCAGCCTTCTGTGACAATTGGGACTTCAATGCTTGTTAGATAATGGAAGATCTAACCACCTGCTGTTCCCAGAGACAATCTGATTTGATTAACAGGCCAAAAGGCTGGGAAACCTTCTCACCTCAGAAAGCCCAGGATATCACATGGTCATGCTAACCAAATGCAAAGTGGCCCCCTGGTCTGTTGACCTCAGCTTGCTGGAGCCCACACAAAAGACCTTTTCCCTTGAATAGGAAATGGTGATTTTGACTGTTTCCTGTCAACAAAGATCTGCCAGCCAGGAGAGACATTTGATCACTGTCATCCCCAAACTTTGGGGGCGGACTCAAACACTGCAGTACTTTGAATTGAAAGCAAATATATATTATACAGAAATACTGATAACTCTTGGTAACCAGATGACAGAAATGTGAAATTTGGGGATCCTTAAAATGAAAACTTTGCCCACAATTCAAGCCCAAACTCCAATTTGTGTGATGTTCTGGGGCAAAACCCCACTATTTGTTGATACTACAGACTCTGTGTTTAAGCTAGAGACATGGGAATTTACTGGAGTATGTATGGACAGGTCGTGTATATGTGTATAATTTTTAATGAAAAACCAATGTTGCATAACCCACTAAAATCGAAAATAAGTTGGCATTTCTTTACCCAAGCTCCTAGAAACGCCAGAGTCGGAACAGTGCCTACCTCATGTGATATATGATGTGTGTAGGTGATGTAAAAACAACTGTGTATTTGGGAAAATATGTATTTGGATCAAATATAGATTTGTGTGTAAAGATGACAGGGGAGGGCCCCCTGGCCATAAAATCTACCTCATCACTCTGACTCACAACTCAGTTCCCCCAATCATGGGAGAGGGGAGAATTGGGCCAATGACAAGTAGAGAGGGGCTGGCTTAGTGATGCTGCACACACACCCACTTTCTAAACACATAAAAGCAGACAGTGCAGGACAAGTGGAGATCCCTTTTTCACTTTCCGCGGGACGCTCTGCCGGGAGACTTCAGACTTCAATCCATCAATCTTCAGAGACCAAGACTTTACTTCAGAATTTGTAAAGAACAGGCCTAACCCACGAGCTGAGTTCTCTTCAGCAGGCCTCAAAATCATTCACAGCCGGGCTGAGCTGTTGATTCTGGCCTGAAACCCTGCGCCAGAAAGATCCAGAAGCAGTGCTGTACCCAGAGAAAGCAGAGACACCCAGAAAGGAGACCAGAGATCCAGAGAACCACAGGACGCTATATCCGGGGAGCTGACCCAGGCGCTGCACGCAGAGACCGTCCGTGGCGAGGGAACCACAGCCAATCCTGACCCGATCCGTGGCGAGGTCCAGTCCTTTCAAAGCTAGGAGTGAGTACTTAGATCAGATTGTGACAGAAATAAACTCTTAGTTAAAATAATTTAATCCAACTATTTTAATCTGATTAGAACTGCCTCCTAGAAATCGTGTCACCTGTCATTTTCAAAGCTGTCACCTGTCAATTTGAGTTACTTTAAATCCGAAAAACAACCTTTACAAAATCGTTCATATCTCTGGAACCGTTTGTCCTAGGAACTTGGTTTAACTTTCCCCTGAAAGATAAGAATCTCAGCTTTCCAAAGAACCCAGAACCGACTTGCTTATACTTTTGCCGTAATCGCGATTCACGCACTCGCGAATTTTGCTACGATTTGCGATTTGGCCTGATTTCTTTACCTGTAAAAAGATAGCAGCTTTTGCTTTCCTTTGCTAAAAATTTGTTTGCCTCTTAATAACCATTCCTGATTCATTGCTAAAGTGAGCCTGAGCTCATCCCAAGTATCTCTCACTCACCCTGAACCTCCTAAAGGGAATTAAAAGCATTTTCAGCATATTTCTCACTTCATTGCCACCACATTCAAAGCACTTGGGCCTGTGTTTTAAAACTCATACCTGTTTTCTCTAAGCTTGCTGGGGTGGGAATTGAATTTCGTATTGTATTTGATTGCATTCCTGAGAACTGTGTGTGTTACTTCCATCTCCTTGCATTGCATATAGGGGGGGGTGAATTGCCACCAGGGGAAAAGTGAACATATGATATCTTGTGAAACCATATTAGTTAGTTTCTGTACTGCATTTTCATTCAACATTGCATCCATTTGAAACCATAAAAGTATTTTCGCTGCCTTATCCATCCTACATCAACTCCTCATTGATTATAAAGAAGTGTCCTAGTGTCAGATTACCCATTGTTGATTAACATTATATTTATAAGGGCGATATTGATTATTAATTTATTATAAAAACATGGTATCTATATTTTGTTTTATTTCTCACATAAACCTTTTAAACTTGCAAAACAGAACTACTTCTTGGCTCAGTGGGGTCAGGGGGATTCTAAGAGAGGGGTGTTATATAGGGGTAGTCATCCAGAACTCATGAACTGGACATAAAGATATATCAATAAGGGTTTCCATCAGTATCCCAGACTAGGCATTGACTTAGCTGTAGTGTTGAATTGAATCCTCTTACAAGATGGGCTCTGCTGGGATTTTGAATTCCCCAAAAGTATTGAAGAATAAGGTTAATGACCAGTCTACTAATAAGGGGAAAATTACCACCTTCTTCTCCAAATCTAATCTGATTCAGGATTTTGAGGTTCATGATGAGCCAAAAAGCATGGAGAGATATAACAATGCTTTGACTCTAGCAAAGATCAGAACCTCCCCAGTGAGGAAGACTGAAAGCAATATACCCGGCTCAACTGCCTCATACAACACTGCCATATATTTTTATCGCCTTCTCATATCATCCGACGGCCATCCCTAACCAGTCGTCGCATAATATGTACTATATTGAACAACATGGCGGACTGGGCAAGCTTGCATTCCAGACAAATGGAGACCAATCATGGCTGCCAAAAAGACACCAAGTTTGAAACTGCAGCAAGTACAACTTTATCCTCGGGTACTGTGTTGAGGAAATGTACACCTGCTGCTAAGCGGTTACATCTGGATTTATTCTGGGATATCCGCGTTTACCGATTATTGCGCTCTTCAAAATATGGTCTATGAGACCAGGTGAAAGAAGGGCCCAACCAACTTAGTCATATACGGCACAGACTTGCATTAAATGGACCACAAAGAGAGTAAGACTATTTAACAAAATCTTATGAACTTGGATGATATGCTACCCAAACAACAAAAATCTGATTTATTTTACCCTTGCACCGTTTCAAATTTCCTATCTGAAAACAAAATGACAGAAGTGGGCCTGTCTAATAATATCATGTACAAGTGTTGCTACCTGAAACCTCATGTGTTCGACTAGCAAATTCAGCAGAAACATTGTGAATTCAGGAGATCTCTTAGATTTCTCTTAATCCAATGCCCTAATTCATTCAATGACAAGAAGAAGACATTAATACAAAAGTACAAAAAATGGCTTAAAGGCCATACATGTTTCAATCTCACAAGAACAGTGCAATCATGCTCAAACTGTAAGTAAAAAGAAGCACAAGAGTATTTTTGAACTTTGTTAATGGAAATGTTATTACTCAAGCCCAAATAACCTCTATATGTGTCACACGAATAGAGGATTTTGTGAGGGTCCATTCTTCATTTTAGAGAAATGTGCTCTATGCCAAAAAATGGAGTTGTCTAATGTGCAATGGTCACCTGCAAACTAACAGGATATGTGAGACACTCCTTAAAGAGAGAATTGCCAAGCTCAAGTTAACTCTGAAGAAGGGATGGCTATATTGCCTGCCCTTAGCTCTTTATGCCCTAAGGAATCAGCCTGGCTCAGACCACCACCTCACCCCCCACGAGCTAGTGATGGGGAGGCAACTGAGAAAGGCTCTGACTCCTCCATCGAGGAGCAGAAGTGATGCCCAGAGTACAGCAAAAATGTTAGGAATTTAATTGAATGAATATTTGACATGTATGACTGTTAGTATCTTTGGAATTCCAGATCAACTCAAGCGCCAGGGGGGTCGGTCTCAGAACACAGATGAAAACCATTCAGCAACTGGATTCTCTGAACTTTTATCAGCTCCAAAGCTCTTTGCTGGACATGCTGATCAAAAACTTCACTAGGAAGTGGCATGAGCCAAGCTTTGTTGGACCGTATGTAGTAAAGAACATTACTCCCTCAGCAGTGAAAGTCCAAAGCAGACAAACTTGGGTCCATCTGAACGACGTGAAGCTACACACCGGCTGGGCTGCAACACCCCCAACGATCAATTCAAAAGCAAGAAAAGAATGAGAATTTCAGCATGTGCAGACTCGACCGATGACAAAGAAGAAAGACGATAAAGTTACTTATAAATAAATGCAGATTGCATTTGGACTGTGGCTTGGGCACTCTTTATAGATATTATAGCAGGAGTGCAATTCTTTGCTTGAGCCACAGGAATCTTTGAACATAAACTTTAGAGAGTTATTCATGTATCATGAATATGCCTGAACTGGATTTCGAATTTGGATGTGACAACTGGAAACGTGAGTAGTACCCTGATTCGTTTTTTACTGAACGTTTATTTGACTAAGGCAGCAATGGCATTGAAGTCACTGTCTGTCACTGGGAACCTGATGTGTAGAGGTCTGAGATGTTGTCACTCTGCACCTGCTCCACGTGCTCCAATGTATGTCATTACCCATCTGAGTCATGCCTTCGAAGACTTGTAATCATGAAGTGACTTGGTGAACAGCATGCTCCTGCTGCAAGTCCCCTGTTGCCAGGTGCTATATTGGGATATGAGCCAGTGCACTAGCATAGCAATGTACTATGTGGTTCTCCTAAAGTTCACATATTTATGGTAAATTATACTTTACTACTCTTCAAACTCTATTATGTCTATACTGTCACACTTTCTCTTACAGCCTTGTATGAAAAGCAATTTTAACTGACAGAAATGATTGCCGGTTTGGAATTGAGCAATTGTACTTTAGGATCGTTCTGAGTATATTTATGACTGGACTGAAATGAGTTGCTGAAACTCGGCATGGGTTACTGCTTGCTCGCCCACTGAAACTAAGTGCTAACATGTTTCTAAGATCTTTCTGGGTTGTCAGTATGGGACGCACTTTAATTTATGGCACTTGCAGTTGTGTGCATTAGTTACTTCATATGACCAAAATTAGATGTGGCGCGCCGACCGAGGCAAGGCTTCCCATGGAAAAGAGAATTCTCAAGCAAAAATCGAAGGTGGAGGGATGAAAACTGTCATCAAGTACTAAGAAATCCCACATGGAAAACAGGCACAGCAGCTAACACTGGTGAACGTTGCATTGGTTATGGCTTTGGTCCAGAGATGGTGCTCCCATAGGTTGATGGAATGTTGCATGGGTTACACTTAGAGTTTGGACTCTATGATATGCCACAAAGTGTGCAAAGGATGAGTGCTTTATTATATTTCCCAACCTAGAACGCATTCAGGTGTTGTGCTTAGTCATTTCAGAGTGGGTTTGCTCCTCTCTCCATCTCTGCTTTTATTGTCACTGGTGGTGTAGAGAGTGTCAGAGGTGGTATAAAATACATTTCATTTTACGATGACGAACACATTCAATGTCTTTGTCCGCAGAATCATTATCACCAATGATAATCATCAAAATCAAACGCCACAATGCAAGAAGAGGTGGGAGATATAAATGATGTGCCAGGCAGTGAGTCTTTGTAGTCGTACGAAATTAAAAATAAACACTGACCCGAACATATTGCGAAGAGTCACAACTTGCTTGCTTCCACAGATTTGCTTCCACAGATTCAATGAACATGTACACTGGTCTATTGCAACATGTGCCACTACAGCAGTAAACTGTTCAATCTAAAAGCTTTTTACAATACTTAACATGGAAGCATCATAGGCATTTTCAGCTTATGTTATGGCAGGTGGGATTTCAGCTGGCTGCAGTGAAGTGTCTGATGCCATCAAGCTAGCGACTACATTAAATGTAGTAACCATCACACCATGTATTTGAATGCTCATTGCGCTCATAGCCATGGCTCTTGATTTCTGGCCAAACTGTACATGTACAATGTGTACATCCACAAAGCATGATGCACTGCCATTTTACAGAAACCCTTGGACCATTTTCACACCCTCAACTCCCATATGTGGCAAACTTGGCCATGTGCATTTGGGTATCTTCTTACCTTACACATCACAGTTGCTTACAGCCCTGGAAAAGCAATTTTTCTAAAGGAAGGCTCACAACCTGTCCTACTGAGGCTCCCCTTTACTTCTTTTTTTTACCTAAGAACGTACTCAACTTTGCAACCTGAATACTCTACTACTCTACAATCTTCCTGCTCCTCACTGACCTCCATTCAAACCATAAGTGCGGGCTGACTCTATCTGGTGCTGGGGGCAAGGGGACGGAAAGGCTTGCTTCCTCATAATCTGCCTTAATTCATTAGTTCCCCAAATATACGCTTTGTTAGTGGAGGATGATCACCAACCTATCTTAGAAAACTTCAACATTTTTCGACAATGGAAGATAATGAATGTCTGTGTCCGTTAAATTCTGTGCATATTTCATTGATCATTTATACAAAACATGTATGGTATACAATGGCATTGCATTCATTAGAAAAGGATAAATGTGTATGATAGAAATGAAGGTCAAATATTTTATATTGACTCCAGAGATTGTTCATTTTAATCTTCTTCTTTTTTGATTGTTTATTGTAATTATATTGTTATTAGATGTGTTTTTACTTCGTACATTTGTGAGAAGGTTTAACAATCAAAAATATAATCATGACTAAGACTATCTTTGCTAGTACCCCATGACATTCCACTTCGTTTTGAGTTGGAATTTATATTTTACTTGTGATGTACTCTATCCGAGTCACTACATCTCCCAAGAAGGTGTGTATTAACCCTCAGTTATGCTTCTGTCCCTAGCTCGCGGTGGTGTAGCGCCGATCTAGCAAGGGGATACCAGGAGAGACTCATCCTATTATTTGATTTATCAGCACTAATAGAAGCACCATCAACATGTTTAAAATACAAATTCCAATCTAAGGTGAGTCCCCAAAATGTATTATGACCCAGCTTAGTGCAATTCTTAAAAAAGACCCTTCGCCTATCCTTGAATTCATGTCCAAGATGTGCCTTATGCATCGGAGTGATACTTCTAAAATAGCCCACATGGGCAATATACGTACATTTCCTAGGGGTAAGGCATAATTAATGTACTCCCCTGTGTTGCTAATATTCAAACACATCACTCTCTCCTATGACGTAAACTTCCATCCAATTGAACTCAAGCTTCTCTGTAACAAGTGAACACATTTAGGACAAACGTAAAAAATCACCTGTAACAGGGGACCCAACATCGTGCCTAAAACGCTTAAGTAAACTGCAAAACTGGACAAAATAAAGTTTGGAGTTTCCCTGTCTTTGCTGCCGCTGGCAATCTTTAAATAGATATACGGTAATGGTCTGTGCATTGCTAACTGACGTACACAGAAGCTTACCAGCTTAGGGAGCTTTCCTATGGAGCCTACGCACAAGCCAAACTGTCTGCAAATAACGCTGGGGCTCCAGGAAACATTAACCCTTGATTCTTAACTCCCATTTTGATCAAATTTATTGAATTATGCTGATGCATTTCTGCCTTTCCTTCCTAGCATATATTTACTATTCATAATTCTTCATGAATTTGGTTAGGAACAATATCATGCCTTGGTCAGAATACCTTTCGAAAAATGCAGATTTTTTACAAAGACGTTTTAGTTGACAAAATAGAACCCTAGCGGGGCAAAAATCGGGAGGAGAGATGGGATGCTGTTTGGAAAAAAGATAGACTCACAAGCCAGTTATATATTGAATTGGACCGCTTGCAGTAGAACAAAACAATCATTACTGAATTTGAGCCTCGATAAAGCACCTAGAAATGCGAAACATGTTGGCTGAATGAAAACTGAAATAAGCTCAGGAAAAAAACATAGGCCTTCGATGTAGATGTATCTACAAGAAACTAATCCCAAAACCCATACAGGGAACAGGCAAGCTGGAGATTATCAAGAAGCTCCCATGTTCTCCATTTCACAGTCCGCATAGGTGAGCATAAATCATTCATTGTTCCAAGCCCAATTCTAAGGCAACAATGACATCTTCTCCATCCTAGAAACCCATCCCTGTTTCACCCCAATCCTTCAGCTGCTTAACTCAGTGGTCACATAGTGTATCTGTGCAACACCCATACACTGTGCAGTAATGAGAGCTCTCGAACCCTCACATTGTAAATGATGACGTTGTTGCCAAGGAGCCAATCAAGGTGCACCGCTGCTCAAAATGTATATCATTATGTTTAATCATGAATGAAGTCTTACCTCATAATAGGACTTTATACAGTGAAGTGCCTTTGGCTCTACATACATTTTAGTGCTCTTGCCTAAACAAGAGGATAGGGTGCCTATCATGTGGGAGGTATGAAAGTGGGTTGCATCTAGTCTTGCTTCCTATTAATCTTCTTTGCTTTTGCATGGGAACATGGGCAGCTAGTAATGAGATGAAACAAGGTGAACACAGAGCAATAAACCTTTTAACTTCTAAAATATACCAGTGCCCTCCTCATGTTAACATGGGCATTACCAGAATGTCGCACACAAGGGAATACGTTTGGGGGGGATGTATTTGGCCTAAAGCATTAAGAGATGCAGTCAATGCATTGCGCAACCTCTTAAAGTTGCAATAGCGTTCCCCTGACATTTAAATGATGCTCCAATATGGACTTTCCAGCTGAAAGATATTGGGCGGGAGACCTATTTTGAATGTCCACAGCAGTAACAGTGTCCAACACTCCACACGAAGGTCACTACAGAGCTTTCTAATAGCTGCACCCCAGTATTATATTTACATGAGGCCCCGTGGCTCACAATCAGTACCATCGCCTGAAGAAGTCATGCTCACCACATTACCTGAATGGGGCAGACGGCTTGTTGGCAAAACCCTTCACGCTTTTGGGCAGAATGTAACCCTACTACCGGGGGCTGTTGCTGTCCATCTTTAGTATGTTGACATGATCCTACCAATCTACCATCTCACCTCGATCCTGTTATAGCAGACCTTCCCTTCACTATTCTGGTGCTTATGCTGCCTCATGCATTTGTCAACCAGGATATCCCTCTCCCACAGCAGCCTTCGCATTTGGCTCCGGGCTCACCTATGTTTAGCACTTTTCCCCCTTTTCTTCTTCCTCATTGCTTTTGCATCCTTCATCCTTGGCATTATGATATGATATTTTATGTATATCGTGCTCATACACAAGCTCATACACATCCAGTAAGTTTCTCTCTCTATATGTTGTCCAACCTGCCCGAAGGCTCTTTCTCCCTTGCAGGGATTCTTGAGCAGGTTCAACAAGAGTAGTCCCACTCAGATTCAATGTCAGGCCCGCCCCAGCTGGCGGTTACAGCTTGGCTAACGAGCATATCAGCACCCCATCTCCGAGCCATAACATTCATAATAGCCTCTTGCATCTTCCGAGGTGACCGCTTCCAGGCTACATCAACCGTCACTGACCTGATGGCATTGGTTCATTTGCTGTAGATTAATTTATTTGTGATCATACGGCACTATAAGAAGCTAGGAACTGCAGTTTCAGGGCACAGATTTGATCGTCCACCTGTCATTTGTTGCTAAACCGGGTCTCCAATAGCTGGAGCCCTGGAGAGTGAGAGTGGTCATTCTTCACAGGTGTGTTTTCATAAACCCCTCCACAGGCACATTCTTGCCTTCCTCCTCTGCCGGGATACCCTCGCTTGGGCCTCGGCACTAGCCAAGGAAATCAAGACAGTTAATGAGGTACAGAATGTGAGGGTAGTTGAGCACTCGCTACTGTGCATCTAAACCCAGAATATCGCATTCACTGACGGATTCCTGGTTAGGAATACTGACAGAATTCCTCCTGCCACGGTTCACTTCAAATGACAAAAGCAACCTTGGGAAACGCCTAGTCCTTAGTTGGTTAAATTACGGGAAAGCCACGCAGGTGCTCCGTAAAAAATAAACAGCTATATCGAAGGCAAAAGAGGGTAGTCAAACTTTCGCTAGGCTTCAGAAAGTGATACCACTTCACCCATACCCACCAGTTCTATACATCGGACAAAGAATCCCATTCAAACTCTTCTGCAAGGTCCACTAAAGGTTTACTCTTGACAGGCGCTGCAAACATTTCCCAGGATACACACGAAACAGAGACTTTGGGCCTTACTACACGGACGGCAGTAAGGGTTTACCGGTACCGGTAAGGGTACCAGTGCCGGTAAACCCTTACCGCCTTACTACGAGGTCCTTTTGTAGGACCCTACCTTAACGGCTGGTTTTACCAGCCGTTAAGGACGTGACCCGCAAAGGGACCTAGGAGGTAATTACAGTACCACAATTTGCGCGAACCGTAATTAGCGCCTTCCCCATTCCCATTGAGCCCTATGGGGGCAAAAATGGGAATGGGGAAGTGCCATGGTGAATGGGGAATTACCGCCCCCACACACCGTGGAATAGGGCGGTAATTCCGCCATTCACCATGGCGGACTCGGTAAAATACCAGCGGTTACTGCCGTTCGTGTAATGAGGCCCTTTGGCCCAGATTCAATAATAGATGCATGTGTCGAATATGGGAGAAAAAGAAATGCTGAATGCATTCTATTTTACACATCTGCATCATGTAAATTCCCTGATTCAATAAGGGGACATGCATGCAGGAGGCGGGACTGGCTGTGGACACGGGGGACTCGCACCTGCACTTCCATGCAGGTGTATGTTAATAAAATGGTTTCCTTTAATTCCCTTTTCTTTCCATGTCTCTGGGTAGTATGAGAGGGATCATGCATGATCCTGTGTTTTCTAATATCTACATCAAGCCCCTCTACGTCTTGTTGTCGAAGGAAAGATAATAACTCCACAATCATGCAGACACCACACAGATTATACGTAGGCTCACTGGGCATCCCAGAGACAATCGGAGCCGCATCCAAAGCATCTTTGAGATAATCAACGTTGGATGAAGTGGGCTCAGCTGCAACCAATCAAAAGAAGAGCTTATACTCTCTGAACTTAATTGCCTGTCCACCTTTCAAACGTTATATAATTCCCTCCCAGAAGCAAATGAAATTCTTGGTAGTCAAGTTTGACTCTCTTTTATGAACGTGGGCCCGTGCAAAGGCCTTAATTAGTTCCTAAACATGATTTATTTATTTGTTTATTTCTAACGGCCGGCAGCCCACCGGCATCATGGCGCAGATGCACACAAGGACGACAGTAAGGTAGCGGGACAAGGCCGAGTCTAAATCAAACTACCCCCATCTGCTCCTGCACCAGATTGACCCCTTTCTCCCAGAGGCAAATTGGGTGAAAAGTGCCCAGTGCATTATAGGCGCCACACTTGATTACTGCAATACATTGTTTCTGTGGGTAGATCAGGGTATTGCACAACACCTTCAAGTAATGCAGAATATTGCTACCAGGACTGTGATGAATAATTGCAAACCAGAAAACCTCTTGCCTGTCCTGAAGAGCCTGCAGAGCCTACATTGGTTCCTGGTGAAGGCACTAATCTTGTTTAAGGCCCTCAGATTGGCCCATTAAACACAATATGGGCCAGGGACAGCTACCTTTGAGGAAAAGTCCACTTGTATGGCTCCTGTCAGAGACATTCGCTCCAAGGACAAAGGATTGGTCAACATTCCCTGCTTCAAGTGCCCCAAACTTCTGGACAGCTCCTTCCAGGTCCAAGTGGGAAGGTTGTGGGATCCCCTTCGTACAGATTAAGACAACAGTCAACACTTCTTCACTTTCCAGGAAAGGACAAAAACAATCCTCTTCTCGGTCAACATCTACTCACCAGCACCTGGTCACTCCACAGTATGTGTCTGCAAATCCCGACTTTCACATTTGCATGGCACTCCATTGGAGATTTGGTCAGCTTGCTACCCGCGTGAGTGATGGGGGTATATTGGCTGTAACGTGTCTTAAAGGACCAACGTTGATAATGCATGTTTTTTTTTATATTTCCACTGCTGTGTCAGGGGATGAAAGGTAAAATTATGATCGAAACCATAATGCCTCGCATGAGCGTGTCCATCTGGTGAAGAGAAATGTAGAAATGTGCCTTGAAAGACCCTCGGCCTCATTACGACCCTGGCGGTAGGGGGTTAACAGGGCCGGTAGAGCTGCCGGCCCCGTTAACCCCCTACCGCCTCATTATGAGGTCTGCTTGCGGGACCCGCTAAGGACGCCTGGAAAAACCAGGCATCCTTAGCAGGTCCCGTGAGCAGACCAGGATGCTAACAACGGGCCCGTCATTAACGGGCCCGTTGTTAGCATCTTCCCCATTCCCATTGAGCCCTATGTGGGGCTGAAATGCGAATGGGGATGTACCGGGTCCGGATTCCCTGAAGGGGGAAATACCTGGCCCTCCAAGGTTGGAATGGCCTGGTATTTCCCCATTCAGGAAACCCGGACCCGGTACCCGGAATGGGGGTAGCCATGCTGCGAAAAGCGGCATGGTTACCTTCAGGGTCATAATGAGGCCCCCTGTCTGCTTTGTATTTTACACTGTGCATGGGCTGCAAATGGGCACAAAACACAGGGGAAAACGTCACAGGGACAAGCTCATCCCATGAGGTGTAGTGTATACACTGCGATCATTTGTCAAGTGCTGCAGATTCTGCTGGTTTTTTAAAATGACTGTGCAAGCCTGATTCACAGAACGTTTTCCTATGGGATTGCACCATTATAAAATGTTTCTGTGAATCAGGTGTCAGCAGGCAATTTGGTCACCCTTAGGCCTCAGATTGCCACCTTTTCCCACAGATGATAGTGCAATTAGCACACACAAGTGAGGAAAACGTTATGTTAATCTAACCCGTAAAATCGCCCGTTAGAAACAAAATCATTGCTGGCAAGTTTCAACCTTGCAGCGGTAAAACCCGCCTTTTAATCCCTATCGAAGCAATTGATACACTCAGCACAGAGCTAAGGGCCTCCAACAAGGGGCTCTCAAAACTTCATCTTGTCCTACTAAAAGCGAACTTCTTTTAGCCTGTCTCCTTTGTCGTGATAAAGGGCTGCACATGCTTTCAGACTGCGTTTATTCAGCGCATGAGTACATGAGCTTGGAGAACACATTTGCTAACTATAGCTGGTGATCGCACAACGCCCATGACAAGGGACTCATTTCACACCCATACAACATGACAGAGTGATATGGATATAGTAAATGATGTATCATGTGATTTATACAGTGCCTCGTATTATCCCGTGCCTCGCTTGCTCTTCCCAGTGTGAAGCCTGGGTATCTGCTTGCCACTCTTCTCACTCATACACTGTCTAAATCTAATCTTTAAAAAGCCTCTGGAATTTTCTTTGTGAAGCTGCATCATGACTAAAACTGAAAATATTGAATGCATAACTTTCTGTATACAGTAATGTCATCAGCGAGATCATTTCACCAAAATGCCAGGGATAGCGGAAGTGACATCACACGACCCTTGACCTCTGATGATATCACAGTAAGTGATGTCATTTGACCCGACCCCAAAGGGACATCACCGGAAGTGATGGAACACAACCTTTCACCCCTTGACAAAACAGGAAGTGGCATCACATAGCATTGTACCTAAGTACACTACGAAAAATATGGTTATGATATCACTGTAAAGTGATATACATTTCATACAAGAATGGATTACCAGATGTATTGTTAATATGAGTGTGTATACGTCGATGTTACCAAATTACTGTGAATGCAAGCAGACGTCCAAGGCCAAATGAAGTGTTATTATATAGCACTTACGGTTAAGCGCTTTATATACACAAAATGTACATACAATATCACCCAACCTGTATTGGTCCTCGTTTATCAACCTCAGAAGGATGAAAGGCTGAGTTGACCTTGCCGGGATTCGAACCAACAACCTGCAGATCACACACATACCGCAGCAGTGAGCCCTCAACCCACTGAGCTATCTTACCGGCTAGAGCTATCTTACCGGCTGTAGTAACATGAGAAATTACATGTCTGAATGTTTTCAAAGTCAGAAAGCAAATCACCCTCTGTAGTGGATACCATTAAACAGGTAACTGAGATTTAACAGCAGGCCAGTTCATCTGCAGGTCGGGTGCAAAGTTGGCCACATGTCAAGCCTGCGTGGATCTACTTTTCAGGCTTCAGAGGTTGGCAAAATACATCCCATTGGGAGGGTTCATACCTGTGTATTAAAGAATTTACAGTAGCGCTGGGAAGCAGCACACTCACACGGCATCCCGTACTCTGGGCACTCGTTACCTCATACATGCAAACAAACATCCTGAACAGCATGCTAGGGAGATAGGAAAGATAGACACATTACAACAAAGCATTAATTGTGGGACAATCAATTCAAGGGCCACTTTATGTGCTATGTTAAGGATTTCAATCAGGCGACACACACCTTGGTGTCAGCCTAGGATGTAGCACTCAATTGATATGCCTTTCTCTTTATTCTATGCAAATTCAATTTGAGATGGTACACAACTCGTATCACACCCCCTTTTTCAAATACCCTGGTTCGCAATGGACCATGAACCAGGCCGGTTGGTGAAAATTACAATGTTTATTTATTTTTAAAATTCGAAAGAAATCATACAATTTTTGATATGGGGCAACAATCACCAATGGGGTGATATTTACAATATAAATGGAAGCAATGCACTTGGTTAACCTTCTCCCAGAACATACACAAAGCACACATGAATAGGAGCACTTTTTTGGATGAGGATAGACAGCACCCAAGTTAAGGTTTCCCCTGCAATGTTCCCTCAACCCACAAATAACCAAATTCTGAGTGCACAGAAAGAAGCAGCAGGTAGTCAGGAATAAGAGGAAGAAGACAGAATCAAAATCTGACCTTCCCTCACAAAAAACACTTTGCAAAGGCCTAAAATAACACTCACATTTTAACAAATAATGAATTCATGTATGTTTAAATTATAATATACAGATGTTTTATCACAATAGCATGTATGTTATATCACTGGCAATCACAATGCAATGAATCAGCAAAAGGCATACAATTCGAAAACAAGTGGAAAGTTTAGAGCATGCTGCAGCCAATTGACACAGAAAACTTGCAGTTTACCTAAATCACGTTTAAAATGTCAAAACCGGTTTCTTTGAAAAATGGGTGAAGGATGGTAGTAGCTTAAGATTTGGATGATATTTTTCGGGGTGGAATGGGGTTCAGTTTTACGGAAATAGAGCAGTTAAAAAGAAAACGTTGGTTTTAAAAGAAAGGTAAAGGTTACTTAAAACAAAATTATCTAGACTATATTGTTATAGAGGAACACAGTAATCTCCAAGGTTGATTTGTGAGGTCAACCTTGTCCCCCCAGTGCCCAGCCCCAACAATAAAATATATGGAAATTAGTTTAATTACTCCAAATATAAGTAAGGGTTTATGATTTACACCAGAAAACATTGAAAAGAGATGGTGCTAGCACTTAAACATTAAGGACAGGATACGAGGATAATTCTAACAATTTCAACAAGTTACCAGGGTATACATATGACTACTTAGAGAGTGGGATAAGGACAAAAGGCAAGGCAAGATAGGCCATGTGTTTCTATGGGGTGGGGATTATACACACAGTCCACTTTTTAGTGTTGGGATTTTTGGACAGTCAACAGGGTCTGGTCACCACACAGTGGTGCGCCTGGCAAAAGTCAGCTGGGCAAGGCCTGGTCACCGGGTAGCGAACAGCTGGGCAATTCATGTCACTGGATGGCACAGGTAAAGCTGGATGCAGTCAGTGGGCAAGCAGTTACTGGGCTGCAAGCCGGTCTGATTTCAGGATGCAAAAGGTACCACAGCTCTTCCCCCTTTTTAATGGGAATCTAGTGGATTTTTCTGGATCAATGGCCTTGCAGGGACAGGAATCAGCTATGCTTGAGCTTTGCATTGGGCTCTGGAGTAGGGTCAGCAATGCTTAGGCCTTGTAGTTGGAATCAGCAAGATGAATGGAGCAGATCAGGAATGCAGTGCAGGAACTTCAGGAACAGTGTGTGTGTGTGTGTGTGTGGAGCTCTGTCGTGGACTCTTATTTATAATGCATAGTGAAATCATAGAAGTATATGGCTGGGCAGGCTTAGCCAACCACACCTCTAACCCACTGAATTGGTCAGGGGTACTAGTCCCCACCTCACTCTCAGCTGGTAGGATCTAAAGGGCAGGATGGCAGACTTATGATGTGAGTTTTGCAATGTTCAAAAACCTCCCACAGTTACTTTAGCTAAAATCCGATTTGCCACACATGGTACATTTATACAGTTGAAGTCTCTTAGCAAATTACATACACAGGTTACATATTTTATGCAGACCATTGCAGTCCAACTCTGCAATCTGTGAGACATTGTTTTGTACATTTAATAATCTTTGGTCATTTTCAGGGTGAAATGTTGGGCTTAAAATTCTGTACCTTTACACGTGCGCACATTCCATCATATGGCATATTTCTGTTAATTTTTAACGTTCCATCATATGTCCTTTCCCCATGATTCCCATTCTTCTGGTGTTCGTGTCCCATACATGCTATGGACAGCCAAGACCCCTTATTTGAAAGCCACAAAAATCACATTTAAACCGCTAACTTTTCACATTTTTGCAAAGTCCTGCTGCAAAGATAAAAGTCTTTAAAGTTTATTTATAAAATAGGGCCTCATTACACGGTAGGCGGTCAGGGTTTACCGGTACCGGTATTTTACCGGTACCGGTAAACCCTTACCGCCTTACTACGAGGTCCCTTTGCGGGTTGGAGAATTTAACGCCTGCTTTTTGCAGGCGTTAAAAACCAACCCGCAAAGGGACCAGGGAGCTAATTACGGTACTGCAATTTGCGGTGCCCTAATTAGCACCTTCCCCATTCCCATTATGCCCTATGGGGCAAAAATGGGAATGGGGAAGGGCAATGGGGGAAGGGGGAATTACCACCCCACCAGCCTTGGAATAGGGCGGTAATTCTCTTTTCCACCAAGGCGGTCCCGGTATTTTACCGGCATGGACCAAGGTGCTAATGGTCCACCGCCGTCTGTGTAATGAGGCCCATAGTCTCTGGAACAGATTGGCAGTCCTTTGGCCTGCACTGGACCATTTTCTTCCTCTTCAGCTACCACCAACTGTAATTTCCTCCAGAATAAGGTGGGTGTTTCTCTTGATTGAAGGTTTATTGCCCCTTCTCCACTTCACACTTCTGTGTCCTGGAAATTCCATTGTAGAGGGCTCAGCCCAGACCAGATTCTGTCCGGCCTAGTATTTATCACTGTGGTGTTAGTATCTACTGAGAGGGCCCCTTTTGGTTCGGCCATCCTCCCAGCAGAAACCTGTTTTTGGCTGACATCCCCCCTGCAGCCACTGATGTTTGATTTAATTGTATTTATTTTTGTTCTGAATTGGAAGAAAACCTGCTAAATAGAACATCTCATACATTGTATTTTCACACCACAATCCCCTTTCACATTGCTATGCAAGAAGAAGTTTTTGTTCAACATAGTACTCCCAAACAAGCATTTTTCTTCTTTAGTTTGCAAATCCCATTTTTACACATGTGGTGCAAGCTGCTAGCACTTTGCTTTCAAATTCGGTTTTTGACTTTCCATCTGGATTCCCACACTGTTTTGCAGCCATAGTTATTTTCTTGTAGGCAGTAGTTTGTTTGAACCTCCTATGCACTGAAATTGAAATAGGCCAGAGCTGGAGCTTCTTTGAATTACTGATCATTGACACTTTGTAACTTGAAAAGTGACACTTTTCCCGTGCAGCGGAAAATGAAGTTCCTTTGGTCATTCAGGTTTCCTGCTTAGTTTTGCTGAAGCACAATGGGGATATGAATGGACATGGCAGTGCCTTATTTATAACAGTAGTTTAAGGAAGAACAGATAAAAAATACCATCAGAGCAGCATCACTTTAAGGTAAAAAATGTCAGGATTAGGGGCTGCAGGGACGGAAGAGACGCCAGAAATGGAATAAGTAGTCCAAAACTACACTTCCCATGAACTCCCATGAGATTGGTAGTTCTCCGCCGCACGGGCGTGTGGCCAGCTGAGTTGGATTAGTAACGGCTTATTAAGGCCACACGGCACACAGCAAGGTGTGGCTTATTGTGGGTGTGTGCGGAGCTCCATATCGGAGTGAATTCATGGAACAGCGGAGGCGGCGGCGGCGGACGGAATCCAAGCGGTTCGCGTTACAATCCAGTCAGCCGCTGTGAAGGGCTGTCTCGTCCAGCGTCCGGGAAGGCTTCTGAGCTCCCGGACTTCAGATAAGTGCCTATGTGTATTTTCCACCTCTGAATGCTCTTTTGTCTATTACGCACATGAAACAGTTGGTTGATGATGTGCGGAGGGGCGGCTATGTACTCCGCAGGTCCGCTACTGAGGAGGAATTATTGTTGCATTGTATACGAACATTGTTAAGGACTATTTCCCTGTTATGCAAGGCATTCGCAAGGACATTCTGACACGTCTTTCCTCAACAAGCAAATAGGGTTTCTCTGCTGATAAGAGGAATTAACGCAATAATGGTTACATCCAGCAGAGCGATATGATTACAAGAAGCCTATTCCCAAGTGTATATATGTTTTCCATGTCAGCGTGATCAGTGATGCTATCTGCTAGCCTGCATGGGCCAAGTGTTTTGTCATTCATAGGGGGAGCCTGCCCCATTGTATGTGCCATACTGCTTGCTTTATGTAGTGTTTTATGTCAATGTGAATCTGTGGTACATGTATTAAGATGTGCTAAGATGTTCTCCAGTGATTTAGAAATTATGGGCCTCATTCCGAGTATGGCGGTAAGGGATAGCGGCCACCGGTAACGAGACCGGTGGCGGTAATCCCTTACCGCCATACTCCGAGTTCCCTTTGCGCCCTCGCCCTTAACGCCTGCTTTGAGCAGGTGTTAAAGTCGAGGGCGCAAAGGGGCCTCCAAGCCAATAACGGTGACCGTAATGAACGGTCACCGTTATTTGCATCTTCACCATTCCCATTGAGCCCTATGGGGGCTCATTTGGGAATGGGGAAGAGCCTTGGTGAATGGGGAATTACCGCCCCGCCAACCTTGGAATGGGGCGGTAATTCCGCCATCCACCAAGGCGCTGCCGGTCCGGGTACGGCCTCAACCAAGGCGTTAATAGCGCCATTGGTTAGCGCCGTACTCGGAATGAGGCCCTATGTCATGTTCAGGAACTAGGCAGAGTTAGGAGAATAATAGGAATTCTGTAGTGTAGGGTTTTTTCCTGTTGCTTCCCTCGACCTATCCACACGAGGGTTCCCTTCAACCTCTTTCCGGTTTACCTATAACTCCCCACACTGTCCACAACCTCTTCCTAACCCTCTTCCCCCCACTGGCTGCCACATAGTGTCCTGTTCACTCTATCAGGCACCTGTGCCAACCACGGTGGGAGGGTCGACTTCATTCGGCTTCTGTGGTTCGGGGGAGAGTGTCGACCGCCCTCCCCTTTTGGTTGTGTATCTTGACAAAATACCCCCTTTTGAATGGGGACTTTGGGGCCGGCAGCAAAGCAGCGCTGCTTTTTCACTCTATTACTTATGTATATGTAAGAACACACTGGCAAGCTCCCTCAGTGTGCCCCCTTGTTCCATCCTGCCCAATATGTGCTTGGCAAGATGGTGCAGCCAACTTTTTGTCGCTGCAAAATGCAGTTTTAAAGCCATGGTGCTCACAGGAGCAGCGCAGCCATTTTGCTGGTGACTGCAAATGTGCAGCTTGGTGATGTGGGGAAGTACTGCTGAGTGAGTAAATATATCCCACAGCTATGGTCAAACATTTCTACACTGCACACAAGCTTTTAGGCACAAGGATTTTGTCAAGTAGCCGAGGACACTGAGTCGGAATGTCTTGTGATGATCGTAACAGAGACGTCAGAAAAAAACATGCTATGACTGCAACGGTCCCAAATGGATGCTTATTCTTCTCTAAATGCTTTTTGGACGGTTTCGTCTGCATTGTGAATTTGAGTGACTCACGCCCTGAAGTGTGCCTGAAATAAACCTTTAATGAGTCTAGTAATTATTGTATAGAATTCTAGAAAGACAAATTATTTGTTATTTCTATTCTTTTAAATTTAGGGTCACTGCTCCAAGTGTTCCACTTGTGGAACCCTCCGTTTTTTTAAGAGGCCTGAACAAAAAAGCCAGCCACTTCAGAAAAAACGAGCCACATATTGCTGGCCACAGCCCAGGAGCTTCCATTTTTTTTTCTTAAGCAATATTATTTTTAGGGGTAGTAAGGGAGATCACAGGGGTAGAAAGGGCCCTCAGCCCCAAATGACAGCCTTGACTGTCATTAGAGCACTGGCGTAACAGGGGCCCCCGCAGCCCCCGCGGTGCGGGGGGGCCCGCGGTGTGGGGGGCCCCACCAGCACATGGCTGGGAGGGGGCCCCAGTAAAAAAAAAAAAAAAAAAAAAAAAATTTCTAAAAAAAAAAAAGTTTCTTTTGAAATTCACTCTGCATTCATAAAGAACAGAAATAATTTCTTTATGAAGGCAGAGTGACTACAAAAAGAAACTTTCTTTTTGAAGTCTGAGGGCCCCCGTACCCCATGACATGGAAGACCCTAGGCTGGAGGCCTCCATGTCATGGGGTGGGGGGGGGGAACCCTATGCCTTCAAAAAGAAATTGTTTGTTTTTGAAGCCACTCAGCCATCATAAAGAAATTATTTTGATTATGGTTCGGTCCTTAACTGAAATAATTTCTTAATGAAGTTATAGTGACTTAAAAAAGAAACAATGGGGCTCATTCTGACCATGGCGGTCCGGAAACAGCGGTGCTGGTAAGCTTACAGGCACTGTTTTTTCCGGACCGGCATATTACAGGTCTGCCTGGTGGGGCTGCCGTGCCCGACAGGTCTGACCCTGCCAGGCACAGCAGCCACGGTAGGCAGACCTGTCACGGAAGCACCGGCACCGTTAACAATGGTGCAGGTGCTTCTGTGTCCCCATTCCCGTGGAGTCTGGGGTTTAACGAAATTACCGGCACCTGATTTCCCAGCCGCCGGACTTGAAATAGCACAGTGGCACCGGGAAGTCAGGCCATAGTAATTTTTTATGGGTCTGGCGGCAACCCGCCGGTAGCACCGGCACAGTTACCGCTGGACCCGTAATGAGCCCCAATTTCTTTTTTAAGTAATAGGGCCCCCCCTCAACTCCATGAGGTGTGCGTGTATGAGTCTATGGTGAAAGGGTGCACACTCAAATGTATAGCCGGCTGCCTGTGTGTGTATGGTGAAAGGGTGCACACTTAAATGTATGGGTGGCTGTGGGGGTGTGCCTGCATGGTGAAAGGGTGCACACATAAATGTATAGGTGGCTACCTGTGTGAGTGTATGGTGAAAGGGTGCACACTTAAATGTGTGGATGACTGGGTGTGTATAAGGTGAATGGTGTGTGTGCTTGTGTACAGGGGCACAAGAAAACCTTCATTTCGGGGGGGCTAACCCTACAAATGTTGGGAGAGGCGCTAACTTCACATGCAGTGGGGAGGGGGAAACTTATTTGTGTGGGTGCATCCAAATTATTTACGCATTTTAATGAGACTATTCTAGTGCAGATTCAATGTTACAAGCAGTTAACTCTCTCCTATAAGTCTCCTGTTCCCTCTCTACCCTTCCAATCACTCCCCTGGCATGCAAGTACTAAACCCACATCACGATTTCAATCGCCTAAACAATGTGGAATTTGAATGCAGGTACTAACAGTGAAATGCTTTACGTTGGTAATTGCTGGGTTCTTGTTAACAGCAAAAACCAGGTGCTGTTTAAAATCTGTGTCCTGTTCGGTCTGGCAACTGCTCTAAAGGTTAGCCAAGTTGAGTCAATATAGCCCAAAATGTCAGGGGGGGTAGTGCTGAAGCCCAGTCAACTCAATGGTGTTGCGCTACTACTTGTGTTTAATGCCTTGCTTACTCCTAGCCCTATTCTTCCTCGTCCCAGTACTTATATACGAGGCAGTACGTGTGTTCGAGGCACTCTGCCTCATACAAAAGTACTGGGAAGAGGTAGAGGTACATGGTGGTAATGCCTGATTTAGCTACCTGTAATCTTCATCACTCCTAGTCCCACTGTTCCTCATCTCAGTACTTACCTATGAGGCAAGGAGCCTCATACGAAAGCTCTGGGACAAGGAAGAGGGACGCAGAGGTAATTATGGGCCAAGGAGCTGATTGTGGAGGTTGGGGTGGGGGGTGGGAGGGGCAGGATTGTGTGATAAATCATAATGGTTGTCCATGTCCAGGCTAAGCAGGCATGATATGTGGTATTAGTGGCTAGAGAGGCATTTTGATTTAGCCAGTCTAGTCATTCCTCAGTTTGGTATGACTTTCTTTTAACTGGCCATTTCTGATAAAGTAGTCCTGCTAACTTTAATTACCTGGCTAGATTGGCATTTGGGTGCTGCCAGTCTAGCCATTTCTTACTGCGGCATTGTATATTTTTCTGGGCATCTGTGATAAAATGATATGATGTGATTGAAGTCATTTATAATGCGCCTGTACACAAGTGTACACAAGGGAGGGATGATAGAGGGAGGACAAGACAAACAATCTCACTAGGCCTTGTGTCATTGTGAGAACGAGAAGTGCAAGGGAAAAGGGAGCAGGGAAGTGCAAGTAAGAGGGGAGGGGAAAACAGGGCAGCAATGCTCTCAGTAAGTGCAGCCAGGGCAGAGCAGCTATTGGTTGTGCAAGGAGAAAAATGGACTGCAGGGTTACAGTTACAGCCCCTAAGTGCATGGTAGGCCCGGAGGCAGTGCAAGGGTGACCAATCAAGAAAGAGCCTGGACTCAGAGAGACTCTGAGGGTAGCCAAGCAGCCAGTCAGTACAGCAGACATGTAGGTCAGGTAGGTCAGCAGGGGGGGAGAGAGAGCGAAAGCAGCAGAGAAGAGGAAAGCTTTTAGCTGCTTCCGAAACTTCAGGTTGTCCGCCTCAAGTTTGAGAGGGGCAGGGAGGCCATTCCAGTTGGAGGCACCAGCAGAGGAGAGAGGTCTACCCCCACTCTCTGCCTGGAGAAATGTCTAAGCCTTAGAGAGTTGGAGGTAGCTGAGTGAAGGGTTAGAGAAAGAAGGTTTTTCAGAAGAGAGCATTGGATTTAGTGTTGGCACTGGCCCCAGAAAGCCTTGTGGGCAATGCAAAGGTTCTTGAACTTGATCCTTGCAGCCAGTGGAGAGATTTCAGGGCTGGAGAAATACAATCCCAGGGTTTGAGGCCAAGGCTAAGTCTTGCAGTCCTGTTCTGGATTATTTGCAGATGAAGGAGACTAGAGGAAGACAGATTGAGAAAGTGGCTGTTGCAGTAGTCCAGCTTAGAGAGAGTGAGATTCTGGTGGAGAGTGAGAAAAGGAAGAGTCCCTTTGAGGAGGAGCAGCTGGTAGTGGGACTTCTTGGTGATGTCCGAGATGTTAGGAGAGAAAGAGAGTGTGGCGTTGAAGATGACACCAAGGTTTTTTGCCTCGCAGGAAGGCAAAGGAAGATGGCCCAAGGTGGTCTGCTATAGTGAGAGAGGAAACACAGTGGCAAGGGTCCCAATGAGAAGGATCTCTGTCTTACTGGCATTAAGGCAGAGATTGTTGGAGGCGCACCAATCCTGAATCGTGGATAGACAGTCAGGAATGAGCAAGAGAGGAGAGGAGGATGAGGGGAGCCTGAAGGAAAGCGGAGTCATCCGCACAACACTGAAAGTTAGAGGATAAGGTAGAGATCAGGGAGGCCAAAGTGGCCAAGTAGAGGTTGAAAAACCAGCGTGAGAGGATAGAGCCCTGGGGAATGCCACAGGTAGAGAGAGGTGGCGGAGAGAATGGGACCACGATCGACCTGGGAGCGGAGTGGCGGTCCAAGTGGAAGTAGGTCAGTCACTCTAGGGTCTGATCTGTGATGCCCAGGTTCTCACAGAGTCGATTGATCAGGATGGCGATGTTGACCCTGTCGAAAGCAGAGGAAAGATGAAGGATGAGAATAGAAGGAATGCTGGAATCAAGGTTAGGGAGCAGCACAGGTGTTAAGGAGAGCAGTTTCCATGCCTCTGGCAGCTCTGAAGCCAGACTGATGGTCATGGAGACAACCAACAGATTCAGTGTGGAGAGTAAGCTGGGAGATGGCAAGCTTTTCCAAGAGTTTGCTCAGGAAAGGTGGAGATTGAGCGATAGTTTTCCAGCAGGTAGGATCAGCAGACTGCTTCTTGAGGAGTGGGTGCACAAGGGAGTGCTCAAAGGGAGAGGGGAACATTGCAGTGGCGAAAGAGTGATTACAGAAATCGGCCAAGGCTGGAGCGAGGGTGTCAATATGGGCTTTGATGGTTCTGGAGGAGCAGCGGAGCACCTGTTTGGGCGACACTTTCATAGATCGGACTTGTCTAGAAACCTCGTCAGGTGTTGTCAGAGAGAAAGAGGAAAAAGGAG
Organism: Ambystoma mexicanum; assembly: GCF_040938575.1. Lineage (NCBI taxonomy): Eukaryota > Metazoa > Chordata > Amphibia > Caudata > Ambystomatidae > Ambystoma > Ambystoma mexicanum. The sequence goes on along the minus strand of NC_090939.1, from coordinate 479,734,427 downwards.
GAGGAGAGAAGAGATGGCCAAAATGGGCCGAGAGAGGAAGAGGACATAGAGGACAGGATGTCCTGAGATTTAGCAGAGAAATGAGAGGCCAGAGCTGTACAGAGGGCATGGGCGGGAACAGAAGAGGTATAGACCACAACAGGATTGACCAGTTCCTTGCAGATTTTAAAGAGTTTGGCCGTGTTGTTCGAGGCCATGGAGACACATGCTTTATTGTGTGCTCTCTTCTTGATGAGTGTTATTGCTTTGACTGGCATTTTGCTGAAAACAGTCTAGGTATGTCTAAATGTGGCCTGGCATTCTGTACTATAATGTTATTACGTGTTTACACTGGTCTACATTGTGCAGCCAGTTGGAAGCATTAATGTTCCTGTGCACTGTTGGTGACTTGCATGTATTGGATTGTGTTACCCTAGAAAACAATTGCAAACACTCTGGCTTTATAGCTAATTTATCTCAGAAAGTGTGCTGTATATTGCATTAAAACACATATTTATATCTTTTTCCTAGTGCAGTGTGCGGCATACCCCTTCAGCAGCACGTTCATGCGTATTGTGCAAGCGTGACAGTCTAGGCCGGCCCAGAGTGTGGCGCAACCCGTGATTTGTTGCCGAGTTGGGGGGCCCCCTCAGCATGGCTCGCAGTGGGGCCCCCACATTTTGTGTTACGCCACTGCATTAGAGCTACATATAGTTCCCAAGTTGCAAGCGGTCACAGGAATTTTTTGGTTGAGCTGAATTACAGTGCTCCCAATTAAATCCTTTGTCTATCACCTGTGATTCACTCCTCATCTAACCGAAGTAGACCTATAACTGAATATGTTCATGATATGCCAAGATCAGGATAATTGTATCACTTCTATGTGATTGTTTTGCTATTGTCATTGCTAATGCTCATATGTGAGTGACAGCAGTACACTACTGCCGCCATTGTTTATTTCCCCCTTGGTAATCACTTATTGATTCATATATTACCTAATTGTTCCGTATCATATATGAAAAATATATGAAAATAGTTCTTAAATTGTTACATTTTCCCATATATATTTGCAAAAGATGCACAAGAGATGGCAGTAGAAATCCTTTCAGTAGGAGTTTGACTGCTCAGTTCATTCACGTAACATTCCTGCGTGTTTTAGCACATCAATGAATGTATCACACTTATGTAAAATGGAGGCTTCATTCTTTTCCTGTTGAAATTGGTCCATGCTTGCCAATTCACTGGGAACCATCATTTAAGAGTCATTTCTTGTAATCACTCTGTGTTAAATGCCTTGCGTGTATGCAAGTATTTTGTGGCTCCATATTAGTTTATTCACACTTATTGGACAAGAAATGTGATGATGACACCGATCATCCTTCATTGTCTTGCTCATTCAGCTCCTTAAGGATGGCCATCCATTAAATGTCATCTCCAATCAGTTAGAGAAGTGTACCAAAAAAAGTAGTGGAACAGAGACCCAGGCGGAGGGCAGGGTAGGCAGGAGGGCAGGAAGACACATTTTTCAAGGGTTTGCAGATACACCGGTTGACAGCTAATTGAGATGAATATCGCCTTTTGTGAAATAAGTTGCCTCTAATCGCTGATCTTTATTGCGCTAGAACCCAAACTAAGCACCTACCTGAACAGATGCTTCTTCAACAGGCGCCTGACACTAGAACAACTTGAGCTGCCAAGAATAGAGTTGAGTTAATTTATTCTAAAGACTGGGTCCCTCCTTTTACCGCTTCTTGTCAGACATGAGTGTTAGGGGATTAATAGCCTGCGTTTCTCCATTGACCAAGGTTCCATTCCTGGGATACCATGCGATGTCATCCTTCAGGTAGCAACGAACAGCTTTATGGATGCATTTGAAGATGATGCAGAGAATGTTAACCTGAATTCACTACTCTGGTGTAAGCCACATCAGGTTCCTGTGAACAGCTTGGACGATCACTTTTCCTATGTGCAGAAACGACTCCGTTTTGAACAACCTGAAGTCAGCTTATACATATAATTGAAGTAAACCCAGGAGTGCATCACAATAATCCAAGCAAATCATCTCCATGGCTCCTACTACAAATGCACACTTGTCCAAGGACATGAAGGGACAAATGCCAACTGATATTTGATATTAAAATGGCAACCTTTGTAAATATCTGGGCCATAAATAACTGTACTGTCTAAGCTTTTACGTTGAAATAACAATTTTACATATTTTCCAAAAATGGTAGGCAGATGCACTGTCAGAAGAGAATTTATCAGGACCTCCTCTATCATCTCCTTGCGGAGATGAAACCTTTAGAGTCAATTCAGGATAAGGTGTCATCCAGGCTTGTGTGTGACAGTGCAAAGAGATTTCTGTTTAGCTGTAACTGCTATCGTGTGGCAAATGGCAAGGAATGGAGAACTGTGCTTTAAATTCAAAATAACCAGTACGGAATGGTGAAAGTTGTTGCAAAAAAGATGTTGAACTGTTAACAGAAAAAGATGTGGAACTCTACTCCTGACCATTCCTGCTTACTTCAACCGCTGCAGCACAGTTCTACTACACATGTACAGTAACACAACCCAGAGTCAACAGAGTCAACAATGATCTAAAACAGGAAAAAGTTAGAGAATTATGTTTTATAGTACACCAATAAAAGTGTATTTTGCATCACATAACCACTGCAGACATATGACGATCTCTGGGTGTTGATGCTATAGCTTCACCCCATTCAACATTCTGATATTTACATTTTGATGGGGAGGGTAAGAAGTTTTGGTCCTTTTTTGGACCTTTTCTATGGACAACTAGTGCTTATGTCTATGTGTGACACCTAGTAGTATACAACATAGGTTGCTGGTGAATAATGAGTGACAATTTACCTGCACATGACATAGTACTCCTAACCAATTTTCACAAGTCTGTGTGTCCTAGGTTAAGAGCTATATTGGGGCCTATTAAGTGTGGGTATGGTAATGGGTTTGTCCGTTGATCCCAACACCTCTTCTATGGTGATGGCTACACCCTGCTGACAATATTCATTATCTGTGACTGTGTTGATGGGATCTCATTAGCATTAGAGCCCAATGATATTTGTGGAATGTGCAGGCTGCATCATATGGCATTGTAACCATGTCAGTATTCAGGGTGGAACATTTGCACTTTGCCATTTATGGATGAACGCTTATAAAAATCATTAAATGTTCAACTCTATAGCATCCTCCTGCTGGGGAGTGTCTGTGACATGGCGGGTTTGTGGGGGTCCTCTATATGTCCTTTATTTATGGTGCATACTACTCTAACTTTGTGCTTACCTTTAAGGTAAAACCAATAGCTGTTGATTCTTTCCATACCTTCCCTTCTCTCCTCCAATGGGTTATAAGGGTGGGGGTCAGAGCCTCTGACGTTCTCTCAAGACCAGCAGACTGCGAAACCATGCCCACATGCAAACGCTGGTTCTACATAAAGTCTCCTGGCCACCAACTGGGCAGAGGAAGGAGGGAGGTTGGTCTGGGGCAACCCAACAAAACCAGAATGCCCTGTACCTAAATGCCAGCTAACCACAGCCTGCGCTGAGAGACGAATATAGGAACCAAGTATAAAATGTTTGCGCACTTTAAGAGCAAATAGTCAATAGTTAACATATTTCACCAAATCCTCAATCATGGGACAATAAAAAGAGCAAGTCCTAATGTGAAGACCAAAGATTTCTCCCAAAATGTTCAAGAGTATGGTGTACCAGAGTCAAATAATGGGCAGGCTGGATCTGGGATAGAGAAATAAAATACATTTTTTGTTATAAGTGTTTAGCTTCAGAAAAGGATACATCATCCAAACCTCAAACCCCTCAAGTCAACCCTTGAGGAGATGGAGGTACTTCTGAGATCAAAATTGCTGGTAGGACTGAGTGTCATCCACATACTGACACACGGATTCACATAGCTGCAAACATTTTCACTTCTGGATCCAAGCATATAGGAATCAGATCACATGGGGAATATACTCCATACCCTTGCAGTATGAAGACAAAGACAGGAGCATCCATAATCTGCCTAATTAGACCAATTGATGGTAGCTGGTCAGGAATTAAATAACCATACCAATACCTGACTGCAGTTGGTGAAAGATATCAAGGAAAAAATGCCATGATTAATTGATTAGAATACCAACAAGCCTTCAAACAAGATGAGCAAACATTCAGCACTCATCAAGCATACAGTAGCAAACATCCAGATAATGCAAGGTAGAACTCTTATTTTCCAGTCGTGTGGGTCATGCTTCTATTCCGAAATGTTGACAAAAAGGTAGGGTAGTCAAAGGCTAATAATTAGATATGCAACCTTTATCCAAGAAAAGCTTCTTCAACAAGGTTGTCGGGGAAAACCTCTTGAATAAGAGTGTGGTCACATGAAATAAACCAGAAGTTGGAAACCTTTTGGAAATATTCCCACTTTAGGAATCCTGCAAAGGAGTCAAAAGCATAGCTGTTTGGCTTCATCTTTAACATTAATTTAGATGGCTCATTATAATGACAGGAACAATACCCAATAAGAATTAGTGACATTTCAAAAGATGTATCGGCTTCTCTATGTGGCAAGGTATATGATCCATTATGGAAAATATTTTTTCAGGGTAAGTTCTGATGTTCACTGATATATAGATTCAACGAGAGACTCGGAAACTGGAAATTTCTTGATGCAATTTAGAAAAGAAAATCTGTTTAAAGAAAGCAAGAGTCCTTCCTTGCATTTAGACTGATTATGTCACATTAAATGATTTTTGTTAAAAAAGAATCCTAATTGTAAACTTTTTAGCACATATTATGTTACTTAAAATTGTGTCTCAAACCCAGAAACACTATAATGCAAGTACAAAAATATTTTGCACAGTAAATTACATTTCACAAAATGAATGACGTGGCACACAGAGTTTCCTATCTATGTCAGTTGGCAGATGGGGCAATCTTTGACTGAACATTTCTCCTCAATCCTCTCAGAGAAGGGACAGAGGGACCATCCGATTTGAAGCATAAAATGGCACTGGTAGAGTGTGCTTCAAAAACGAAGAACAAAATGAAGTTGTGCAGCACATGGTTGAGAGAGAGGGGAGGGTAAAAATAAAGCCAGGGATCAAGTAGGACAATGCAGGGTTGCAGCCAAAATCCAATGTAGGACTAAAATGGAGTCTAAAGGAGGGAAATTGGTCCCGGGACAAGGTAAAACAGGGTAACAGCCAGGAACAGAAACAAGGAGAAAAAAGGGATTTGGCAATGACGAAGATCAAATAGAGTTAAATAGGAGGAAGGAGGAAATAAGGGGTGCAACAAAAGGCCCAGGACAGTGTGGGAGAAGGACAAGATAAAGGTCTCCAAAAATTATAAGTGGGTTTAAAAATGTAAAATGGTGGTTAAAGGGGGAGACTGAAAGTGTCCTTTCAAAATTGCAAAATTAATTTAATCAAACCAGGGGCCTAATTTCCTTTAATTTAGCCACACTAGAATTGTACTGAGCTAATTAACACTGCCTTTGTATTTAGCCACACTAAAATTGTTTGATTTAGGTAATCACTGCTTCTGAATTTAGCCACACTAGAATTGTACTGTGTTGGTTAATACTGCTTTTGAATTTAGCCTCACTGGAATTGTACTGAGTTGGTTAACGCTGCTATTTGACCGAGCTTGTTAACGCTGTAATTTTACTTAGGCACACTAGAATTGTAATTATTTAGGTAATCGCTGCTTTTGAATTTAGCCAATCTAGAACTGTACTGAGCTGCTTAGAGCTGCTTTTGAATTTAGCCACACTAGAATTGTACTGAACTAGTTAACGCTGCTTTGGAATTTAGCCACACTAGAATTGTAATGATTTACGAAATCGCTACTTAGAGTTTAGCCACACTAGACTTGCAATGATTTAGGTAATCACTGCTTTTGAATTCAGCCACACTAGAATTGCAATGATTTAGGTAACACTGCTTTTGAATTTAGCCACATTGGAATTATAATGAACTAGGTAATTGCTGCTTTTAGATTTAGCCACACCAGAATCAGACTACTTTAGTTAATACTGTCTTTGAATTTAGCCACACTATTAATGCTGCCTTTGAATATAGCCACACTAGAATTGTAATTAATTAGGTAATCGCTGCTTTTGAAGTTCACCACACTAAAATTGTCCCGAGTTGGTTAACGCTGCTTTGAATTTAGCCACATTAGAATTGTACTGAGCTAGTTATCGCTGCCTTTTAATTTAGACACATTAGAACTATACTAAATTGGTTAACACTGCTTTGGAACTCATTCACATTAGAATTGTAAAGAGCTAGTTGACGCTGCTTCCTGATTTTTAGCCAAACTAGAACTGTACTGATTTGGCATCCGCTGTTTCTGAATTTTGCCACATGAGAATTGTAGTGATCTATTTAACACTGCTTTTGAGGTTAGCCACACTAGAATTGTAATGACCTAGTCAATGCTACGTTTGAATCTTGCCACGCAAAAATGTGCACTGAGCTGAGCCAGATATGCTGCCTTTGAACATAGCCACACCAGAACTGTACTAATCCACAATATGCTGCTTTCTGAATTTAGCCGCACTAACATGGTAACGACTCATAGTTAATGCTGCTTCTAACTGTATTTATTTATTTATTTATAAAGTGTTCAAAGCCCAAAGGCAACTAGGCGCTGGTACAAACTTAGAGGATGGTTACAGGTTTGAGGAGCATAGTATCATCATTACATAGTTACAAATGTACACATTACACAGTAATATTAGCAGCATATTTAAGCATTACAGAATATACATTTATATACACAGGTAAAGCCATCATTGATACAGATCTAAGAGGCTAACGGGGTGAATCTGTCTTGAAAAGCAGGGTTTTTAGATTTTTTCTGAATGACCAGAAGGAGGTGGTGTTTCTAAGGTGGGTAGGGAGGGCATTCCACAGTTTAGATGCTATTGTGAGGAAGCTTGAGCCTCTGGTTTTTTGTCTTCTGAATTCAGGGATGATAAGTAGATTGGAATACTGAGAGCGAATAGGACTGTTTGATTGGGCTTTCTGAATGAGGTTGCTGAGGTATAGTGGTGCCCTGTTAGCCAAACATTTGTGAATAAGCGTGAGGATTTTTAAGTTGATTCTGTCTTGGACATGGGGGCCAATGGTGTTGTTTTGCACAACCTGTAATTTTTTAATGTTTCTTGAGCTGATACCTGCAAATAGGGAGTTACAGTAGTCTATCCTAGATCAGATCAAGGCTCTAGCCAGAGTGGTAGTATTGTCGGATGAAGGGAATGGTCTTCTAGCTCTTATCAATTTGGTAGTGTAGGCTGCTGAGGAGACAATAGCATTAACCTGTCTATTTAGAGTGAGGGAGGAGTCGATGAATACCAGTGTTTTTATTTCATTGGCTACTGTAATAGTATTGCCATCAATATTGAATGATTTGTAAGTCCGGGAGAGGTTGCTGAGTTTGGTTTGGTTTCCAATGAGGATTAACTCTGTTTTATTATCGTCAAGGCAAAGTTCATTGAGCGCCATCCAGGCCTGGATTGCTTGATAGATCCTGTTTAGGTTTTTTGAGTCAGTGTTGTGGCAACCGGTAATAGCTATAAGTATTTGCATATCATCCGCATAGTTTGTATACGTGATACCCATATTGTCAAGTTTGCAGAATAGGAGCTTGGCGAAGGCGTTGTAAAGAGTGGGTGACACGCAGGAGCTTTGCGGTATGCCACAGGTCATTGGGACCGGAGGGGCTGCTGATTTGTCTGAAAAGACCCTCATGGTCCGGTTCGAAAGAAATTATTTGATCCATTTGATGGAGTCTAATGAGAATTGGGAGGCAGTCTGAAGGTGTTGACAAAGGATGTCGTGATTGATCAGCTCGAAGGCAGCAGATAGGTCTAAGAGGAGGAGGATTCACAGTTCCCCTTTGTCTTTGTATTGATCCATTTGTGTTTTCCGATCTAGTAGGGAGGTCTCTGTGCCGTGCCCTGGTCTGAAGCCAGATTGTCTTAGGCCAAGGAGGTTGTTGTTTTACAGATGTTTTTGGATCTGCAGGTATGCTGCGTGGTTGAGAATATTTAGTACGAACGGTACCATGGTGGTGGGGCGGAAATTGGTAGGGACATTAGGATCTAGAGTTGTTTTTTTAAGTAGGGGTAGGACCCAGGCAGTTTATGGTCGGTCGGTACTGTATCATAGGCGAATGAGCTGTTGATGAGGCTGGTGATAAAAGGTGCAAATTCTGTTGCACATTATTTTACCAGAGTTGCTGGTCAAATGTCGCCTTTGCATTTGGACGGTTTTAGGCTTTTGATGATATTGACGGTATCGAAGAAGGAGAGTGGCGAGAATGAGAATTTGTTAGTCTCCTTCAGGGGTGGTGGTAATGTCTGAGTTTGGCTGAGGCACAGTTTAGATTGTTTTAGTTCTATTTTAAGCTGAGGTAGGGATATTTTGTCTGCTAAGGCATTTTGAATATTAGAGCACCATTGTTCATCTTTGACTGTGTGATCTGGGGTAGATGTTGGGGATTCTAATTCACGGAGAATGGTGAATAGTTCTCTCATGTTGGATTGAGCATTAACTATTCTCTGGTTCTAGATTTCACTTTTGGCTGAGAGGACTTCTTTTTATAATCATTAGCTATACTCTGAAAAAGGCTCTTATTTGCAGTAGTTGGTGAGTTGGTCCAGTTATTTTCAGCAGATCTTTCTGAGGCATGCATTGTTCTGAGTTGTGGTGTGAACCAAGAGTTGATGTGTGCTGCTCGTTTAGGTTTTTTTATTTTTAGAGGTGTGACTTTTTTCTATGATTTCTGACATGACTTTGTTATATTGACAAATCAGGATTAATGGGTCATTGAGTGGGTGCAGAGAATCTAGGAAGGGAGCTAGGAGAGGTATCATGTTGCCTTTGTTCATATTCCTGAAACTTCTAGAGGGAGCTGGGAGTGCTGGTGGTGGAAGGTTATGATTTTTGGTAGTAATAGTGGAGGTGAAAATGATGGTGTTGTGGTCCGACCAGGGCGTAGGGTTGTTAGATTGTACGATGGTAGCACAGTTATTGTCTGCTAGCTAATCTAAGGTATGCCTTTTTCATGTGTGAGGGCAGTGATCCTTTTTGTGAACCCTTGGGATTCCATGGTTTTAGCTAGGTGGTCCACATGGCTGTCAGAGGAGTCATTCAAAGGAAGATTGAAGTCACCCATGATGATTGCTTTGGAGTGTGGCTTCATGTTGTGTGTCGGGAGGGTCGTAATGTCATCTTCGAAGGTGGAGGTGGCACCAGGAGGTCGGTAGACGACGTGAATGGTGAGTGTGCAGGAGGGTGTCAGGGATATTTTTAAGGTAATGGCTTCACCTGTGCTGAATGGGATGTCAGTGGAGATCCTTATATTTAGGGCATCCTTGGCTAGTACAGCTACTCCGCCTCCTCTTGATGTTACTCAATACTTTCTATAGATGGTGTGCCCCTCTGGGATAGCCACAGAAAGCTGAGGGCCTGAGGCAGTGTGTAGCCAGGTTTCTGTAGCTGCTAAGAAGTCTAAATTGTTCGTTTTGATAATGTCTGCAATATCCAGGGCATGCGCAGTGATGGATCTAGTGTTTATTAGTGCCCCTTTTAGGGTGATTGCGGTCAAAGTGGCAGAGGCCTTGCTAGAGGCTACTTTATAGATTTTGGGAGCGTTAGGTGTAGGAGGGAGCGGTGTGATGGTGTTGGTGGTGGAAGAAATATGGGATTTGGTTGATGGTAAGTGAGAGTGTGAGGATAGTCTATATGTTCGCATCAATCCCATGATGGATCGTGAGTGTGGAGGGGGAAAGGTGGCTTGAGAGTCAGTAGGCACACATTTCCCAGTATGATGGGTAGAGACATCACAGGCATAACTCAGCCCTGTTCTTGCAGAGAGACAGTGAAGTCTTGTGACCTCGTCTGGTGGCAGTGCAATTGGTGGGAGGTCAATGGTGTGGGATTGAGGTTTGGTCATTTCTTTGATGAGAGAACACATGGCGAAGGGAGGTGGGATGAAAGGGAAAGGCGCAGTTTTGTTAAGGAAGGGAGTGGGACATGGGATGAGATGGTGGCGGGTGCAGCATAGGCATGCTAGGCCGTTTCCTAGTTGGACATACGCGCCTTTGGTGCAAGTCAAAGCCATTATGGGAGGAGGTTGTAGGGATTTATCCTTGTGATTATAACCTATTAGTAGCAAAATTGAGAATGCGGGTAGCAGGATGGTGGCGGACATAGCACTCAAAGGGCCTCATTACGAATCAGGCGTTAAGGTAAACAGCGCCGACCCTTAACGCCTGATTCTGAGGTCCCTTTGCGCCATAGTGAGTTTAACGCCTGCTTTTTGCAGGCGTTAAAATCCATGGCGCTAAGGGACCATGGTGCTAATTACGCCACCGTAATTTACGGTGGCATAATTAGCGCCTTCCCCACTCCCATTATGCCCTATGGGGCAAAAATGGGAATGGGGAAGGGTAAAATGGGAAATGGGGATTTACCATGGTGTAAACGTAGTTTACACCATGGTGGTAAGGGTACGACCCAGGCGGTAACTTACCGCCTGGGTCGTATTGAGGCCCAAAGTGTGGTAGCTGCATTTAGAGTAAGTCTAGTAGCACGATGGCTAGAGATGGCTGAGGTCACGCTGGGCTAGTAATACAATAGTTAGCAGTGGCTATTGGTGCTGTGGTCAGATAGTACGTAGTACAGTGGCTAACATTGGATAGTGTGGCGATAGGCTAAGGGCAAGGTGGCCGGCAATGGCATGTAAGACAAAGGGCTGGATGCTAGGATTGGGTAACAAAGCAATAGGCTTGGAGCACTGTGACTAGCAGTGGTGAATGGCACAGTTGACTAGTCGCCAGCATATGGGTGCAGTAATTAGCAAGGCACATATAGCAAAGTTGGCTACAGGCTAGCATTGGGGAGCAAAGCAATAGGCTAGGAGCACAGTGACTAGCAGTGGCATATAGCACAGTTGACTAGTGGCTAGCATTGGGACGCAGCGATTAGCAAGGCATATAACAAAGTTGGCTAGTGGCTAGCATTGGGAACAAAGCAATAGGCTAGGAGCCCGCAGTGGCGTATAGCACAGTTCACTAGTGGTGTGATGGACGATAATTCAATGGGTAGCGCGATGGCTGGCAATGGCTGATGACATTTAACATAGGGGGTTGACATTGGCTGATAGTATCAATAGGCTCTGAGTACAGTCGCAAGTGTAACAAATGGGCTGGTGATGCAGCAGCAGGCAAAGATTGATGTTGCCCTCGGGTAGTAACAAGATAAGAGGATGCGTAGCAATGGGTCACCTGATATCAGGGACTATGCAGTAATGGGCGTTTGAGAGCAATCAGTGTGTCACCAGGGTCGAGTCTTGCTGTTGACAATGATATTGGGGAGTGTGGTGGTGGAATGTTCTTAGCTGCTGGGAGACTAGCTTGAAAAGCTTGCTGGCTCCGATCCTCTGTGTAGCTGGAGGTCACGTGGCGGCTGTTCGGCGGCTGATTGGCACTGGATTGCTGATGATTGGTCCGATGCTGGCGGCATAGAATGTGCAGTGGCAGGGCTTTCCAGGAATAGTGCGTGGCGGCCACTTTGATGAATTCGTTGCGGGAAGTGCGCACAGACAAGATTAGCGAAAGTCAGTGGGCAGAGCGTGAGTAAATCTAAATTTAGATTTTGCAGCCTTTTTAAAACACCAATGCTTGTGCTTTTCCATCACTTACATCTAGCCCACAGAGTGGCCAAAGTAGGTGTTGCTGCCTTGTTATTACATTGCTATTAGTGCAATGCCACTACCTACATATAGCCCCTGGAGTGTCCAAAAAGTAGTTCCTGCAGCCTGCTACCTCACCACTGCATGTGTTTTGACACTACTTTTATCTAACACCCGGAGAGTCACAAAAGTAGATTTTGCTGCCTTGTCAACATGCCACTGTCACAGTTATGAGACGAGTGCCATAGGGAGGCTTCAGGCACAGGGAACCCCAAAATGCTGCACAGCTCAACACCCAAGCATTCAAGACCAGACCACAAATACAACTGTGAGACAACAGCAAGGAGAGAAACAAGCCAACACAATCCCACAGCGAGGCGCACACCTCTGTGTATCACAGCACACTGACTTAACCCCAGACCAGGAAAGCAGTCAACCCAGGACGGCACCAGCCCCTGGAATATATTACAAACCTGAACCCAAGACTGAGATTGGAAAAGCAAGCCATCACAACCCAACAATAACAGCAAGACAGACACCACTTTGTATCGCACGACAGTGACTTAAACCCGAGATCATGAAAGTAATCAACCCAGGAGGATGCCTGCCCCTGGAATATATCACAAACCCGAACCTAAGACCGGGGAGAAAAAGCAAGCCACCACAACCCGACAACTACAGTGCGGCAGACACCATCATGTGGTGAAGCACATTGATCTATCACTGACCCCTGGAAATTGAGCAACCCAGAAAGGCACCCTGCCCTTGGAACATATCACATATCCAAATCCAAGATCCAGGCAAAAAGCAAGACATCACAACCCTACAATCACAGCGAGGTACCCGCCCTTGGAACATATCAGGAACATATCACAAACCCAAATCCAAGACCGAGGTGAAAAAACAAACCACTACAATCCAAGAGCCACAGCGAGGTAGAAGCCACTGTGTGTTGCGGCACATTGATCTATCACCAATCTTAGGGAAGAAAGCAACCCTGGAATATATCACAAATATATCACTATCCTGATCCAATACTGAGACATCAAGAGCTCAAACATGCCTCAACACCAGAAGGACAAAGAAATAGGAATGCAAAACAGAATAAGAAAGAGGAATGAAATCACACCCCCATTGAATGGGAACCACCTACCAGAATTTGCAACACCTCAAATCTCCACCAACCACCACTAAACGAACTAAGCATACAGGCCAAAACAAGAACAAAAACAGCCTACATCTACCGCTATCTCTCCATCTACAATACTACCACACGAAAAACCCACAACTAAGGACCCAAAGAATCCTACAGTTCACCCCACCAGACCATTAAACTATTCACCACAACACACAGAACTCAGCAACTCCAAAGACATTTTTGAGGAAAACCCCAACACAAATCATAGCTAAGCTAGAATCTCTGACCTCCCACATCCCTTACATAACCACAGAATGGAAAAAAGACCACACGGACAACCAAACAGCCAACAACAACAAACCTATCATTCAACTTAATGGAACACCACAACAAAGGGATAGAGACCATAACTACACAACCAGAAAATAACAGCCTCACCCAAGAGAGAAATGAAAACCCGACAGGCATCACCCCGACTGAGACAAGAGAAAGATTTTGAAACAAAGAACAAAGAAAAGTAAACACTCTATGTTGCAGCCTACTCAAAGTAAGATCCTTGGCTAAACACAAAACAGAAATGTACGGCCTTCTAAGCGAGGACGGCACTGATGCTCTCTTCTTCAAAGAAACATGGCTATCAGAAAACTAAAAAACAATCATCCACGAAGCCATAACAGACACCTTCAAACTAAAACACTCAAACAGAAAAAAACGAAGAGAAGGAGGAATCACAAGACCACATCTGTTCCACACCACACCCCTCAACCGACATAGAAGAATGTGACTCACTCATAATCAACATCAAGTTCACCACCAATCCAGCCTACTGTGCCTCCTAAGCTACAGACCGCCATCCTACACCCCGTCTTTACTATGAATCTCACTGCTGCCACTGCCAACCTCACCACTTACCATGACAACATAATTGTTCTGGGGAATTTCAACATCTGGTTCGAAAGAGAAAACAAAACCACAGCAAATGCGCTGAGCACCCTACTGGAAACCCTCCACTTCAAACAAATTGTAAACAGCCCCACCCACAGTGCTGGACACACCCAAGATGCACTTTTCTGCAGAGATGGACTCTCGACTATTGCACCACCAATACCAAGCATATGGAACGATTACCATATGATCCCATTCACCAACAAAATCCCAAACTGCATGATGTCCATAACATAATACTTCCGGTGACTAACAAAAGAAACTGGAAGAGTCTTGACCTGCAAATGCTAAAAGAGCTACTTAAATCAATCAAACCAAACACCTCACTGCTAAATAGACTGATTCTGGACTCAGCCAAAGAAAAACTTGACACCTGGATCACAGGCCCCCTAGAATAATTATCACCTGCAAAACCCTTTAAACCCACTGCAAAGTAAATTGCAGCAAGATGGTTCACAGGAGAACTGAGAGAAATCAAAAAAACAAACAGCAAACTGGAAAAACAATGGAGAATCACTACAACCAATCGGACAAATACTGATGACAAATACAAATTGACAAATCAGCAGTTCTGAAAGCAGAAAAAGCATACTACAGTCCAAGAATCCAATCGGCAACAACCCCACAAAAAGAATTATTCAATAACATCAAGGAAATCAGAAACCCAACCACGTGCAACAAATGCATCGTACCATCACAATCCCTATGTGAAAACATCACAACTCACCTAAGAACAAAAACAGAAGCAAGACAACAGACCATCGTAGCAAGCCACCTTACCAAAACACAACTCCAGAACCACATGAAACCAGAGCACCACAACCCTTAATCGCTTTGAACATACAAGCAAAGAAATGTTAAAAAAAACTAGTAAAAGACACCAACCTCGTCAGATCCCCCAGTGAACCATGTCCACCTGGCATCTTTAAAAAAATCCCCAACCACAGAACACCAGCCTTATAGTTCCAAAAATGTTAAAATAAGCATACATCTAGGCTCTAGAACAGGCTCTAGAACAGGAAATGTGGAAGACGCCCACCAACTACAAGCCTATATCGAATCTACCCTACCTGGCGAAAATCCTTCAGACCCACATCTACAAAGTACTTCTCAACCATGTGGAAAGCAACGGAATACTCAACCACTCTGAAGTTGGCTTCATACCCATGAGAGGAACGCAATCAGCACTTCTATCCATATGGTACAACCTAAAAATAAACGCAGACAACAGCACAATATTGGCCCTCATAATACTAGATATATCAGCCACCTTCTACACAGTCAGACACAGACTAGAGGAATGTAGCATAAAATCTCTGCAGTACAATGGCTGATATCTTTCCTCACCAACCGAACAGAAAGAACACACTTACTGCCATTTACATCCAACACTAAAAACATCACCTGTGGCATACCACAAGGATGAAGTCTCTCGCCACTCATCTTCAACATTTACACGTCCCCCCTAATGTTTTGTTATGTTATGTCATGTCATGTTATGTTATGTTGTGTTATGTTATGTTATCCGTAACGCCAAAAGGCAACTTGGGGCTAAAAGACTTAAGCGCAGCTACATTAGCGTCACAACCGCTCCAATAAAAACAAGGTTTTTAATAGATGACGAAACTGCAAATGCACCAGAGTGGACGCAGTGCAATTGGCAGAGCGTTCCACAGTTTGGCAGTTGCCACCAAAAAGGGGCACCCACCAATTCTAACGTATCGAAATATGGGCACAGAAATAAGAAATCTATCTTCAGAATGGAGAGAGCGACAGGGTACATAGGGACAGGACTTATGCTGCAGATATTCAGGCCCTACAGCATGAAAAGCACGATGAACCAAGCACATGGATTTAAAATGCAACCGTTTGGCCACAGGAAGCCAATGAAGAGCACTGAGAACCAGAGAAATATGATCCCTAAAAGGAGTTTTAGTGGCCAAGCGTGCCGCAGCATTCCGCAGAATCTGCAGGCGTTGAAGCAGAAACAGGGGCTGTGCCAGATACAAGGAGTTACAAGGACCAAAGATGCAACAACTGGGGCACAAAGGTGCTGGGGAATGAACTGCAGCACCTTTTTAAGAATCTTCAACTGAAAATGGCCGGCCTGACAGACTGGCCCAATCTGAGTAGCCATAGACAGGGATGCTGAAAATGTGATGCCTAGGTTACTAACAGCTGCAACAGGAAGAAAAAAAGGTCCAATGGACAATGGCCAAAAGGAGGGAGTCAAGATAGAAGATGGAGGCACAGAGCCAACCAACATGACCTCAGATTTACCTTGATTCAATTTGAGCCAGATTTCATGATCTTCCCAGGTAAACTCTGTTATGGCCCATGTTTCTTGCAAAAAAATCAGCTCATATGATGCTAAAAGATCTGTTACTGCAGAATCATTTAGTAAATGCGCGTGGCCTCTAGAGTTCCAAGAAGCAATAGAGGTTCGAGTGGATGTGCTAAAGAGGTTTTGCCAACGCTTGTAGAGAAGTGATAACATCTCTAAGTGCTAAAGTGAGACCTCTCCACTCTTGCTTTTCAGTACCAAAGCCTTCTGTGTCTTCTACGTGTGTTTTGGGATATAAATTACTAGTATTACTCCCTACATAATTAGATACTATGGGTATTCCTTGTTTGTGAGAGTATGGATAGATATCAAAACCTTTACATTGCAGGGTTTCAGCTTTTTTCAACAATGTATCTCTGACCAGCGGTGACGGAATTACTAACCGCACATAGTCCAATCTTTGTTTGTGTAAAAAATCTATCAGGACTATGTCCTCTGAGGAAACCAGTGTCAAGGAGGGGATCGTGGCAAATAGAGAGAGAATGTAAGGACGATTCAGAGAAATTTGTTTACCTTCAGGAAACAGAGTAGTCATTATTAGGCTAGGTATCTCACACAAGGCTGGATTCTTTAACTCTTGGCTGTTTTTTACCCAGTCAACATTTTCCTCTGCTTTTTGTGTTTGCATTCTAGCCTCACCATGTACTTTGTTTCCAAGAGAGAAGTGTTTGTTATTATTAAGTTGGTCATCTAGAATTTTTTTTACAATCATTGCAATTTCTGCTTGTTTGTCCACACATTCATGCTCCATTTCTTTACAGTTCACATGCGTGCCCTGTGCCGCTTTATCGGACAGGGTATTAAAACCATTTTCAGCATTTGGCACACGATCATAACACAAGCCTTCAGTCTTTTCTGCTTCACAAATAGGACCATCAGATAAGGGTGGGTGAACTTTATTACCCAGTTCATTAGAGGTATGGGAGATATCAGAATTTTTATTATTATCTTTCGATACAAATTGCATAACCTCTTCCTGAAGAGTGTTACCGGGTGGCAAGAGTTGTTTTAATTGCAAGGTAGTTGGATCACCTGGTGTTTTTACCGGGATCAGTTTGGAATTAGAGTTATTTACCTTCTGTTTCTTAGATGTTATTTCCCCAATTTTCATTTGATTTTCGTTACATATGCCTGCAGCATTTGCTTTGAAAATTTCAAATATGTCGACTAGACCAGTTTTTAATGAAGATAATTGTGAAGCAATATCCACAATTTCTAGTTTATTTTTCATGGTCTCTGAGATTGATTTTTCGGCTTCACTGTAGCCGTCTTGAATTGTCGATTTTACTAAAACTCTTCCATTCTCGCATCTAGACTCTTCATTGGGTCTACCTTTCACCATCTCGATATGTGTCTCATTGGTATCCACCAAGTCTTGACATTCTTCATCTATTATGTTTTTAAAGTTGACATATCTTAAATATTTCCGCAATGTTTTGTTTTGATTTTTCTTTTGATTTTGATTTTTCAGTTGCATTTGTTGTTTTTTTTTCTCTTTTTTAGATATTTTTACCTTAGGTGGTAGAGTTATAGGTCTGGGCAATAGGTTTCTTGACTCGTTGTCCAGAGTGGTTTTCACCACTGAATCAGGTTTAGAGACATTACTTTCAGTCTGTGAATCTTCTATGGTGATTGACTCTATAAATGGTGCTTTCGCTGAGTCGACAGTGATGTCTATTTCAATAGTTTCGACTCTAGACTTGTCGTTAACATCATTGTTTGGTGTTAATGATATTTTGCAGGTATCCTTATGTATTAACGTGTTAAGGTTCAAGGGGACCTGGAGTATAGACATATTCATTTGGGTCAATATTTCGGTATGTTTTCTTAGTTCGCTCAACATTAATCTATTGAAAATTCCCATTAGTGTACATGAGTCAGTGTTTTTAGAATTATCCATTGTGATACCCTCAGCAGTCGGATCTTCCCCTTTCTCAGTACCATCAATATTTTCTTGAAGTTCAAATATATCCACATTCGCAGTTTTAAAAATGTTAGGGGTGTCGTCCATTGACTGGTTAGCCAAGTCAGGTTCCAACTGAGTTGTTGATATTTCACCCCAAAAGGCTTTCAAGCTGTCCTTCTGTGGGTAAATTACCACGTCTTCGGCGAAAAGGGATTGTGAGGTTTCAATAGTTTGGCAGACGTTATTTTCAGGTTCTTTGTTTGCCTTGTGCTGATTTGAGCATGCCTGTGCACATAGCAGTAGCTCGCCCTCGTCCTCGCATGGAGGAGGAAGAGGAAGAGCGGCCGCACGCGCAAGGCTGGCCCTCCGGGTTGAGACTGCAGTAAAAAATTCAGCTCGCGGGTCTTTCAACATATTGACAGACTTCATTTTTTTGCATTTCATATTAATATCGCTAATAGTCCTAATCAACTTTTGTATCCCAGTTTAAGTTATATAGGATGTCAAGGTGTCTCAGTAAAAATTCTTACCTCCCTGTGGTATGGATTTTTAGAAGACCAATGCGCTATCAGTGCGGGTGTGTCAGGTACCGCACAACATATAAGTCGCCCGTGTCGCGCACCGTGCACTGTTCACAGTTAAGCAGTTAACAGTAAACAGTGCTTGCTGGTGCTTACTCGGTGCGCGCGCTGGTGCGCTGCAGTATGGGTAATTATAGAGAGAGGGCAGGGGCAGGAAGGGGCGGATCCAATGATGCTTACTGTAAAAGTAAGAACAATGTTTTAGGCATCAACACTTAAAGATGGATAGAAAAAAAAAAAAGTGTCCGTGATATTTAAAGTCTGTGTGAATTACAAAGTCTTACAACAAAGTAAGAATTACAAAGTCTTAGCATGGGAGCGGGTAGGCTTGTGTCTCGAATATTCACCTTCAGGCAACTAGTGTTGCAGTGAAAGACGTCCTCCTGCTAGATTTCGAGAGCGCAGGCTTACAGGTTGCAGCAGCATACGGGGACGTTTCCAAACGGCTCCAGACCACTTGTCAGCATCTGTGCACAGTAAACAGTGCTTGCTGGTGCTTACTCGGTGCGCGCGCTGGTGCGCTGCAGTATGGGTAATTATAGAGAGAGGGCAGGGGCAGGAAGGGGCGGATCCAATGATGCTTACTTCAGGCAACTAGTGTTGCAGTGAAAGACGTCCTCCTGCTCAATTTCGAGAGCGCAGGCTTACAGGTTGCAGCAGCATACGGGGACGTTTCCAAACGGCTCCAGACCACTTGTCAGCATCTGTGCACAGTAACAGTGCTTGCTGGTGCTTACTCGGTGTGGTCGTATATATACCTGGATGACAAACAGCAATCTCAAACTATTCCGACCATAACAGAATTAATTATCACCCCTACAGAAGACAATGCAACACAGACATACCTGAACTGGCCACCATGCATGAGAACCCGACCAGAGACATTTTCAGTGATAAAAACCCTGGGAATCCTCATGGACAACCTCCTGCAGCTAATAAGAGGGATATTCACCTACCTCAACTTCCCACACAGAACCCTCGCAATTATATCCTTGGTACTATTGAGACTGGACTAAGCAAACAGCCTCTACCTTGGAATGCCAAAGCCCTAAGAGGTCTACACTGGCTACCAGTAAAAAAATGCCTTAACTTTAAAGCTGTCTGCTTAGCCCACAAATCACTACATGGACAAGGAGCTGACTTTCTCAAAGCTAACATTAAGTGCTACCAACCATGAAGAAACCAAATATCGAGCAATAACAGCCAAATAGAAATGAATCACTAAGTGAAAAGGACATTCGGAAGAAGCTCTTTCTCATATTTGATATCCAAACTATGGAACTCAGTAGCGAAGGAAATAAGAACAATGAAAGATCACCCAACTTTCAGAAAACGACTGAAAACCTGGTTATTCAACTCAACGATGTAAGCATAAAACGTGCAACCCCACAAATCATACTCTGGATCCAAAGCAAACAACAGACAATACAGATCGAAGAACCAACAATGAGACAACAACGCACGCAGAGCCAAACAGAAACCTGCTGGCCAACCATCCCCCTTATTCTCTTCTCCTCACCCGTATGCCTCCCACGTACTACACATGCCAGAAAGGCCCAGCTAATCTACACACAAAAACACACAAACCACACACCCACCAATAACCATGCCACAAGACCAAACAGTTGCAAACAACCCATAAATTGAAAGCTACTCCTCTGGACACAACAAGCCCAGTGCACACAACAAAGCATACGCAGAAACCTGACATGCACAGATGCCAGTTTCCCCTGGTTCTGCAAGAATCAACGGAAGAGCACAACTACTATCCTATTCCTCGTCCCCCCCCAACCAACTCCACCCGCTGTATTACAGAGCCACATGAGTGGCTGGAGCCCATGCAAATGGTAGTGGTGCGCGTTACAAATCATCATAACATAACATGCATTGGTTCAGCTAGTTTTGATATATTTTCTAACTGTGGCGTGGCCTTTTTGACTGGCAAAGCCAACAGGAGCTTGAACTCATATAGTAATTCTGGCATGTATTGGTGCAGTCGGCATGGATATGTTTTTATGCTGGCATTTATTGTGGGAAAACTCATCATGAAAATGATTTGGAAAATGATCCTGTGCACTGTTGGTGACTTACATCTATTGGAGTTTTTCACTTGCTGCCCTATAAAACCAAATGTAACCTGTCTGGCTTTTGACCCAATTTTTCACATAAGGTATGCTTTAAAATCCACCATTTGAACCCATTATTTTTTAACATTCTCATGAGGGAAACCCCCTCTTGCTTAGGTTTGGAAACCTTGCGACTAGTCGGTCGCACCTTCCTTTTTTCGTGGGAAAGATATACACCCCTCCAGTTAAAATATTCACCAGACGCTACTGTGTAGCACAAGCAGAAAAACCTATACACAGAAAAAATTAGGACTCATAAGTAAAGACAGACACTGCAACTTGACTTGAATTTAGAAAAGTCTGAAAGGTTAGAGGGTAAACATAAGACCGGGGAAAGCCCTTTGAGAAATAAATCAATTGCTTTCATCTACCATCAATGTAATGGCCATCTCAAAGGGATGAACTGATGTTTCAAAATATTCGAGCCAATCACCCGCTTTCAGTTGTAATTTAATGTTATGCCCTCCTTGCACTTCTGCCTCTATCTCTTATTCATTAATCAAAATATAAGTTTGGGTCTTCCTGATATCCAACTATAGGTGGCCAAACATGAGCTTTAGCAAACCGAGAAAGCATAGAGTTACTTGACCTCTTGGTTATGGTTTGCTCTGCAATCCCTTCTAGAAAGTGATGCCTCAACTGGTACTGCCCAATACCCTGGACTACTTACAGAATAGAGCATACCACCACAAAGCCGTGGCTTGTTATAGGAGAGGTAGGTTGGAATACACCTTGGTCTTTCAAGGCACCACTTCTGAATTGGTACTTGCACCAAGTGGCAGGACTAGGAACACCTGACCTGGTGTGAGGTCCTGACATTGTGATGGGCCATTCAGTGGCAGGATCATTGGAGACATGCATGATTTCAGTAACTAATCTACTGCGCATTGTGAAGAAAATGCATCTGCCCTCTTAATGTATGCACTATCCCACTAATAAATGGACTGTGCTTTGGGGGGGGACTAACTGCTTCAAAAAAAGATACACGTTCTAGAGACACAGCAAAAAGGCAGAATGCTAAGATTCTGAGACCAGTGCAAGGATCTCTTAGCCATGGTAAGGGATAAAAAATTTAATGCATGTAAAAAAGGATTTTATACAAGTTCTTTTGGAAAGAAATAATGGGGCACTTCAAGGAGATAACAGGGGTGCAACTACCTGATTCTGCAGCTGTGATCCTGCTTGGGGTGATTGCAGAGGATATATATGCTGCAAATGGGGCCACAGCGACACTTATCACGCATCTCTTGACAGCGGCCCGAATGACGGTGACCCAAGGTTGGAAAATTGAGGAGGGACTGGTTTGGTCTGGTGGTGGGTCAAGATTTGGGGCGTCTTGGAAATGGAGATGTATGCACACTAGCTACTGGGACATACCAGTTTCTAAATGTTTGGTTTCCCTTTCACAAATTTGTCAAAGACAGGGAACAACAATTGCACAAACCAGGTCTGTTTAAAAGCTTCACCATATTGTAAGTGTATGGGAGGAGCACCGTGGGGTGCATGTATGACTATGTTGGATTGACGTGCTCCATGGATCTGATGGAAACGCATACATGTTCTTTTAAGTTGGAGGTTTTGTTATGGGGGATTACCTGTTTCTTAAAAAACAAAACTTCATTGTCACTGAGGAAATGCAAGTTGACAGAGAGCGCTCCATTGCTTACTTCAAATGTTTACTTTGAATTTTACTTTCTGGAAGCTTATGTCAAAAACCCACTGTATCGAATTGCACAAGTGATGATGAACTAATAAAGTTTTTTTTAAAACAAAGTATTTTATAATGTGCAGGGTTTATCGGAGTTCATGATGATGCACGTAAGAATTACTTTGCACAGAGCGAGGATCTACCAGAGAGGAAACATTGAAGGGTAGGAAGTTTATATTTTAGGTAACAAGGCCCATTGTCTGAAATGGAGTGATTGAACAGACATCATGACATCACGAGGTGAGATCTAGAAGCATTGAATTGACTGGTCAGTAAATATAGCAACTATGAATTTAGCATAAAAAGAGAGGAGAGAAAAGCAGAGGTTGATATAATATGATAGGTTATTTATAACGTGCTTAATACCCAGATTTTTCTAAGCACTGACCCGGGGATCGAAACTGTGGTAATTCATGGCATCTTGCTTCCCAAGCGAGCATGTTGCAACTGAGCTATCCTCCCAAGACAAAAATAAAAGAAAAATAAGAACAGCAGTCCCGATGTGCTGAAAACAAGAAAAAGACTGCATGAAATAAGAGAGGAGCAGAGAAAATCGACTGGATGAGTCGGGAGCGGGGCAAAGTGGCCTAGAGTTCATAGCCTTGGAATGGGCATTAGCCAGTCAGTGCAGAAGCTTCATTTGAAAGAGTGTGTTCTAAGGAACACAGCCTACATTGCTGGGGAGAACTGGTAACTTCTGGCAAGCCCTCTAAATGAGAGACACAGCCAAGGACTCCAAAAACACACGGTGGTCAGCCGAGGAACAGAGCAATACACAGATGGAGTCAGTTGCTTTGAAACTGCAGAGGGTCCTTGAAAATAGAACTCCTTATTCTGATAAAATGGCAGCTCTGAGTCGCGTGAGGCGGCCATTCAGTGAAGTCAGATGTTATTAACTTGCATTTAAAAGAGACATTCAACGATCAGAACATTTCAGGCTGTCTGAACAGTGAGCGCAGATTGTGCGATTTTTATACTGTCATTTTAATGTTTTGAGGAACTGGATCTAAAGAAAAAGTTTGGACGATTGCCAAATTAGAAATCACAGATATTGTTGAAATAGGAGTAGGCCCAGAAACGCTAACGGGCAGAGTTCATATGTTTTAACCAGTTGCAAAGTGGATCTATAATCCATCAATAATTTCAAATATGTCTGGCATTGTGAATTAATAAATTCATTTAAACCAGTAAGAACCAACACAAGGTTATCTTTCAATAGAGTTGCCTGGTGTCTATTTTAACCTTTAGAATTACATAATGACATTAGAGAAAGCATTCTGGGGAATTGTAAGATCTTTATTTTTCTGCTGAGAAAACCCCAAAAAATGAAATATGAATTGAATGCAAATCAACCACAAGGGTTTGAACATAAGAACAAACCATTGCATATAACATCCCTACACCAGGCCCATGTACTACCCTGCTTGTCAGGTGACACCTTGCTTTAACACGGGAGGGACTGGCGCTTGACCATTTGGTGCCCCCTCCCCTTATGAATATCTAGCAGCCTAGACGCCTCCATTGTGAGGGACCCTTCCATGCAATTCGAGCAGCAATGTGGCAGTAACCCTCACTACTGTGCAGCCCTTGGCAAACACCTGAGGAGACGGCTTCTGACAGCAGGTAGTATGCAGTTGCCCCAAATATTATCTGTGCAGTTTTGAATAGATGTCAGTCGCAAGTATCAAACTCATTGCACTTGCTCATTGGCTTTGCCACGGGACCATAACTCACGTGTGCAGCTTTATTGTCCACAAAAGAAATAGAAATGGCTCCACGCATGTGTCTACAGATGGAATACTGCCTCTCAGAACCTAGTTCCAGCAATAAGACGTATTATCCAAAATACTATAGCTAAGAGCATTAACACATGGCGCATCTTGCTCTATCCTCTTCTTGCTCATTTATTGTTATAGATTGTGTGCCTTATACTGCAATGCTTAAAGTGATTGGCCCTCATTACGACCCTGGCGGAGAACCATGGTGCAATTTGCACCATGGTCCATGGCGCAAAGCTGCCAACTCCGCCATGGGGGTTGGCGGACTTACCGCCTCATTCCGACCTTGGCGGGGCGGTAAGTCCCCAATCCCCATTTACCCTTCCCCATTCCCATTTTTGCCCCATAGGGTATAATGGGAGTGGGGAAGGCGTTAATTACGCCACCGTAAATTACGGTGGCGTAATTAACGACAAGTCCCGTAGCGCCATGGATTTTTCCGCCTGCAAAAAGCAGGCGTAAAAATCACCATGGCGCTACGGGAACTCGTAGTCGGGCGGAAAGGTACGCCATGGTTTACGCTGGCGTAAACCCCTTTCCGCCAGGGTCGTAATGAGGCCCATTGTGTTGCAGATACGCTAATGTCTTTCCAAGTTAGGTTTCTGACTAAAAGCTGTAGATGGTTATATGTGATTTTACCGACCACAATTACAGAGTGGTACATTTCATTGCGAACAAAATACTGAAAAACACTGATTTTAATTCTTTATTTGGGGGTCCCCTCCCAAACCCCCATTTTGTTCCCCTTATAACGCCACCCCAACCCCATCCCGACTCATTTTAACCCCTTTACCCCACTACCCTTGATTTATTTAATTAATGTTTGCTGTGTTTTTCGGTATTATGGTTCACTCTGAAATGTACCATTCTGAACTGTTTTAATTATATAGACTGAGTACCCTGCGGATATGCCGATCTAATGACTGCAAAGGATCACAGTTCTATCACATAAGAAATACTCACTGTAAGCATGATACAAGAAAACAGTTTGAATTAAAAAAGGAGGCTAAGATACAAAACTATACGTTTAATGATCTAATGCATTGATTTGTGACAATTTAGTTCAGTGAGTTGTGTTATTACTCCAGGCATCTGTTTTCAGCTTGCATACCACAGGTTCAAAACGCAGCATGGAGTGATATCTTCATGGCGTTTAGTCACAAGACCAACATACAAAGGCTGTCAGCCAAAAACCCTGCCTGCAGCATTCCCGTTCCTTCACATGTACAAAGTGAAGCGGGCTGGGCAAATACTGTGAGGGTGGCGAGGTTCATGGCTTTCATGGGGTTGGGCTGTAATCAAACTGTTTCAGGTGTCTTTAATTCCCATCTGGATCTAAACACTAGGCTTATGACATGGATCCTTTCTCACAATCTACTGAACATTAAGCAGGTGAGAACCTCATGAGGACATTGGACTGAAAGGAAGCACAAATATAGGGTTTACAGACGGAAACCTCTTCCATCTCTCTGGATATAAAATCTAAAGTCACACTTTATGCCACCTCCCCCTTTTGAATTCCTATAAGCTCAGACAGTGGCAGAGCACACAGTTATAGCTTTTGATAGCTGAACTGTTCTCTGTCTTGTTAAGAATTTCAATCATATGCCATATATATCAGCTGAACAAGTACTCCTGGGTTGGCAGAGTAACGCTGCTGCGCATGAACACAGAACTATGCAAGGCTTTGGCGTTTTACTTACCAAGATTTGCAGTGCCCACTGGCCATGTTGGCTGGTGCACGGCACACTGAAAAAGCTCAGCTGGCACTCAAGTGAGTTGAGAGTGCACAGGCGGTCAGTCCCTGCAGGTGTGGCTCGCTCTGCAGTAACCATGAAACAGGTAGAAGTGTTTGACTGACACCTCCCCTTGATTCCTGCCTTAAGTATGTCCAGGCAGGACCTACAGAGAAGTAGTGGCATGAATGGGAGCCTGAAGCTGAGCTGACGATCAGTTAACCATCCTTAAAAATGAATATAAACTGTGTGTGTATGCATGTGTCCATGTATTAGAGTGTTGTGTGTTTGTGAATATGCGTGTATGTTTGTGAGTGCGTATTACAGGGACTGCAGTAGCGGCCCTGTAGTTATGGTTACGTTTCTCAACCCATAGGAAGAGCACTTATTGGGCGGCTTATAAATTTGCCCCCCCCCGGATGAATCTTCACCAAACTTTGCAAAAAAAAAGGTATATAGCCGTCTCAGCTTGATTCTGCAAAGTTTGGTGAAGATTTGTCCAGAGGGCGCAAAGTTATAGGGGGTCCCAAAATGTGTGGTTTTCAGAAATAGATGCAATGGAAAAATAATTTTGCTCACACCTACAGCCCAAACCGCTGGACGGATTTTCAACAAATTTGCTGTGGGAGCGGTGGCTTGGTACCGAAAGTGTGCTTCTTTAAATTTAGTGTAAATCTGTCCAGTGTTTATTTTTTAAAATGGCCAAAAAGTAAGTAAACAAAATTAATGATATCTGGGTACAGTCCACGGACTCACTTCCCTGTCCGATCTGTGGGCGGGCAGCCGATTGGTCCAGAAGCTGTTGCGATGGCTGACTGGATGGTGAAAAATGGGAGCTGCGTCAGATATTTTGAAACGGTCGCCATGTTGGGTCCGCGGACAGCCGCTGTTGTCCGCAGACATCGAGGTAAAAATATATTTAAAAAAACACAACATTGCACTTGTCAAACTAATGAAACAATCTCTGGGGACGTGAGGGGTGATGTGTATTGGATGGAATATGCCGATAAAAAGCCCAGAAATTGGTGGTTTTTCATCTCCAAAGGCCGGAAACAGTCTGGATGTTCGGGGTCATCCATGCCTTTTTCTCAATTACAGGGTTGGTGAAAAGTAGTTTTTGGATGTCTTATAACCTTAGCACCGCCCAATGAAACTGCAATAACATTCAACACCTGACCCTAAATGATTCTGCAAAGTTTGTTGCTGTTTTGCCAAGAGGGAGCAAAATTAGAGGGGTGGTTCGAAAATATTAAAAAGGCTTATAAATGTGGTGCCATTTGAAGAATCGGCACACATGTTTGCAAACTGATTTTAAATCCAAGTGTGAATTGTTTTGCAAAGTTTGGTGGGATTCTGACATTAGAGGGGGTGCTCAACTTTTTTAGATGGCTTATAACTTTGTTTCCGTTTGACAAATGTGCACAAAGGTTTTCAGAAAGATTTTAGATGCAACCTTGAATTTTTGTTCAAAGTCTGAATGGATTTTGTCACGGTGGAGCTATGTTATATGACTATTTTATGTGCGTACATTTTGACATTTTGCAAAAAATAAAACATGGACGAATTTGCAGCAAACTCGTGCAAGGAGCATTGGCAAGGCCCTGAAAGCATGGTTTTGCAAATGTGTCTGTGTTTTATTTTTTGAAAAATGTCATAATGTAGGTACAAAAAATATTGATATACCTTTAGTGACTGAGGTATAGCCTGTGGCCATGGGCAGTGGGCAGATTATTCAGGTCTTGGCCTGAGGCCATGACCCGATACAATCTGGCCACTGGCCATGACCACTAGGGACCTGCAATGGGGTTAAAGTGGGCATGGCCACCAGGGACTGGTAATGTGGTAAAGTTTTTTTTCTTCGAAATTGGGGTAGGTTTGAATGGGAAAAGAAAATCTGCTCTTGGCTACATCCTGAAGTGTTGGACAGGATTGCAACAAACATGCGAGGAGCATCTGCAAGGACCTGAATGGATGCTTTTGCAAATCTCTCTGTAAGTATAAAAAATAGTGATATAACTTTGGTTCATGGACAGTGGGCCTGGCCCTCTGCAAGGCCTACTCTGATTTACTTATTGGGGCATGCAACATGGCCAAAGCCCTAGGAAAAAGATTCTGCTTGCGGCTGCAGCCCGAAGTGCCAGACAGAATTGCAGCAAACTTGCACGAGGAGCATCAGAAAGGACCTGAAAAAGTAAGTACAATAAAAAGTGATATAACTTTGCTCCCTGGGCAGTGGGCCTGGCCCTCGGCAAGGACAAATGTCTACTCTGATTTGCCTATTGGGTAATGCGGCATGGCTAAAGCCCATGCCCCATGGATTGTGGAAACTGGGCGTGGTGGCAAGCCATGAGAACTTGCCATTGGTCACATTATGAGGGTATAGTCAGACCCTCCAGCGTATAGCGATTTTGCGATCCAGAAAAATTCTACAAAAACTGCCATTTTGTGTAAGAAAACCCGCAAAAAATGACTGCTTAAAAACAAAAACTTGAAAGGCGCTAACACATCTCATCACTTGCACCAAAAAAAGCGCAGCCGATCCACAAAGGACACATGAATAGGCACATTTTATATGCACGCCCATTCAAGTGGCCCTTTTCACCTCCTTGCGCAAATCAGGGTGTGTTTCTGCCAATTTAAAAGCACATCCCATATTTCCAAGCAAGATGCACTTTGAAATGTGCAGAAATTGTAGGCAACCCTACATGTATGTGGGTTGGTCTTGACCTTGGGCCTCATTACGAGTTGGCCGGTAAAAAATAGAAATTAATGAAATTACTGGCATGCTGGTGCAACCGTGTCCGTGTAGCACTGCGGCCGGAATCAACGGTTGATTCAGAGTCGGCGTACACGCACATACCAGCATGCCGGTAACAGCTGCGCCAGCATGCCAGCAAGGCCCTCCAATCCCCCGATAGCAGCATCATCAATGCCGCAGAGACGGGCACCGGCATAGTAGATGCCGCAATGAACGGTACCGTTGATACCGGTATCATAAATACCGGTACTGGAAGTGCCGGTACAGGAGGCAACATCATTGCGCCGGAACAGGAAATGCACCGGCAGCCATCTTTAAAAACACAATCCATTGCAATCCTCTGCCTGCAGCACCTGGATTGGCAAACTATGGACTGTGTCAGAAAGGAGATGGCCAAGGCAACCCAAAAAGGCACAGTGCGGCTGCGGAAGCCACGTTTTAGTTATGAAGAACTCAACATGCTCGCCGACACACTGGTCGAGCATGCAGATGTCGTGTTCTGCACAGACCTGTGCCATACGACCCCACGCACCATGAAAGACTGCAGGAAGCGCTGGGACTATCTGCGGCTGCGTGTCCGCAACATCCTCTCAGCAAACCGCAGCCAGGCCCAGGCAACAGGAGGCAGAGCATCATCCCCTATAAAGCTGGCACGTTGGGAGGAAACCTGCAGCTCCACCATAGACATGGAGGCCATTGAGGGTGTTGGCCATTCGGAGATGGGAGTCCCATCATCGGACGATGACGGTGAGTGACCCTTAGCATAATACAAAAGTCACCACACACACCCAATATCCCAAGTACAATGGTGGAGTCTAAATGGCAAGTAGATGAGAGCAAATACATGGCCCATCACCACCGACCTAAAGTCAGCCCCTACAAAATCCCCAAATCCCTGCCATGACAACACATAACAAACCCCACTGACATAAACCACATGAGTCCCCAATAGCAGGCACATGCACCATCTGCATGCACACACACACATATACATCACCGTACAGAAGCAGGCCTGACCACTGTGCCATCCCATAGCATGGTGCACACATCACCACTACCGATTGCACACTTAACACACCCACCATGACCATGCACGAAGTGTAAACACTAATGCAACAAAGCACATTGTGCAAGCATGTCTCACCCACATCTAGACACCACATGGTACACAGCCCCTGAGGCATGGCCACAACACACAAGCCACGATACACCTGTCAGCCACCCAACCATGCCCATCGTGGCTTCACCAGAAGGATGCCAAAACACTGCACCCCCCCACCAACTCCTGTAAGCACCATAGCCTCCCCTCCAACATGTACACGAGAATGCACAGGACTCAAAATGAAGTAGCATCGATGTATGTTGGATTTACGTTGACCCATGACTGATGCCCTGCCTTTCTTCCCCGCACAGGCACAGAATCAGACAGCGAGGTGGAACACACCGCAACACCAACAAAGATAGCTGCACGCCTGAGCCAAGGCAACGACAACGCCTCCAGGCCCTCCACATGAAGGGCTGGCCACAAGCAAACCACTGCTCCCTAGCCACAGCCCCCCAGCCAAAAGGGCACACAGGCTGGAGTACCTTGCGAGTACCTACCACCAACACCCCAGAATGAGCACCAGCAAGGACACACTGCTGCCATGAAAGCACCCATGCCAAAAGGCACACCTGCCACAAATCCCCCCACCAAAATAACATCATCCCCACAGGAAACACCTCAGGTGGAAGAGGAGGGATCACCTGCGGCCAGTGACATGGAGGGGCCACAGTTGACAGCCACCAGTGACCTTGGAGAGGCAGCGCAATCTGCGTAACATAGCACAGAGAAGGTGCAGGAGGTGGGGGAAGAAGACACTGCCGTCTGAAGCTTGCTTGAGGACATGTCGGACACCTCAACCATGCTGGACAACCCACAGTTTTCAGCCGAGCCTGGCTCCGGTGGACACACCTCTGCGGATGACATGCCCGTACTAGCACGCAGCCCCGCAACCACGCACACACCACCACCTCCTGTGCAACCACCAGCTGCGTAATCCAGCTGGGACTTGGAGGGGTGGTTGACCCACATGGAGGAGTGCCAGCAGACCATGCATGATATGGTGAAGCAATACATAGCGGAAGGGGAAGCCACACGCCTAGCCATGCAAGAGAACACAAGGACAATAAGCCATGCTGTCTACCGTGTAGCTGGCGTGTGCGTGAGGGCATGGCAGCAATGACACAGGCTGTCACCCAGTTGGTTGCCACCATGGCCCAACATCATGCTGCAGAAGCCGGCCCACAACCCCCACCATCGACCAGCTCACCACCAGCGAGTCCCACCCAGAAAAGCCTGGTGCAGAGGTCACTGCGCAGTCTGCATCGCCCAGACGAACAACCCCCTCCACCTAAAAGGGGGCATCAGTAGCCTGACACACATTGACACGTCAGGAGGGGGTCAAGTTGAACTTGAAGTGGGTGCGGGGTGGGTGTGGGGTTTTGGGGAATGGGGGGTCAGTGGGCGTAGGGGTGTGGGGGTGTTGGGGTTGGTGGTGGGGGGGTGTGGGTGTGTGGGGGTGTTGGGGGGTTGGGGGCCTGGGGGCATGGGTGTGTGGGGGTGTTGGGGGGTGGGATGTGTGGGTGTGTGGGGGGTTGGGGGTAGGGGGTAGTTTGTTGCATATTGAGAGGTGGAAGTTCCTGTTCACTGTACATAGTTTTGATACATTTAATACACATGGTGTGCATAAGAAAAACACATGACTGGACATCGCTTTTTTAGTGTGTGTCAATTTATTTCTAAACAGTGCCCAGTGCTCAGTGTCCCCCACTCCAAGTGCCTTGTGTTACCCAGTCCATCAAAAGTATTTATTGTGCAATCAAAGTTTGGCGTACTACACGTCCTTCATTCACATTATTCCGTGGTCTATATGCAGCTTCTCCACCATCCCCCTTCTCATCTTCTGGTGGAATCTGGTCTGTGTCGGGGGCAGGGGTACGTTGCAGCGGATGCACATGTTGTGCCACCTTCTCGTGTATATGAGGGCCCCACCCGACCTGCTGAGGCAGCGAAAGTCTGCTCTATCGTGACATGAGTGTGTGCATGTGCACGGTTGTAGTCCTCTTTGTGCCTGTTGACTGGTTGCCTGATGGGGGTCAGGAGCCACGGCTTCAGGGGATACCCGGCATCACCTGCACGGGAGCAATGGAAAGTTTATTTGTGAACATTGTTGTCATTCCTTGTGTGCAATGCCTTTACAGTGTTCATGCCAACATGCCACAGATTCATCATGTCTGCACTTGGCATTTCCTCATAGTAAGACCCAGGTAACTGTACTTAGGGATGATCCATGCTTGGGGGTATGTGTGCCGTTCACATCTTAGGGACCTTTCCATCAGATACCGCACGCACACAAATTAGTTGATAATGACCATGATCTGCTGACATCTAATGGGTGTGTTTCATTTGTTATTTGAACTATACATGTGGAGTGAATCATGACATATATGCCTGATGCGCTTCATGATACACAGTGGTTTGATAATCATGTTTACAACTACTTGATGTCACCAAGTACTTGTCCATCACTGCCCTTCCCCATGTGACCAAGGCCCAATGGCAATGGTGGTATAGACCACCAGTGACGGCAAACATTTCTGTGACGGGGCTGGGTGTGTACTGGCATGGTGGAGCAGAGGTACTGTGCATGAGTCCTGCACCACTCTCTCATATGGTAGTGGTGGTAACTGATCAATGATTACATTAGTTCCCTTGCTTACACATTGCAATTGTAAGTGTCCCTTGAGGTGCCTGGGCCAGTATACTGATCTGTGGTGTACCTGTGGGGTGGGTGCAGTGACAGGGATTTCCATGTGTGGCAGTTGGATTTGCCTCAGGCATGGCTGCATGTCCTGTGATGGACTTTGCTCCACTCATGTATTACAGGCATTGTGCTTGCAGAGTAGTGCATCGTGGTACCCATGGTTCATGTCTGATGGAGTTCAAGGTGCATGTGCTGGGGTGGGTGTTGTGTATGTTGCTTACATTAACGCACAGCTGTGTAGGCATGCCACATTGGCTGTATCGAACATTCTGTCAAGGTGATTGGGGTCACAGATTTGCCACCCAGGTCGCTGTGTCCCCCCGCACCCGAACAACACCCCTCATACCCCAGCCAGCAGACAGGTTGCCTATGCTTGCGTCCCCCCCAGGCAACACGCCTAATTACCATGTTGTTGGACTTACCCAGCAGCCAGGTACTTTGTGCAGCACATCGTGCCATGTAGCAGGGAAGTATGGAGTCACGCAGCACCATGGCATCATGTATGGATCCCGGGAATCTTGCACAGCAATGCGTAATTAATTGGCTTGCATCGCACACCATCTGGACATTCCGGGAATGGTAGAGCTTCCTGTTCCAGTACACTACCTACTCGCCATGCCCGACTACCAGCTCCACATGGGTGCAGTCAATGGCCCAATTACATTTGGCATGCCTGCCAGTGCATAGAATGCTATTTTGGATGCATTCACCTCCTCCGCAGTCCGTGGTAAATATATGTGGTCCCCTCCATGTTTCAGGACGGCATCTAGCACCTGGTTGAGCACATGGGAGAAACATGGTTGTGAGATGCCATGTAGCTGCCCAACTGTGTGCTGGTAGGTGCCTGTGGCAAGGAAGTGCAGCACAGACATTACCTTCAGCAAGGGGGGGATGCCTGTCCGGCATGTGCAGGCATGTCCTCCAGCTCCAGTATTGCAGCTGCTAATGGTAACATTGTGGGTTTGGAGGGTGTGTGGTGTGTGGGTGTGCTCCTTTTGTGCTGTGCCAAACTCCATTGCCTCCACCTGTCCTGATTATGTGCACCTGTGGCAGGCTTGGACACATCAGATTGCTATTTACGGCTGCCCTGTGATGCCGGTGTTAACGGCATCGTGGTACCCGTTCTTACCGGCATCTGGATGCCGTTAATTGCATGTCTGTGAACCTCGTAATGTGCACTTCCTTATGGCATTCCAGTCTTACTGGCATGGCTGCCACGTGCAGGGGCCCATTCCGGGAAGGTGCTACCCGTCACAACGGGTCCCTGCAGATGCAGGGTAGCACCGGCATCTCGGGTTGTAATGCACTGGTCCGGTAAACGATGCTGGTTTTCCCTTACCAGTATCGTTATTACCGGATCGGCAACCTTGTAATGAGGCCCCTTGTCATGCATTTTCATTTTAAGGTATGAACTGCTGATGTGTCACTTGCATTTCAGTTCCTCAAAAAGGATAGAAATGCATTTTTTTGGGTCACATTTTACAGGGGTAGGCCATTGAATGGCATGTCATGTTGAAATGCGCTGAGAGCTTGCAGAACATTGTTGGGAAATGCACGGGTCACCTCTGAGAATCAGGTGACCTGCTCATTTCCAAAAATGGGTTATCATAACCAAAGCGGTCATTGCCTCAAGAGAGAAAATGAGTGGTACATCAATGCAATGTCGATTCTGTAAGAACTCTAGTATAATTAAAACCCTATGACATCTTTTTGTTGGTTGTCCGACCTCGTCTAAACTAAGAAAAGATAGCTTTTACAATTCTTTTAAAGGATTTAGAGTGTTGTCGAGGGAAGAAATATGGATACAAATATTTAATGCTGAACAAATATCTCTAAATTTAGCATCCATTTGTTTTCTGGAGACGTTGGCATTGTGTTAGTTTGATTACATAAACTCTCAAAAGAAAAAGTTTTTAACAGTATGGTGTATTTCTATTCTTATTTTTCTGTTGTTTTGTTTTTTATGTTTAGTTTAAATAGGCTTTAAAGGTTTTATACATTCCTTCATGCACTGAAAGAAATATTTTATACATTGTCTAATGCACTGAAGGAAATGTTTGATTTTGTAATGAGACTTAAATGTTTTTAACTGAGTTTTAGGATTTGTAAATTGAAAGGGTTGAAATATTTTAAGCAGAACAAATGAACAATTATCGATGATCAAAATGGGTTATCTGAAATTAGCATATCCTCGGCTCTATTTTTAAATGCTCCATTTTTTGAGGATCTGGGTCAAAATCTAAAAAAAAAATGTTATTCTAAAATGGTCACACTATGAAAGGGAAAGGAGAGAGAGGGGGAGTCAAGGGTGAGATATGAAGTGATAGGCAAGAAAGCAGAGGGAAAGCAGTGGGTCAGATGTGGAGGCGGTGCACAAGAGAGAAGAGGAACCAGTGGGGCGGTGGCCCAGAAATCTGAGAGCGAGTGGAGGTACAGAAAGTAGAGGGAGCGTGTGCTCAGAGGGAGCACTGGGCCAGAAAACAGAGAGAAAGCGGTTGGCCGGAAAGAGGCAGTTTGCTGCAGATTGGGAAAAAGGGTATGGGAAGAGTGTGATAGAATGGGAGAAAGGATAAAAGATGCAGAAGCAGCACAAAAGAATGAAGGACTGTATACTGCGGGAGTAATTGGAGAGCGTAAGGTGTGAGTTGGGAGTATGATTTGGAGTGTGGCGTGGCTGAGGAGTGCAAATTGTGACTTGGCAATGTGAAATACCAAGTGAGTATGTGTATGACAAAGTGAGAGGTACAGGAATGCAAGTTGTGATGGGGAGTTGGTGAGATGTGTGATGTGTGTTGGTGTGAGAGGTGTGTGGGTGTTTGGGGAATTGGAGAACATAGAAGGGGAATATGTTCAGCATTACAACTGATAATGATCAATTCAGTTAATTCTATTAAATAGGCATGCACATTAAACCAAAAATGTAGGCAAAACAAACACTGTTCCGCCAAACCAGAGACATCTGGGATGCTTCCTATTAAATTAATACAAAAGATATATAATCACACCCTGGCTCTCTTGTAGCCTTGCACTCTGCCTCTTTCCTGTAATGTGGCAATCTTACACCCTCCAGTAATACAAAATGTCCTGCAAAAATGCTGCAATAAATAATGGTTTGTGTTGCAATAGTTGCCATTTCATGCCACAAAATATGCCATTTCATGCCGCAATATCCTGGAGGGTCTGTATAGTGGACACTTAACTAGGATGCAGGGTAGGCACAGTGGATAACGGGGGTGGTTTGGTGGGGCTAGGGTCATGGTTGAGCCTTATGCCCTAGGCAATTAAACCATGACTTGCATCCCCGGCATGCGCTGCTGATAACAACACACATCAGTATGTGTTACAAAAAATATGTTTGTTAAAGGAGGTTTACAGTTCTTTCATATTTGTTAATAGAGGAATTATTAATACCTTATATACAGTGATGTAACATCATGAAACATTTTCACTCATAAAAACCTATGGAATTCACAGACAAATGTTGTTAAAGGGACATTATGGTTAAGTTGCACTAATAAAAGCCTATAAAATTCAGTAAAAAAACGTTGTTAAAGGGACGTTATAGTTACAAGTAAAACCAAAAAAAAGATGAAATTCGCATGTTATGGTAATCTAAGCAACCATAACTCATGCCACCACCGTGCACTGCTAAGACTAACATCTGTCAAAGATGACATCGCAAATGTCATTGT
The DNA here is from genome assembly GCF_040938575.1 of Ambystoma mexicanum. Classification (NCBI taxonomy): domain Eukaryota; kingdom Metazoa; phylum Chordata; class Amphibia; order Caudata; family Ambystomatidae; genus Ambystoma; species Ambystoma mexicanum. The sequence continues at coordinate 479,698,204 of NC_090939.1, read as the reverse complement.
TGACATCACTGATGACATCACATATGAAATTAATTTTGAGTAAAAGGGGTTGTGTTTATGATGTTGGTAACAAGATGTGAGGGGTGATCGAGAGAGCTGTCATGAACTACTTAATATTTTAAAGAATGTACTCATCTAAACAAAACATTATATTACAGTGTAAATGTTAATACAGGAACCTAATCAAACATTCACAATGGCTGCAGCATGCATCATAGAACTACAATATTTTTTATCGGGTCATTTTGGATAGTAAAATAATGAATGCTACCTTATCAGAGTTTGGAGTAATGTTAAACATGGAATAAATAACTAATAATTCAAGATTTACTACATCCTTGTGTTAGTACAAACAATACATGCAAAGACCCACAATGCACACAAAACAGAGGTACATACAGTGAAACTAAAATAAGGAAGAAAGAAACAACATCAGCAGAAAATGTCAAAACATTAAAGTTCATCATCAGATATACAAATTAATTGCGTGTTTGAGGCCTGCTTATTGTCCCTTATATGTGCACCATGAGCTGAGACCAAACCCTAAGGAAAGTACTTTAAGAACATACACGAAAGTTAACATCTAGATATATACCACCTTTTCAATGTTTATATTGTGATTATCAGTGAACAAAACTGCCTGGCTTAGATATGTCAGTGAATAAAAACAAGTGGCTCAGATATGTGATGTCATCAATGACATTTGTGATGTCATCTTTGATGTCCTGGGTGTTAATCTTTGCAGTGCACGGTGGTGGTGTGAGTTATGGTTGCTTAGCTTACCAGAAATAGCGAATTTCTGAGGGGTTTTGGTTTTACTTGTACCCATAATGTCCCTTTAACAAGGTTTTTTCACTAAATGTATAGATGCATGAGGGACTACGCAGGCCAGGTGAGCTGGGCCTGGCGGATAAGAAAATCAATTAATGCTTTTGAATGTGCCAGTGAATAAATATGGATGATTGGTGAATGTGCGAGTGAATGATTGCTGGACAATTTGCAAGTGAATGAATGCTGCTGAATGTGAGAGTATATAAAAGTGGGAGCTATCAATGAAAGTTCCTACGTGGGGCAGAATTTGTCCGCCGCCAAAGACAGGTTTTCTTTCTGTAGCATGGCATTTTATATTTGTGTTAAGGGCAAAGGCGACATGATGAGTATTCTTACATTGGGGAGTGGGGGCATTTGTGCAGCCATCAAAGACATATTTTCTTACTTTGGAATGGCATATTACACTAACATTATGGGTAAAACCAACATGATGAGTCTTCTTTTTTGGGGGATAGGCGGTGCATTTTTGTAGCCACTAACAACATATTTTCTTAATGTGGTATGGAATTTCATACTGGTGTATGAAAATCTACATCCTGAGTGTTCTTAAATGGGTGTGCATTAGAGCAGCCAGCAAATACATGTTTTGGCTTGGCACTTTTCTTGTCTTTAAGGGCATAGCCATCTTCATGAGTGTCTAAATGGCAATTGTAGTCTGCATTGATGCAGCCAGTATGGACAGGTTTACTTACTGTGGCATGGCATTTTTTTGTGGCATCATGGATAAATGTCAGGAAGAAATGCCATGCCACAGTTGTGGTTTTTACGTGTGGGGGGGCATTTGTGCAGCCAGCAAAGACATGTTTTCTTACAGCAGCTTGGCATTTTTTCCTGATGTTTATGGTAAAGCCAACATGATTGTTCTTACATGGCTATACTGGAGAAACCCCCAAACCCAGTTGCTAGGTTTGCGCTTCATCACTACTCTTGGTCACTCCTGCATATTCATGACAAATGTGTATGCCCCATACATTTTTTTAAAATCACTAGTTGTCACTCTGAGAATTCCCCTGGGAGCCCAAGCTCTATGTGTCAAGTCATTTACACATGCAGTTTTCTTTTTCTAAATTGGCCCTCGTGCAAAATGTGTGCTTTTTCGTCACTTCTGAATGTACTTGGTGAATGTGCCTGGGCAGGCATATGCACATTGGCTCATTCAACCAAAGTTCCATCGAGTTGAAGGTGGCGGTACAAGCCTCCCTACTGTGGCAGCTAGACAATGGAACTCTCTTCCTCCCAGCCTGAGAGCTGAACAATCCTATTGGGCTTTCAGAAAAGCCTTAAAAACCTGTTTGACTAAAGCCTCTGAGAGCCGGCTTCCCTGCCACCTCATACCTGAGAGTATAAATGCAATCTGAAAAGTGTTTTGAGAATTGTCCCATTCTCTAAATCCTGAAATAGCATTCCCTGCCATATTCTCCATAAGGTACTCTTTCCAAATGTGGGCAGTGAAAGACAATGGTGTGCAGACAATGATTCTATAAAGGGGCTAACTGGAGAAGATATAACTTATACTTAGATGTCGGGGTAACAGCCAGGGCTTTAAATGGGCTGGCACCCGGCCCCACAGTGTGTGAAATTTGGCCCTGAAACAAGGCCCTACCAATGTCCCTTCCATCGGCAGAAAGTCCCTTCCTCTCCTAATGCTCTGCCTACTCTAAAGCAACACTGATCTTTCATAAAGACACATTCTAGTTGAACTATTAACTCCTGCCACTGACCACTGCAGAGTAATGGTAGAAGAAAAACCTTATTTTATGAAAACATGCATTCCACCTTATTTTATTTGGGTTGAAAATGTTTCAGTTGATTTGATGTGAAATACATTGGAGTCTAGATTTCTGAGTTTTGGGGACTAGTGAGCATAGGACCAAATGTTGTCTGTTGCTTTTGGGGAGGCAGCATTGTCCTGTATTTTACACAAAGTCTTATTAACCCCTTGATTTATCTTACTTGGATGGGAGTTTTTGAGCAAAAACCTTATCTTGGCCTATTTTACATAGATTGAAGACTACATTTACCTTTTTTGATTTCCTTTTGTCTACATTTATTTGTATATTATGCACTACTGATTAATTACACTACATTTAAAACAACTTGTTTTAGTAGATTGTGTCCCCTTAAGTGCATGTATATTTATAAAAGACAGCAGACTCAACCATATCTGTTAGGCCATTCCTTCAGTCACATACCAATGCACTATTTCTACTCAGGAAATAGTTACAATAATCTGTATTAATACCTGTTGGTGACACTTAAACACATCACAATTTTCATTCTACAACAGTGTCATAAGGCATGTATGTAACAGGACCAATATGCTTTTTCAAATACTTTGCACCCTGTTGCCTTACCACCACCCTCTCCCCTACCAACCTCAATTTCTCTCTCTTCCTCCAAAGCTTCTTTTTCAAAGATTGGACATGGAAACCCTGACCCTCACACAAGCCTAGGGGCTCTGATACCATCACAGTGTTGAGGTGGTGCACTATAAACATGAACTTCATTCAGGGGTCGCCATGGGTCGCAACTTCGACCCCTGTGGTCTTCCTTGCCACCCCTAAAAAAACATTTTTTTATTTTAATTGAGGCTCGTGGGCTGTGGCCAGCAGCATGTTGCTCTTTGTTTCTGAAGTGGCTGGTTTTCTGATAGAGATAGACGGTAAGATAGCTCAGTGGGTTGAGCGCTGGCTACTGCAATGTGTGTGTGTTCTGCAGGTTGTAGGTACGACTCACGCCAAGGTCAACTTAGCCTTTCATCCTGCTGAGGTTGATAAATGAGTACCAGCAAAGGTTGGGTCATATTGTATGAATAGTTATTCTATATGAAACGCTTAGGCGTAAGTGCTATATAACAACACATCATATTGTTTGGCCTTGGACGTCTGCTTGCAGTCACAGTAATTTGGTAATATGGGCCTATACGCAGTGATATTAATGATACATATGGTGATCCATTCTTGTATGAAATGTATTTCACTTTACAGTGATATCGTAACCATATTTTTCGTAATGTACTTAGAACCAATGCTATGTGATGGCCACTTCCTGTTCTGTCAACGGGTGAAAGGTCATGTTCCATCACTTTGCGTGATTTCACTTCAGGGTGTGGTCAAATGACATCACTTCTCGTGATGTCATCAGAGGTCAAAGGTCGCGTGATGTCACTTCCACTACCCCTGGCATGTTGGTGAAATGACGTCCCCCTAACGATAAAAGCTGTATAACACCGCACAAACCACACAGTTTACAAAGGTTCCTTATCTTGTTAGGCCATGTCCCAAATATACATCGTTTCATGGTGTCAGATCCTCTGCCACCCGCAGAATCTGACTGAGCTGTGGGCTTTGCCAAAGTAGTGCATGCACAGACAGCGCGTGGCTTACTGCCCCTGCCTTTATTGTTCTGCTAAATTAGAGGGGGGTGGGCATGAGAGGCATTCCCAACATACCGTCTGTTTACAGAAACATTTTAATATGTCCCACACTCTCACACATAAAAAGGAAATAACAGCTGATCGGAGCAAGAGCAGACGGGCCTCTTTTTTCCAACCATGGGCTCGCGCATCTGTGGAAAATCAAGGCGGGCCGGTCACCCAGAGGCGGGATAATTCCGACTACAGCAGGGCTTTTATCAGGGGATTAGCGGGCGGTGCGCGGCACATGGAAAGTAAACGGCATCTAACGCCGGCACGGCCAATTATCCTTTGATGAGGCCCCGTCCGGGGATTGTCGGTGGCATGGTGTGGTGCCAGGCCGCGCGTTTACAGAAGTAAAACAAAAAGGCAAAGGTGCATTACTAACAACGGCGAAGCGCGTGTCTGCACAGTTGCCTCCTCACGAGCTCTAGTCAGTGACGTAAAGAGGCGCACAAAACGGATGACCGCGGTGAACATGACAAATGATTCACCACACACAAAGCAAAGCATACCATAGCGTGTTTTGCAAACTTACATAAAAACGGAATTTAAGCAAATGTCTTTCATACTCGAGACACAAGTATATATTAAGTATCACCTTGAGAATCACAAAAAAACGGTGTTGGAAGTAAAATAGTTTCATCGTGTACACTTTTTTCAACAAGGTTCATATTTGCTTAATTATTTTTCATTTGTGAATATTGATTTTAACCGTCACACACGGTAGAGATGTTATTAATGATTGCGTTTTGGTACGTTTAAGGCGAGGAGCTGTCGTGAAGGGATGGGAGACAGAAACGTACATTCACCGTGAAGAAGGATGTGACCGAGTGCTCGTTACTAAATCAATCAAATGTAAGCCTCCATCTTGCCAATCATATTCGGAAATAGAATATGAATTAGAGAAATGCAAACGCCCAAACTCTTCAAGTGCCGTTGGAGAGACTGTAATTCCATCCATCCCATGTGATGTTTCCTGTGTGCCGGGCGTGGCCCCCTCTATGGGAAGATGTGAACGTTTGCTGCGACTTCAATCGGTGCTTTTGAAAGTACGCGGGTTGAAGGACACCAGCCCCTCATTTCTAGCGAAGTTCCCATGGCTAACGTGTCCACACGAGAAACGTGGACCCTTGTACTCACAATAAATGTTAGCATTCCGGGCATGGAAATAACACTGTGAGCATATCGCGTAACGTCCTCCTTAAAATGTCCATACAGATCACATATCAGTTTAGGGAGGGTTGCAACTGTCAGATTCAACTTCACGGCTCTCTCACTGTATCTACCAAGAGGTTCCCGGTTAAAGTTCCTTCACATAGCGGCCTGTCTTCTTGTTCAATAGTGTTTGCATGGATGGATGGCTAGATGGGTAGATAGATAGATAGATAGATAGATAGATAGATAGATAGATAGATAGATAGATAGATAGGTTGTTAGACAGGCACGTCGATAGATGCATAGAAAGATAAGACGCATAGGTAGGTAGAGAGATAGGGCCTCATTACACGGAAGGCGGTAAGGGTTAACGGTCACCGGTAATGGTACCGGTGACCGTTAACCCTTACCGCCTTACTACGAGGTCCCTTTGCGGGTTGGTACTTTAACGCCTGCTTTTTAGCAGGCATTAAAAACCAACCCGCAAAGGGACCAGGGTGCTAATTACAGTACCGCAATTTGCGGTACCGTAATTAGCACCTTCCCCATTCCCATTACGCCCTATGGGGCAAAAATGGGAATGGGGATGGGCAATGGGGGAAGGGGGAATTACCGCCCCGCCAACCTTGGAATAGGGCGGTAATTACCCTTTCCTCCAAGGCGGTTCCGGTATTTTACCGGCATGGACCAAGGTGCTAATAGCACCTTGGACCACTGCCTACCGTGTAATGAGGCCCATAGACAGGTAGTTTGTAATATCAATAGATAGATACTCCCAGGGCTTTAAGTGGGGTAAGAAATCGAGGGGGGCCCTCATTTGGGGGCGTGGCTTGTGGTTGGGGCATGGCCTAAAAAGTACGCAACTAGTAGGGTATACACACAAATATATATAAATGTTATATATTTGTGTGCGTACCTTACTATGGTACTTTGCAAGCCATCTTTTATAAACGTAGAAATATGTTACATATTTCTACGTTTATAAAAGATGGCTTGCAAAGTACACAAACCATAGTAAGGTACGCACACAAATATATAACATTTATATATATTTGTGTGCATACCCTACGGTTTGCCTAGTTTTCAGGCCATCTTTTTTAAACTTTTCAGGTTTATAAAAGATGGCTTTGAAAGTACACAATTCAAGCCATCTTTTATAAAGCTTTGACTACCGTCGCCAAAGCTTTATAAAAGATGGCTTGAAATGTGTACTTTCAAAGCCATCTTTTATAAACCTCGAAATATGTCGAGGAATCCCCAGGTTCGCCGAGGGTTAAAGACGCCTCGTTGACCTGGGGAGACAAAGAGGTCACCAGAGGCAGTTACTATGACTGACGGAAGTGGCAGCCAGTCACAGCGACGCTGTGGCTGGCTGCCACTTCTGTCAGCTTGCCTGACTTCATTGCAGGCGCATCTCCCATGACGGCAATGCATCCCACCAATGTTGCGGTAGGACGGGGGCCCCGGCAGGGCCCCGGCTCAGTCGCACTTTTTGGAGACTGCCGGGGACCGGCCCCGGCAGGCCCCGGCCCACTTTAAGCACTGGATACTCCCCATTCCCACCTGGCAGCGGACTCCACCTCACCCGAATTAATGCTCCTGTTTCTTAAGTTTATACAACACAGCCCTGTTGTATCTTGTGCCCCCCTTAACTATATTTCGATTAACCCACAGGTGCACAGCGCCCCACTGCTTCTTGAAGATAGGTTTGTATTTAATAAATGGGCAACATAAAAAATAAAAATAAAACCTAAGGACAAAATGGCCGGTAAATGGGTAGCTAGATACATACTAAGGGACAGACAGGCAGGCAGATAGATAGACATGTGTATCGATTGCTAGGAAGGACGGGGGTTGAACATCTAGCGAAGCTAAACCAAAGCGCAAATCCTCCAATCAGGAAACCTGCTAGAGTTACTGCAAGTCCGTTTGACTGCTTTCTGCCCCCATCTCAGGGCTGACGCTGGGAAACCACCTCAACTGCAAGGTAACACAGCTCAGAAGCAATCACAACCGTGACTCCACTTTCAACCAGAGAAATTGCAGTAATGCGGCTCAGCCTCGTATCCAACAACCCCAATGACAGATCAAAACTGTCAGCAAGATAAAGAACGGGACAGGACAGGCAGCTTGCTAGATAGATAAGGCAGATAGAGGTACAATTAGTGAGGTAGCTAGCTAGATACAAAGAGCGGGAGAGAGATGGGCTGGAGGATAGCTCAGGGGCAATGCATTTGTCTTGGAAGCAAGACAACACAGGCTCTGTTCCAGTGCTTAAAGACTAGTTAGTGTTATAAACAATTAATAGATGGATACACATTATCATGTCATACCCTGTGCCCAAACACACTACACTCAGGCTAACTTAACCACTTGTACAAACATTGATATGATGAAATGATAGCACGGACCCCGGGATCGAACCTGTGATGCTCCATTTAGTCTTGTTCCCAAAGCGAGCACGTTGCTCCTGAACTATCGTCCCAAGACAAGACATTGTAACAACTCATCCAACTCACTTCAAACAACAGGGCACTACACTGTTGCTACTATCAACTGGCGTGCCGCAGCCCAGGCAGACGCGTTCTGACACTATGGGCACAGGAGTGTTCCTTTCTAGAAACAAACTCCTATGCCCGTGCCTGACACAGAACTCCCGGAAACTCCCCCGCAAGTAGGGCTCAGCGAATTCCCGATACGAATTGATCAACTCCAGCAGCAAAGCGATCTTGTATTTTCCCTCTCCTCTATGACCGAACCCGCACCATTCTCGTTTAGATTCGCCAGAGCGCCTAGAGTCAATGAAAATCGCAGTGGTGGGCTGTATGAATTAAATAAACAATAGCATAACATACCACTGAGATAAGTCGATAGATGGACAGACAGATGGATGCAGATAGATGCAATTCGGCAGTCTTTATGGAACGAAAATGAGGTGTGGGGGGGGCTGCTTGCGACCTAGTTTTACATAATGCAATCACCTCGCTTCAATGTTGAATTTAGGATTATCACGCACATCCGATCATATAATAATTGCCAAAATGTTTCAGCTGTCACTCTTACCTGGACTCCTGCTGACAGATACACGGAAGTTATCCCTCTTCCTCGCAGGGTTATCTGCGCCTCTCGATCCAATGGTCCAATTCCACATACAACGTGTAACAGAACCTTGCCATTCCGCCCTCTTTCGCCCCACAGAATGCCGGGAAAGGTGGCCAGGGGCAGTCAGTTCACGCCGACGTACTGTAGCAAGGGCTGCGGCACTTGAGGAGGTAAAGCGCGTGAGTGCGCTCCCCCCACACCCCCCAGCCAGGGGCAGCCTCGGGTCACGCGGGTCCAGACTGCGAGCAGCGCCTCTGGGCTGGGCATGCTCAGCACTGAGATGCTGTCTGCGCGCATCCCAGATGCAGATTTTTTTTTTGTATGGAAGGGGCTAAGCTGACTACTAAATATACTCCTCTGTGGTGCAGCCAAGACAAACAATGCGGGTTTCCTCACAGCTTGCAGCCAATCAAAGCCAGACATGAAAGCCAGCTTAATCCATAACCAGCACCCCACAATCCGGGACAAAGCTTCGCTGGGCTGCGACAAATACTAGTGCGCAAATTAATGCGTAGCGCCGCATAGCATGACACGAAACGCCAGAAATAAGTGTTGCCTGTTGTTTCAAGTCATTCGAGGCACCCTAGCAAGCGCGCGCCTGGAGACGCGCAGCCACAGTAAAAAGCCCAGCCTGGCATGGTGCGCCCAAAAGCGCTGGGACCCACAAACAGACTTCCAGCTAAGCAGGCGTCAAAACAGCGGGGGCACGTCATACCCTTGCTAACAACTGCGTGAGAGAATAATGGTGCGGTACAATGCAGTCCGGGTGAAACCAGAGGTGCGGGGCAGCGGAAAAAGAAACTTGCGATTGATTTAATGTACATGCAAGGAGTCACTATCGCGCTTACCTTTGAAAAAAAAACACGCTGGCCTCGCACTCTCCGCACGGTTCAAAGAGTTACCGCAACTTCCAAATGCACAGATTGTTTCCTCCGTCTGTCACGTGGGTCCCTTTCATATTTCTAACACATGCACACGCGGGAGCTGCTGTTTATGCGGGGGAGTGGGGTCGAGAGAATGTCGAATGGAAAAGGGCCATCGAAGTCATATATCAATCAGGCGCGCGGCAAATGGGAATTCCAAAGAAATGTGACGCTCTTGTTATCTGGGAAAACACTAACCCCACAACGAGGTTCCCCCACCAGGGACCTATCATACGAGAGAGAGGTGCACTGGAATTAGGAGCGCGTTTCCACCTAAAACCCCTGGAGTGAATTCCGGTTTGTTTGTAAAATACATCCACACATTACATAATTAATTTCTTTAAAAAAGGCCTTTTGTTATTTTTTTTTTAATTTTCTTTGTAATTGTATTGCAAGAAGAAAACAGAATGCCCCTTCGGATAAAACCAGTCATCTTAAAGCAGCTCAGAGTATGTGCTTCATTAAGATGCCAATTTTTGGAAATGCAGAGGTCATCTTATCCACAAAGGTGACCTGCACATTTCCAGGGCGTTGTGCTGCAGTGCAAATGATGCACTGGCCAGCCCTTATGCATGCATTACCACTAGGAGTGCCCCCCCTCCCTAATGCTATTGTATAACAGGCTCCGGGCACTCATATGGGTTCTAGGAGTGTATGTTCTATACCTCGTCCCTAGTTCATGTTTGCAACATCTGGTCTTCAAGTCACATCACCCTACCCCATTGAAAAGGACCCACATCCTTTGTTCTGTTATCAATGGTAAATTCTGTAAGCGTGTGTGAACCAAAAGTGCATTGCTTTTCCTATGATTTTATTAATAATAAATACAATGACGCCTGTCATTGTGAAATGCTAAAAATAAAAATGTTCTTGTTGAAGGCAGAGAAATGCAAAAGAGAAAGGAATGTTTCTTCAACAAATGCGTTACTACTCAGAAAAGTGAAGCATTGTCATGCATTGTGCTTCCCCTTGCCTGTTCCAAATAGGTACAAGGGAATGTGTTTCCTGCACATTTGTAAGCCCATCTTCTTTGTTAGATTGAGATGCACCTTAAAATGCACAGAAAATGGTCATTGGTAAAAACCTAAATGGTGACTCAGATTTGGTGCATTTACGGGCCGATTCATGGAATTTATAGCGCAGAAAATAGTCTATTTGAGCCCAATCTGCATGCTCAAATCTGTCGATTCATGGAATCGAATGCTTGTCACTTCACCTGGACTTGTGTGTATTTCACGATGGCCTGTGTTAAGGATTCTAATCAGGTGTCACACACCAGACCAGGACTCTTGCCACTAGCCTAGGATGCAGCACACAATTAAAACACTTTTATTTAATTTCCTAGAACTCGTATTGAGCTGGCACCCAACCCGTCTCACACACCTTTTTTACAAATACACTAGGTCACAATGGACCATGAACCAGGCCGGTGGGTGGTAATATTTATTTATTTAATTTAAATTCAAAGAAAATCACACAAATGTAATTTTGGGCAGCAATCACCAATGGGGTGATCATTACAAGGTACATTGATGAAATACACTTAGTTTGACCTTCTACTGTAACATATCCCAAGCACAAATGAATGGGAGCAATTTTACTGTTCTGGTAGATAGCTCTTGAGTTAATATTTCCCCCTGCAATGCTCCCACGAACCCCTATTAATCACATTTTTAGTGGATAGAAATTAGCAGCAAGGAGTCAGCAGCAAGAAGTCAGGTATACTATGCAGTAAACAGAATTAAAATCCAACCTTACCCCACGAAATGGGAGGTAAAATCGGATTTTAAAACCTTTGCAATTGCATAAAATAGCACTCAGAATGACTAAATATTTAATTTAAATGTGCAGTTCAATGAATGAGGTAAATATTAGTTACAACAGTATCAGGGATGTAAGAACACTAGCAACTACAAGGCAAGGTACCAACAACGGGCATACAGTTCAAAATTCAACTTTGAAGTGACAACACAGTGCAGCCAAATCACACACATAGAAATTGCATTTGCTAATTTACACAGGTTTAAATGTCAAAACGGTTTGAAAAATGGGTGAAATAGACAGAATCGGAATGCGTTTTTTATGCTGAATGACAGATGCACATCACAGGGATAATATGCGAGTGAAAGAGTGACTCTAAATTAATGACAGGATGAGATTCTCAATGGGAAAGGAAATTCAGTTTTAAAAATAAAAGCAGTTGACAGAGAAAATTGCTTTAAAAAGGAAAGGACAAGTTCTACAGAAACTATATTTTAGTGGCTATAAAAGAGAGACGCCGTCCACGACACAGGCTACTTTGCAAGTGTAACCCCTTTGCGCCATGTTGTTCTTTATGTGGGAATTAATTAGTTTAATCAAAATAGTACTAAGGACTTACACAAGACAGAAATGAGTGGAAGAATGGCACTAACACTTGTAGATCAAGGACAGGATACACAGAGAACTCTGATGTTTTAAGATTTCTGCTAATGCAGTTATGGGATTTCTATGAGGTGCAACCTAATGCAAGGTACAGAGCAAGGGAAGCAGTTTGTGGGTGTTAGGGAAGGAAAATACTCACAACAAGAACTTGAATTGGGTATTTGGATAGCACCACAGATTTCTGGACAGCAAGGCAATATCTGGTCACTGGTCCATTGGCGAGCTCTCCCAGAAGAAGACAGCTGGGCAAAGGACTGGTCACGGCACAGCAGCACCTCAGCTGGATGGGTCGGGTAGCAGGGCAAATGGGCAGCACTGAATAATCCTAATAAGGGTTCAGCCACCTTTCCCCTTTCTCCCTGAATCTCTTTGGATTTTTGTGGGGTTTTTCTGAATCAATGGTCCTCCCTGGATAGGGCCAGCTATGCTCTGGCCTGGCAGTGGAGTCTGGAATCTTGCAGAGTGAAGATGGAATATCTGGATACGCAGGAGCTGGAAAATTCAGAAGAGAATGTCCTTTGTCTCTCTGAGTCTCCCCCTTTTATAAGATGGGTGACATCACAGAATTTACTATGGGGGCAGGCCTTTGGCTGCTTGAAATGCCTCTAACACCTGGATTGGTCAGGGGTTACTGTTACCGCCTTCATGTTACCCAGTTGGGCTTCAAGGACATGACATCAGTTTTATGGTGTGAGCTTAAATTGCCCATGCCCTCCCACAGTTTTTTTTGCCAAAAATCAGTTATGACTTAAATTGCACATTTTTACAATTGTGGCATTTTTGAAAATCAGATAGGCAAATGACACATTTGATACAGAGCATGGCATTCCGACTCCCAAGTCTGTACTTTGTTATTTCGCCCTCCTAATAATCTTTCTCACTTTTCAGTGGGAACTATTTCACCTAAAATTCTACAATTTTATATATGTGTACCTATTATCACAGAGCATGTTTGCATTACATTTTAAAGTTATACCAAGTATACTTTTACCACGATTTACATTTTTCTGACATTTGCGTCTCGAACATGCTAGGGTAAGCCACAATATCTTGTTTTAATGCCGCAAAAATTACATTTAAACAGTTAAACTTTTGCATTCCTGTGTTCTCCGGTTGCAGAAAGAACGTCTTAAAGTTTATTAATTCAGAACAGTCTTTTGCCCCAAATGGCCATCATTGTCTTCCAAATATGGGCATACTTCCCAATGTTGCTCTGGAGTTGCAGTTGAAGCTCCCCAGTTTAAGTTGAGGGGAGGTGCTGCTTAAAAAGTCACACCTATGTGTCCCAGAAATCCATTGTACACTGCCACAGAGTCAGATGACTGCATGAGATGCTTCACCCCTGTCTATCCATATGCCCCAGATGCTGGTACACTTGGGGGAGGTAGATCCTGTAGTCAGTCCTTTGTAGCCAGGGCCTAAAAACCCATCCTGCTGGTTTCACAGTAACTTTATTTATTATTTATTTTTCTTTCCTGAACCAGAAAGCAAGACTGTTGGGTGAAACATCCTATATATGTTTTAAAACAACCCCCATCACATTTCTATACAAGGACAGGGACTTAAATCAACATTTCACTTTTAAACAGATATTTTCTTGTTTGTAAAAAAAAACAGCCTACACGTGGTTCATTTTCCCTGGCTGTTACTTTACAATGCAGATTTTCCTGGTATCTTTATTCTGAGCATTCCCATGGCCATAGTCAATTTCTACTACACAGGAATCTGTTCAAAACAAGGGTCAAATGAACTGACATGAGCCAAGAGAGAGAAAGCTTCTTATGAAGGGTTTATCTGTCTCATTTTGTAGCAAAAAGGAAAGCGTTTTGCGTACAGCTTGAAGTGGAGTCCTTTGTTATTTCACAGATCTCGACTGACACAGCCTGTCATTCCATGAGAAATGCCACCTTTCTGCCGGAGCACAATCTGAATATGGAGGGACCTAGCTGGGTCTCACTGGATCAGAACTGTGTACTGTTGAACAGATAAAAAAGAGCATCAGGGCACAGTCATTTTAAAAAGCAGAATATTTTCTTTCTCAGTAAAAAAGTTTTGAGCTAGCAGCATAGCAGTGCTGGCTTTGCAATTTTTTCTTTGGTGCAATTGAAGAAATGCTGGCAGCAATTCCCGGGGTGTTCTGTGTTTCATCTTGCCCCGTGTGTGGCTGGTAAGAAAGTGCAGCTATCATTTTGGAGACTGCAAATCGCAGTTTTAATGCAAGGCGATAGTGCTGAACAGAGACAGTGCAACCATTCTGCTGGTGACTGCTGAGTGGTAGTTTGGTGAGGTAGGGGAGTTCTGCTGGGCTTGTCAATGTACCCCACAGATCCCCCCCTTCTTCCCAGAGACTTCTTCTTGAGGGAAAGTAGGGCAAAGTGGGGTTCATTGGGCAGAGTTATTTTTTTTCTATCAGGGAGCGGTACGTCGCAATCCTCCTTTTGCCTTTCATTGGAGTGGGGAGGCACACCCCCTTTTCGAGTCCCTTTGTCTTCCGTTGGAGTGTGGAGCGACACCCCCTTCTCAGGTCCCCGGGGAAGTCCTTCTTTGTCTATGAAGGACGGAATTGGTACTAACTAGTGGATAGATAAAGACAGATTACAACACTTTCGCATTGACTGTCTTCCCGGAAGGATGACATCAGTGGGACAAACATACGTTACATTCATTAAAGTACTTAAACACATCAACAAATAATTCCCTAACAAGGCAAAGATGACTATCCACATTCAAACAATGTTTTGTGATCCCTTTTTTTAATGGTAGTGAAGAAAAGTACTACCTGTTAGATAGTTATACCTATGTACCTACCTATCGCCTTCTGCTTTTCCTTCTCTGGCTTCTTATTCTCCAGGGGTCTCCTCTATTTTACCTTCCTTGGGCTCCTCAATCAGCTGCAAAGTATGCCTAGGGTAACAACTCTTAAACTGATTAATGTGGACCCATTTCTCTTCTGACAGCTCTCCTTTGGGGATGCAGATTCTGTAGGCGACAGGTGAAATTGTATGTACAATTTCAAAAGGACCGCGCAAGGAAGGGAGAAATTTCTGCTCCTTAGTCGGGTTCCTTTGGAAATTGTACAAGTAGATCCGGTCTCCTACTTGGTATTCTTTTTTGGTTGTTTTTAAGTCATATTAAGTCTTCATTCCCTCTGCTGATTTTTCCAGATTCCGCTGAGCATACGCAAAAGCATGATGTAGGTGTTTCTTAGATTCTCAACATACTCATGTGTTGTGGAGGCATTTGTCAGTGTCTGTTCTTGTGTTCTATAGAGCAGATGATCCTTTGTCCAGTCATTAGCTCAAATGGCGACATCTTGGTCACAGAAGATGGTGTAGATTTGATGGCCTTCAGGACAAGCGGTAATCGTATGTCCCAATTTAGCCCAGAATCTGCCACAAACATTTTTAGAATACTCACAATTGTTTTATTGTACCTCTCAACTCCCCCAGTGGTATGCAATATGAATTTTCCTTTTTACCCCAATTATCTCCCACATCTTTGTCATCACTTTGCTGGTGAAGTGACTTCCTCGGTCTGACTCAATCCTTTAGGGTAGGCCAAAACGCGAGAAGATGTGGTTGATCATGAGGGCAGCTGCTGTTTCTCCCTTGCAATTTGGGACCTGGAGACATTCCACCCATTTGGTAAACAAGCATGTTACTGTTAACATGTACTTGTTCCGTCTAGAGGAGCGAATCACAGGCCCGATGAAATCTGTTTGTAAATCTGACCAAGGCAGTGCCATCCCCCTCTTCTTGAGGGGAAATCGGTGTGTGAGTGAACTTGGCTGAAATTGTGCACACACAAGAAACCCCTTCAAATATTAGTCAAGGTCCTGCCCCATGTGTGGCCAGAATGCAACCTCCCACAAGATTTCTAGAGTAGTATGAATCCCCCAATGACTGGCTGTGGCTGCGTCATGGGGATGACTTAGGATCATGCTCCAGAATGAGGTAGGTACCACCCACTGGTCACAACCAGAGATGGATCTCCTTACCAACAAACCGTCTTGGATTCAGAAAATTTTGGGACACTTCATCAATACCCTGAGGTCCTCTTTCCCAATGTAATCTGTATCCGTCAGAGGAAAGTTCTCAGGGTCCTCAATGTGTTGATAAAATTTCCCAATAATTGGATCCCCTTTTTGTGCTGTGATTAAATCAGCATCTGGGGGCCTCCTTAGTCCACCAGGCAGTTGAGAGGCCATTGTGAGCATTTATCTGGGACCTAGTGACAGAAGTGACCTGGATTTCCCCTAACATGGACTCGATCTCAAGGAGATCCCCCTGGATGGCTCTGATTTTGGCCAGCTGATCAGATAGGTAGTTTCCAGTTTTGTCTGGGCCCTCTATTCTGGAATGACCCTTAATATTTTTCCAATAGATGCTCATCCCATTAGAGGTGACCAGATCATCAATATGTTGTATTAGCTTGCCATGTTTAAGTGGTTTGTTATTAGCATACAGCATGCCTCATATTTTCCAATTTACACAGTGCTCCACGAACCCGTTCCGGAGATAATCTGAATCAGTGATTATGACCAGTTCGTGGAGTTGGTGTTGGATGGCAGTGAGTATGGCCTGATGAACTGCCATCAACTCCGCTACCTGACTACTGCGGGGACCGATTTTGTACCCAGCGGAGGGATCCGGGGCATCATTCACCCAGGCATTCCTAAGGCCAGCCACCAGTTCCTTTTCCTCATTGTTGTCAACATGGTAGGTGCACCCATCCACTTTAACTATGGGCATTCCCTGGCACGTGTCTTCTTCATAGACTTTGTGCAGGTAATTCAGGGAAGCCTCAATGTTGTCCTGGGTTTTGAGACTTTCGTCCTCTAAACAGTTTTCTCTGGCACAATCATGCAAGTTAGCCAGACCTTGCACGAGGGGACTGTTCTTGTTTTGGCCATATCTGACCTTCACAGGAAAGCCTTGCATCAACAGAATCCAGCAAGTAATTCTGGAATTACTCACATTTCCTGCCCGGATTCTGTCACTTTGGAGATATTGCAAAGGCTAGTGTGGAGTCTCCACTATGATGTGCTCCGCCTGGATAAACGGGCAGTCATTTTTCAATGCCCACACCGTTGCTAGGAGTGCCTTCTCGCAATCTTTGAATTTATTTTTCCTCCACAGAGGATAAAGTCTTGCTTGCATAGAAGATGACTTCATTGACCTTGTCATGCTTTTGATATAATACTGCTGTCAAGCATGTATTCGAGAAAGCTGTCTCCAAGAAGAACTCCTTGTTTCTGACAGGGAAAGCTAGACAAGGCGCTTGTGAGAGACTTCTTTTGAGTTGTTTTACTGCCTTGGCTTGTTTTGGACCCCATTCCCACTTGACCCCCCCTTCAACAGATGGATCAGGGGTCTTGTGACCTCTGCATAATCCTCAATGAACTTCCTACTGTAATTAGTCAGTCCAAGGAGGCTTCTTAGCTCATGCAGAGTTGTGGGGTCTTTCAGTTTTAGTAGTGCTTCCACTTTCTTCTCCTGCGGACAGAGACCCTCAGGAGTTATTTCATGTCCCAAGATGTTGACACAGGTCCTGCACCACTGTGCCTCCTGGAAGGACAGTTTTGCTCCGGCAACCCTCAAATGGGTCAGAACATAACGGATCTCCGCTACATGTTCCTCCACAGTTGAGCTTTTGATCAGGACCTCATCCACATAGGCCAGGTTACCCCTTTCACCCAAGTCGGGCATGGCCTTATGTAATAAGATGTTGAATTAATTGCCTGAGTTTATGTATCCGGAGGGAGTCCGGGTCCACATGTACTGTTGCCCCCCGAAGGTAAAGGCCAGCTTGTATTGGTCCTCCCTACTGGTGGGCACGTTCCAGTATCCATTTGTCAGGTCAATAGCGGTGTATACCTTTGACCCCTGCATCTGGGCCAGCCCTTGGTCAATGTAGGGGAGAGGCCATCGGGACATGTGGACCCATTTGTTAAGCTCCCTCAGGTCTGCGCAAAGTCTCCATTGGCCATTTGGTTTTAAAATCCCCAGCACCGGATTATTAAAGGTGCTGTGGACTGAACAAATTATCCCACAGGACTTTAGATTTTTTAATTATTATCAGGGACTCCATAGATGTGAGAGGCAAGCGATATACTTCACAAACACAGGAGTAATTCCAGGGTCCATGGGAATTGCGGTAGTATGTATCTCGGTGCGACAACGGTCATATGAGTCCACTGCAAAGATATCTTGGAAATCTAAGAACACCTGTTTCAACTTTTGCTTTTGCTCCTCAGTCTCACAGGCATCAGTGAGGCATCATTATGCTCTGTGCTTTTGTCACCTATAGACATTTTGAGCATACACCTGCTAGGCAGGAGATGTTTGGATTTGGGAGTTTCCAGGACCATTTCCCACTTTTCAATACATTTAAATGAGGGAATGGCTGGATCTTTTGTTGCTGTAGCATTAGATAGCCCCGGGTGCTGTAGTTAGTCAACACCATGAAAAACAACAACACTTGAAAACACCATGAAACACTTGTGTATGAGCGCGATAGAAATAAAATATCAATTTGATTCAATTCAACAAAGATAAAAGAGAGAAACAAAAAAAACCATAGCATTAGCCACCTGGGCGTGGGGGCTGAACTTCGGCGGTGTGAATGATTGAAGGATTATCTCCAGATCCCCTGATGGCAGATCCCCTTTGCTCACAAAGCCTTGGTTACTAAAACCATGTGTTCATGTTAATGATTTCTTTTTTTTTCTAGTAGACTGCATGAATACATATTCAAAAACTATATGCAATTATACCTGTTTTGGGTGGCTGGATCATCTGTTTTTGGCCAGGGGCTCAAGTTATAGGCCCAACAAAGTTATGGCATTAACACTGGGCCCCCTGCCATTACTTGACAATCCAGCCCACCACTATGGGTGTTATTTGTATTGGTACTCTGTGTTTAATGCCTGCGATCCTAATTATGTGTAAACATTTGAAAAACATCCACTGCAAGCTTCATCGTGGAAATGGAAGATGTGCCTCGGAGCGTAGACCCTCTTGCTTTGCTATGGCAAGGGATGGTGTAGCCGACGTGGATGCAAAGAACCAGTAGAAGATTAATGTCACTGGAGCTGGAGTGGTGGGACAGCAATGGTCTGGAGGAGAGATGTAAAGAGGAATGCTGGACAGCAAGCGCACATGGGGGAGGCAGTGGAGCCGGCAACAAGGCAGAGAACATTGTGGATGTGTGCAAGCAGTGCTCAGCATTCTCGGAACGCAGACTTGGAGCAATAGTTTCAGCTCCCATTTGGACCAAACTCACTGGTCCATGCATCCGCCTCAGCAGCTAATAACATTTGACATCATAACCGAAATACAATTAACCATGTGAATGGGAGGAAAGGTCTCTAGGACCCCCCCCACATTCCTCACCAATGTGGGGCTTATGACTCGCCGGCAGCCATCTATGCGCCTAGGCCCGGGATGCGGGATGGCTGCGGGACGAAGCATGGGACCGCACAGCTCACCCTGCAGCATGATACAGACTCCATTTTGTGATACATCTACACTCCATTTTGAACACAACAATCTTAGCCTCAAGTGGCACAAGCGGCCTGCAGTGCTGCAGCTCTCCTCACCCGACCGCGCACAGCGAGCCAGCCCTCCCCTCACCCTCCTCCACATGGTGGCTCAGCTGAAGGCCTGTTCTCATGGGAGATTAAGCGCGAACAAGCTACATAACAAACACTGTATCTTTCACCTTCCCACCGTACATCATTGACCTGACGATGACCAGCCAAAAACTGGGGTCTGAGAAAAACAAAGCTGCCTCTATAAAACATGTCCTGTCTCCTCGTAAACCCCTGCATCCATAATATATGTTGTGAATAACCCCATCCCTGTTCCCCGTTTGAAGTGCCAGACATGTATGTTAAGCCCGTGTGCCACCCAGCTTTTCCCATGCTGCTAAGCCATTTGTAAGAACGATGAAATAGCCTCAAGTCCATAAGGCTGATTGGTCATATTAAAATGGGACGACCTTTGCCCATCTCAGAACACCCACACATTAAGTTATCAAATATATGTATATTCAAACTTGCCATTACTAATCAAGGGTTATTGTTGCTGCACAATATTTAAAAGCATTGTGTGATATCCCTATGTACAATATGATTTTCCATAAATACACAAGTTCATAAGTAGACAATTAAGTGTTGCAGTTCGTACAGGTCTTTTAAGGTAATAAGTACCGCCCTTGTTAATGAAATGTCGTTTGAAGTAGTTGTTTAACCTTTAAGTATGTTATATAAGTCTGATTATAAGTAGAATGTTGCAGACTCTTGCCTATGCTAATGTATACGCCAACCTGGTTCTACCGCATGTTTTAATGCTAGCTTTTTCCATGTGTCCCGCACTCAGATGTAAAACCTTAGCTCAGTGAATGATGTGATGCTAACAAAACCTTTATTGATTCTGTAAACATGGTACCCATGAAATACGAAAAGGTGTAATACATATAGTGTTCATAAACTCGTATGATCAGCGATATACATATATGTATATATATATATATATATTACACGGCCACGGTAGTGGCCTTGTAGTTATGGTTAAGTTGCTGTTTCCATAGGAAGAGCACTTTTTGGGCGGCTTATAACTCTGCTACCCCTGGACGAATCTACACCAAACTTTGCAAATAAAGTGTATGGGCCACTGTGACATTTTTTACAAATTTTGATGATGTTTGGTCCGGGGAGGGGAAAGTTATAGGAGGGGTCTCAAAACGTCTTTTTTTCCCATAGACTGAATGGGGGAAAAACTTTGCGCACGTCTACAGCCCAAACGGCTGGACGGATTTCCACCAAATTTGCGGCAGGGGCTTGGTCCCGAAAGCGTGCTTTTGTAAATTTGGTGCCAATCCGTCCAGTAGTTTTTTTTAAAACGACCAAAAAGTACATCTGAAAAAGTTAGTGATATCTATGTCCGCTCTGCGGACACACTTCCCTGTTCGCTCCGCGGACAAGATACCGATTGGCTAATCCGTAGTGTCATGTTCGCAGACATATGGCGCGTTCACTGATTGGATGTTGAACGGCGTGAAGTGCGTCAGATTCTGTCGCTGCGCCCGCCATCTTTCATTCGTGTTTTGGTGTACGCAGACATCGCCGCTAACACATATAAAACAACACACCATTGCACTTGTTAACCGAGGCAGGCACCTGCACTGTTTGATGGAAACAGCGGTTCTGCAAGTGTATGGGAGTAGCAGTTCTCATGCATGCATTCAGATATGTTGTTTCAAAGTCAGAATGTATTTTCATTCTGAGTGAAGGTTACTTGGTTTGCTTTTTTGGTTGTGAGCTCAGTATGCCCACGCATCCGACTGAACCCATAAGGGTCAATGGTTTTTTGACCTTCAGCGAAAGGGAAAATTCAGTAAGAATGCAGGGAGTGCAAGTTTGGAAAAAATACCATGTAATTTCAGTTGAAGAAGATTCTTTGCTGCAAGTACATCGCTGTCTGGGTTTAACGAAGACGATGGAGATGGTAAATATCAGGTACGTTTACTTTTGACGACTCTACACCGGAACGAGTTTTAATTTTTTATTACCAGAACAATAATTTTAGCATTATAACTGAGGTACTATCTTTCTGTGTAGTTGTCTTTTTTTTAAACTTAAGGAGAGTGCAGATTCTCGCCGTTTGTAGGCTATCATTAGGTTCACCCATGTTCAACACTATTATTTCTTTAAAATGTCATGTATGACCACATCGATTTGTGTATCAGTTTCCACGTTCTTTTTGTCTTTTTTTAAATTGTTTGGTAAAGGTTGGGTATTGATACAGATTTTTTGTTACATTTTCCGAACAGCTACATTCTGCCGTACTGTGATTGCCATGGATTCCAGATGCCAAGTGATGGATTCTTGGCACGCCAGATGCACGTACTCGTAACCGGCTGCCTAACTGTCACTGTATTGTGGGACGACCGGCCCTGCTCCATTTGTCCATACGCTGGAGTGGCCATTAGGAGTAACATAACACCTTTTATGGTGGTGTAGGCCAAAGTTCATGCCGACGTCTTGGAAATCAATGTGCGACCGATGCGGTTGCTTTATCAAAAGTGAACACTTTGTGTATGCAAAAAGATCAATGTGTGCCTCACGATTAACATTTTCGATGATGACCGAACAAAGGGCCTCATTACACGGATGGCGGTAAGGATTTACCGGTACCGGTAAAATACCGGTACCGGTAAATCCTTACCGCCTTACTACGAGGTCCCTTTGCGGGTTGGGGGATTTAACGCCTGCTTTTTGCAGGCGTTAAAAACCAACCCGCAAAGGGACCCAGGGAGCTAATTACGGTACTGCAATTTGCGGTACCGTAATTAGCGCCTTCCCCATTCCCATTGAGCCCTATGGGGCAAAAATGGGAATGGGGAAGGGCAATGGTGGAAGGGGAAATTACCGCCCCGCCAACCTTGGAATGGGGCGGTAATTCCCCTTTCCTCCAAGGCGGTGCCGGTATTTTACCGGCATGAACCATGGCACTAATAGAGCCATGGTTCTCCGCCATCCGTGTAATGAGGCCCAATGTTACTATTTGATTGAAAATGGGAATAGTCCGATGGTCTCGGACAGTTTATTGTGAAATTAAAGTACTTTACAAATTCTAAAATTGTTAATGTTTTCCTTTAAGAAACAGTTTATTATTTCAAAATGTACCGTGCTACGTTGTATGTCGCTGTGTGTTCATTTGCAGGTTCTGCGTCATGGCACGTAGGTGCTTATGGGCGCAATTGGCTATGCTGGAGAGGAACGTCATCCAAAAAAGTGTACAATATCATTAGGGTTGGTTATGTGATGAGATGTGGGAGTGTTTTCGTATTACACAAGTTTCGTAATGTAGTTAAAAAACGTAGGGGTATACGTTTATTGACTGAGGGGTAGGCTGCAGCAATGGGTAGTGGGCAGAATGTCGGAGTCATGGTATAAGGTCATGATCCGCACAATGTGGCTACTGGCCATGACCAGAAGGGAGAAAAGATAGGATTACAGTGGCCATGTCCACCTGGGACTGGCTTTGTGGTAAAGTTGTTCGACATTACGATACATTTGAAAGGGAGGAAAAAAGTGTTTTGTGGTAATATGTTAACAGTGTTTCCTTTTTGCTTTTTGCACGCTGCCATGGAAAGCGAAGAGGGGCGATGTATGGAACAACTGCCTTCCCTTTCTATGGTGGCCATCTTGTAAAAGGATTTTGTTTTTTAATCCGGGACGCCACAGGCATCCCGTGTTAGAACGACAAATCCTCTTTTTCAGTAGCACACGTTACTGCTTTGCAAATCTAGATTGTTAATGGCAAATGTTATTGCGTCTATGTCCTTTACTGAGAAATATAAAGTAGATGGAGTGTATGTGATTTAAAAAAAATATATTTTTAAACTGTGATAGGTGGTTCTTAAAGGAACATTTACTTTGTTTACGGAGCAGCTTCTTTTTGGGAAGGACAGCTAAGAAAGGAAAGTTGCAGTTGTAAATTAGCAAAGAGGCACCAAACAGTAATATGGGGGGTAGGTAGATGGGGAAAATGTTGTGTGTGTGTTATTTGTAAGGTAGGGGCAGTGTTTCTCATGCTCCTTCGTTACAGCAGTGGTGCTGTTTCTTGGGGAGGAGGGATGGCCTTAGCTCATGTTGTTTTCAGATAACTAGTACTTTTGCTAAAAGTATGTACTGTGTACTACATTGTTAATGGCTGACTATGATTAAGTGTTCGAGCTGTGCAAGAGAAATGTTGAAGGTGGAAGTTCCTATATCAGTAAAAAATGTATTTCCACACTGTCCACGAGGCATACATCTTATTGTTAAGTGTGTACGGATTCTCAGACACGTCCTCGTGCTGTGCGCCAGCATATAGTCATGTGGCATTCTCCGCAAGGTGTGCACTGAAGTCAGATGTTACTTTACATTATGGCTACATGCTACTACTACAAACCGATCAACTTTAGCAAAAAAACTTTGTTAAAGGGATGTTATGATTAAGTTGTGCTACTAAAAAACGATGAAATTCAGTAAAAAAACGTTGTTAAAGGGACGTTATGGTTAAGTTGCCCTACTAAAAACCTGTGAAATTCAGTAAAAAAAACTTTGTTAAAGGGACGTTATGGTTAAGTTGCGCTACTAAAAACCTATGAAATTCACTTAACAAAACTTTGTTAATGGGACGTTATGGTTCGAAGTAAAATTGAAAAACCCTTGAAATTCACCAGTTATGGTAAGCTAAGCAACCATAACTCGCGCCACCACAGTGCACTGCTAACACTAACACCCAGGACATCAAAGATGACATCAGAAATGTAATTGATGACATCACTGATGACATCACATGTACATTTACTTTGAATGAAAACTCTGTGGAAGGTATTCTTATTATAATGTTGACCAAAAAGTGTCAAGGATCATTGGAATAAATATCAAGTGGTAATTAGTGCAATAAGCAACGCATTGATATACGTAGCATTCTATTTTGAAGTTCTATGCAGTATACTAAGGTACTCATGTAGAAACATAGGCATTGTGTGCAGCATACATGATGGAGGTGCAATATTCATAAGCTTGCCATGTTGAACAGTGAAATGATAACTGTTTTCTTATTAGAGTTTTGGGTACTGTGAAGCATGTGATAAGTAGGTAATGAAAACCACTTACTACATAATGGCATTATTATAGACAAATCACAAAGAGACAACATCACATACAAATATGAGTATATACACGAAAATTGAAGTAAGGAAAAAAACAGCGGTAGTAGCAGTAAGTGTTCATAACCTAACTGATTATCTTTATGCAGAGAAATTATTGCTCTGTTTCAAAGGTGCTACTTACCCTATGCATATGTATCACATGATTTGACTGGACCCTAAGGGAATTACTGTAAGAACATACTTGAAGGATAAATCTACAAATATAGTACCTTTTATATTTTTAATTCCTGACTGTTACTAAAGAAAACCATGTGGCCTAGATATGTCAGTAAAGGAAAAAAGGGGGAGCCAGACATGTGATGTCATCAGTGATGTCATCAATGACATTTCTGATGTCATCTTTGATGTCCTGGATGTTAGTGTTAGCAGTGCACAGTGGTGGCGCTAGTTATGGTTGCTTAGTTTACCATAACTGGCGAATTTCAAGGGTTTTTCGGTTTTACTTTGAACCATAGCGTTCCGTTAACAACGTTTTTTTCAGTGAATTTCATAGGTTTTTAGTAGCACAACTTAACCATAACGTCCCTTTAACAATGTTTTTTTTTACTGAATAGATATATATATATATATACAATTATAGTGGCATAATTCAGTTTTTCATTCATAATGATGTGCATACAACCCTGTAACGCAGACGCGGGAGAAGCCACAAGGCCATCTCTCCCTTCCCCTGCAGAGCCGTATACTCAGCCCCCACCTTCCTCCCTCCAAGGCTGAGCAAACAATTGAAGGCCCTTAGTTTATTGATGTTAGAATAACACAGATACACCTCCTCGCCTTCCTGCTAAACCCGCACAAGGTATTTGCCCTCACTCATGCCCCCTGACACACGAAGCCACCATAAAACCACTGTGTACCTCCATGCTCTGGTTAAAAGAATTATGGGCAGCAAGGCCCCACATCCCATCGCCTTTTGATGTACCAGCTATGTGCCCCCTGACCCAATGGTATTCTAGTTCACCCCAACCTCGACTGACCATGGTGGCAGTTTATTCACTCTTGTACTAACATACTATAAAGATGTCTCTTACTACATCTAACAAAGTAGAATGATAAAGGTACCCTGACCCATGCCGACTGATAAGACCTGGACTCATGAAGCTGCCCTTTTTTAAACAATGATTTTTATGATGATGTATTGAGAGTTATATGCTATTTCTCTTATGATGTTAGATTAACAACTTATAGGATTTATATAACAGTTTGAAGCAGAAGTTAACCATGAATGTATATGTGTGGCCACAAGTGCACAATGTTAGTGCAGCCAAGATGTATCAACTCGAACAGCTCCTGACCTGATACTCCACCCCGATGAGCCCAGCTGACCCACGAGCATCATCACAACATCATGCAAAGTCTCACCAATCAGGAACACCAACCCTAAACATTATATAATGTATATTTCCTTCTGCCGAATCTTATCGATTCATGTAATCCCTAGCCTCCTCGTCATAGGTGACGTGGATTTGTAACAAAATGTAGTTTTTTGCGAAAGTTTGCCAGAGCGCTCTCGGAGTTTGCAGAGTTTTCTGCTTGACCTATATTAGTTTGGATAAAACGTTTACCTTCACCCGCACTTGGTCCTGGTCTCATTCCTTGCTGGGGTGTGTCCACCATTGACTCTCATTGGGGAGATTTAAATGTCTTTCTGGGGGACGCTCACTTTCAGATGTTAGAAACGTTGATACTATGGTATTTTTTTCTTTTGCTTCTTTCTTAGGAAATGGGCTTGCTGTGTTTGAATCCATGCGTCTGGTATTTGAATTTAATATGTATGCATTTGTTTCTGTTATTTTATATATAGCCAAAAATGTTGCCCTTTAGCAGTGCACATAATATTGTTTCACTGATGCTTATAAGTTGGTTTAGTGAGACCATATGTGCGCAAACAAATGCAGATGGGGCTATGCAGTCTTTCACTGGTTTTACCACATTGATGTTTTAATAACATTGCACAAAAAGTGAAAGTTTCCTACTCAGTTGCACTGCTCCATGTCTTCTGTAAACCTGATTCATTGTGTTAATTCCTTCAAGATAATATCTGCAATTCTTCATGCACCGGTTTCCAAAAATGACTTTGCCCAACTTCCAGATGCTGTTTTCCAACGGGAAGCAGATGTGAAACGAAATCTAATACAAGATTAATTGATTGAAATCTGAAGTACAGCAAAATGTGTCCATTAACACGCATTGCATTCTAATCTGTCATAAACAGTTAATTAAAATATATGCTTTGCAAGCTAAACTGCATAGTTTCATTCTGAAATACTAACTGCTTCCCTTTATGTGAATTAATAGGCCCAGAGGTGGTTGCTGAATTTTTAAAGTGGTGGGGATTATATATTTTTTCCAAAATTAACCCGAGCAAGCACAGCGAGAAGAGCCCAAACCATCCCTGAGAGATTTGTGGGTGGGGGGTCATTGCATTTTATTTGTAATGTATTGTTGTTTTATAAAGTGAGACAAATGTAATAGACCAAAAGATGTATTACCCCTCTCTTTGTCCATTTGTTGTTTCTTTTGGTCAGTGCACCTATACCACCTTTCTTCAGGTAAGGTAAACACACGATGGCCCTCATTATAACTCTGGCGGTAGCCGTGCCGGTAAAACTGGCACGGCTGCTACCAGAGTCATTTTTTTACTGGCACCCGGCAATGGGGAATTACCGGGACATTACAGCCCCGGCAGACGTGGTAATTCCCCATTGCTGGGTGCCGGTAAAAATTGCACCCCATTCCCTTTGAGTCCGGTAGGACTCAATGGGAATGGGGAGGACGGATGCACCGGAACCATTCATGAATGGTGCCGGTGCATCCGTCAAGGTCTGCGAGCGGGTGCCGCTTCGTCCACCAGGTCAGACCTGGCAGGCTCACAGGCACCCGCTCGCAGACTTGTAGTTTGCCGGTCTGGTAACAACGATGCTGGTAGCTTACCAGCACCATTGTTACAGGACCGGCAAACTTGTAATGAGGCCCAATGTCTCCACAAGCGCCTACTTAAGAAAAAATGTATTCATTTATTATTCACAAAATCAAGATAAAACCAATTGATATGATATCACAGTAAAACGTTCATTCGAAAGTAGGGTTAGTATGTGACTTGAGTCCTTATGTAACAGATCTATTTTTGGAACAGTCATATCGAACAATGATGAGACAACAGAAAGAAATCTTATTATTGTCCACTGTTAAATTTGTCTTTTAGAAATCAAAAGAGACAAAAAGTCGCCATATATAAGTCACAAGTAGTTGTTAACCATCAGTAAGTTCTCCAGGATACTGAGGCTGAATAATGGCCCCTCATAGATGGTCTACATATGTTTTGGCCTTTTTATTAAATGGGGCACTATCCCCAGTGCCGTTTTCGATGTTTATGCCCTTCTTCAGAATGCTGAGATTTCTTTTATAATGATTCAATCACATAACCCCCTTGGGTGTTCTAGTGGTTCCCCCACTAAAATATACACACAACATAAAAAATCAGTTAAAACCTAAAGGTGTGAGGGCTTGTATAATCACACCCCTTGTGAACACTGACCTGGTAAACAGGAAAAAGCAGACTTGAGCTTCTCGGCCAGGCAGGATTACTGCTGTCTTGACTTTGCAGATACTTTGTGTCTGCCTACAAAGGAGAAGTTTGTTTACTGTCCAAATTTGTCATAATTGGATTTTAACAGTATTTTCCTCTATCAATTTATTTCAATTTACTAACCTGGTATTGCAGGGCCACGTATTAACACCGTTTAGTCGTGTCTCTCTTTAGTCATGGTTCCTTCATATGCTGAGCAGTTCTTTATTGTACCTGCAGAGATATTTTGGGGGTATTTGTCACGACATGTTGCAGGAGGTAGAGCATGGTCAGACTGGCTGTATCCGTGTCTCTAACACAGTTTATCTTACTCCAGTTGGAAACCTTTTCGTATATCTAGTCTATGTCATTCATACTGGTAATTGCCATTCTTATTTTGTACTCAATATTATATATCGTTTTCCGAAGGCAATAGCAGCTGTATTTATGAAATGTACTGACCTGATTTTTCAGGGTCTCATTAGCATCAATTATATGTGTTGCTCATTGAGGTGTGGTCCCCTCATATGTCAGTCATAGTTTTTTCTGCAAAAAAATAGAAACGTTTTTCACTGCATGTTATCATTTTATGTTTTTAATACTTTGACCCATATGTAACCTTTCATGGTGTATCATACTTTCTTATTATTCAAAGGTTTTATTTAATGGATCAAAAATGTCCCGTTTCTCTTCATCTTTGTATTTAAATCGCCATTAGTTGACCACAGTTCTATCTATGAGTGATTTTGAGAGGAGCTCTTATCTCATCCCAAAAATGCAAGCATACGTGTTATGCTATTGGAAAAGGGGTGTGCACAACAGCCGTTTATGCATGAAACTCCCTGGCATGTGTATCGCTACGCCTGACATTATAAATATGCTTACCGTCTATTTCAAGGTTTTCTTGCTTGATCCTACTCGTTCGCCGTATATGTGGACAATCCTATTACCCACGGTTTGATTTCCGCATATTTAAATAGTTCTACAATGGTCACGTGATCGCGGTGTCTAATCTCACATGATCTGTTGTTAAAAGGGGCCATGGTGCGGCTATTTCTGTTCTTTTTTGGAAACACCATATAAAGTGCAGGATGCTGCTTTCTTTAAATAACTTACATACAATTAAGTTTCTGTAGATGTCAAAGATTCAAAAAAATTCACGGGCATGCGTTCTAAAAGTCACATTTTGGAAATGCTGATGATTATGTTATTAAATGGTTTACATTACCTCACCATCCAGTTCCGTATTATTACATTAGTACATTAATTGCTTAGGTATACAAGTGATTTTGTATAACACTCCTAGGTACTAATTAAAGCCTTATATAGTAGTAGTACCTTCTTCTATATTTCAGGTGCCACATGGAAGGTAATCATTTCTGCATGATCACACAGAGTGTTGCTCTTAGAATATTCTATCTCTTAATGGTAGTACAGCGTGTTGGAGTTGTTACTCTAACTGCATTTCTTAGTTGGTCATGACTACACTGATGTCATACTCCCCTGTAATGTTTAGCATTGGTGAAATACAGGTTTGATTTTTTGTTTATTCACACTGCAAGCAGGGGAATATGTCATTAGAGCAGCATCTTGTCAATTGTGTGGTATCTACTTCCGGGTTTATCATCCTCACATGAAGAGATTCCACTCCACTGACACATTCAGATCGTTTTTAACAGTGTCCAAATTGTAAATCCATTGTTGCTCACATTTTTTCAAAACCAGGTCCTGATTACCACCTCTAGCTGATTTCTTCATCACTTGAAGCACAAACCAAAAGATGTCTGTATGTTTGTGCTGACATCTATATTTAGTGAGCATCTAAAGGGGAAAGAAGTGAGACTCAACAGTTTCACGAATTGCATGACACAGTGGGCCGTGTACATCATAAAATGTCCATGTGACCTTATCTATATTGGTAAGACCAAACACCAAGTACGCCAGTGAATCTGTGGACACAGATCATGTATTAAGTACAAAGTGGAAAACAAACTGCTAGTTGCTTTTGACCAACCGTAATGTGTGTGAAATAAAAGGACTTCATTAGATGAGCTAACCTACATATCTGTCATTGTACAACATGTTTACAATAGGCCAATAAAAGTGCATAACAAATGGATCATGTATATTGTTATTCACACCAGCCAATCACGGAGAAGAAATTGTACAAATCTATTCCGTTTCACTTTCTGTAAATCTCAATATAGGCATGTACTCACACCACTATGATTTGAATGCCTGGGCAGTTTGCAATACATTTTTTATTTTTCTTGTACCTGTGCATTGCATATTTTGGCTTTTGTAGTGCCTTTATTGGCAGAAGAAGGGGCCTGTCATGCAAACTCTTCTAAGCATTTAGCCATTTAGCAAAGTGAATGACTAATGGGTGTGTGCATTCCTGCTTCAAAAAAAGGTGACTTCTGGTCAAGCAAACCTTTCATTAGTCAAACCGGGTTCACACTAGGTTGACAATCTCAAAGTTACATGTAAAAAGGACATTCTCTCTTGTAATGTGTTCTAATGTAGTCTAATAAAGTATAGGCCTATCAACAGATTTAACTTGATGTATCAGGTGATTTGTATTAAACATTCTGTCTTTCATTGCCTTGTTGAATACTAAAATCCAAGTTGCACAACTGTGACAAATTGACTTCTACCTTGCAGGAGTACCAGGATGAATAGAGGCTAGAGCTCCTACTCAGCCCTCACACTCCTACAAACCAAGAACAAACACAGTCATAAAGGTAAAACAGGCACAGTTACGAGATATGCCTTGTTCACCTTTTGTGGTGAAGTGGGCAGAGGGAAGGTTATACTCTCAAGACAGGTGTGAATGTGGTTCAGTAGCAACCCAAACAGTCCAAAATAATGGATTGTCTAATCAAGGTTCTCTACAAATATAAATACTTTAATTAAACACACCACATGTACAGTAATAACTAACTTCAAAACACTGTAAAAATCCATCCCAGTAGAAAGAATACAGAATATTCAAGATAGCAAGATGCAGCACTCTCGGTAACGAGAAAGGGGGAGAAAAGGCAATAAAAACCATAATGCTCAGAGGATATGTTCTTGAGTTGCAAAATGGGATTAATGTGACCTAGCCACTCTCTAGGGCCCAGAATGTATTAGGGGGGCACATATCAGTCAATATTACCCAGGGGCGTGGCCAGGGTCGATGCCGCGAGGAAGTGTTCAGTGGGAACTCCTGACTTGATCCTGATTCTACATCCTTTTAAGATGGCAAATTGTTGACTTTTCTGACGTGAACCGCACCACCTTGGTGTGGAAACATTGGCGCTGCCTGCAGTGACTTTTATTCATGCAGGGAGGATGTTTGGGGGACTACGCAAGGATCAGATCCTGAGTGAGATGACGATCAAGATGGCGGCCGCTTCAGAGTGCTAGGGGTCCTCCGCAGGACCATAGTGGCTGTGGAGCCGACTCACCCAGATGAGAGAGAGAGGCATGCTGGTGGGGGGCGCGGCACTCCAGCACCCCGACGACCGTATGTGTGCTGATTATTGACTGGCATGGACTAAGGAGAGCAGACCGGAGGCTCTCCGGGGGAGGAGTGAGAAGTGGCACGGGCCCAACAATGTATGACTTTAGGCTGACGGAGAAATGGAAATAGAAAAGGTGTGTTGAGCGCACACTTTGTGGATATGCGGGCTCTGAATGAGGGCCTGCAGCGAAGGAACCAGTGTGTACAGATTATCCTACGGCAGAAAAGACGAAAGCAGAGCAAAGCGAAGAGGTTGATTTGAGGAGGAGGCCACAATAAACCCCAGAGCAAATGCCGTGAGTCTCACCCAGACAGACTGTATTGCTGGGTGCTGCCAACCTCCTGGAGAGCTGGAAGGGCAGTGACCTGGGTTTCCTGGGCCCAGATAGACTAATGCCTGTGAGGCCCCCAATCTGCCTGGCAACCTGCCTTTTTGGTGCTCCCCTCACATGGGCAGCGTAAGACCCAGGAATTGAACAGTCCCTTGCGGGATCACTAGCACCACTACCACTCAGATTGGTAGCTAGAAGCTGGGAGGTTGTTGAGGTGGGTGTCCCTCCCTAGTCATTTGAATGGCTGTAACAATATGAAACATATTGCTAGAAGAGCCATCCCCCAACCTACGCAGAATGCAACTACTGCAGCTGGGCAGATTGCCCGCTGGCCCTCCACTTTGCACTCCTTGTGGGCAGCCTGGCCGCCCGACCACGACATAGTTGCCACTGAGGAGAGAGGGATCTGCAACAGTGTTGTGCGTGCTGCAGGTAGGGGGAAAGATGGAATTTAAAGGACCGTGAGCACCTGTGGAGGGCCTGGGCATTCTGGCCTGCCCAGTGAGATTGGACAACACGGCAGAGGGGTGGTCCCAAGCCCCTGCAACATGCCTTCCACCAAGCTGAAGGGTAACAGCAAGTCCACCATTATGGATTCCTTCACAGACCAGGGAAGGCGCTCGGACCTTACAGGGACTAGGGTAATCAACCCCTCCAGGCGCAGATGACCCAGTCGGAACCCCAAGACAACAAAATACTAGAGGACATTGCAGCCCTGCGATCCTCCCTGGAATTCAGATACAGGTTGAACGAGTAACCACAACAGAGTGTCTACTACAGGAAACTGCCTCCATGTATGAAAGCCTTCGAAGCTAAAAATGTCTTATTGGAAAGCAGGGCGGAAGATGCAGAGGGGCACTCGCACTAAAACAACATCAGAGTGCTTGGAATACCAGAGGGGAGTGAAGGTACTGACCCCACAGCATATATTGAAAACATGATACTACAGGAGGTGGGCTCTGGGAAGTTGTCCCAGGAATTCACAATTGAAGGGGCACATTGATCCCTGCAGAAGAGGACCCCCACCAGGATCCAACACACGACCGATCATAGTGAGGGTACTTTACTTTAGAGACCGGGAAGTTTTATTGCAACATTCAAGGGAAGGGACTGCCATACAGAGGGGGAGTATCAAAATTGCTATATATCCGAACTACACTCTGCTGGTCCAGAGGAAACACAACACGTTCATGCCTACGAAAGACTGTCTCCATCGGCAAGGCCTACAATACATGCTCATATATACGGCCAGACTAAAGGTATTATACAATGGTAAAACACACATTTTTGATACCCCCCGAAACCATAAATATGTGGATGGACCACAACGAAATGCAAGAAAAGAACATGGATACGCCACTGGATGGCAGGGGATAAGTGCAAAGCCCTTACAAGGCATCCTTAAATGTGACTATACATAGCTCATATATGTTGATATAAGTGAATGCCTGCGAAAGCTGCTCTAAGGCAGGAGTGCAACGCCACTGCCTAGGGTGTGGACTATCTGACTGCCCCAAGTTGGTGTTTACCACTAGTACTGGTGGCGGTACAAATTCCTATGCCCTAGTGGCCTTGTGTTATGCCGAGTATGGGCACGCCGAAATGGCTGAAAGCTGTTGGGTATTGTTATTGTCTCAGGTTCTGGGACGTGCTGTTAAGTTTACAGTTTGCTTTGTTAGCACGGTTTGACACGAGCTATGCACTTGGGGATTTAGGAGGGTGGGAGGGATGGGGAGAGTGCTCCCTCTTTGTGACCCTTGGCAAGTGGAGTGGGGAGAAGATAACAAATACTGATGGTATTGGTTAAAATTGTGACATGGAATATCAGTGGGTTGAGGAACATAGTGAGGTCCTTTCCGCGAAAGAAAAAGATTATTACAGGATACACACCTTCTCCCACCTGATCAAGATTTGCTGATAGCTAGGTGGTGAGGAGAGGGCTACAGCTTCACCTACTGCAAGAGGAGTCTTGGTGTGGATTGACCCACAAATCCCCTTCCGACATATAAGTACTGATGTGGATAGGGAGGGTAGGTTTGTGATAGTGCATGGACACATAGGCCACCAGGAGGTATGTATAGTGATCTTTTACTGCCCTAACCATGCAATACCTGCTTTCCTCTGACCTTTGAAACCCAACACTTGATAAATAGGACTCATTGCAGCCCAGGTTGCTGTTGACGTCTGAGGCTTTGAATGGGGTAATTGCTGACATTGAGTTGGCAGACATCTGGAGGGAACATAATCAGGATGGGAGGGGGTACTCCTACTACTCAGCTCTGTACACACTTTATACCCGCATAGATTATAAACTGACTGGTGTTCAGCACCTGGCTGATTTCACATATGCCACATACATAGGACGCATCATCTCCAACCACTCCCCGCTGTTGGTGAACTGGGTCATCCGAGGCCCCTGGCCTTCAATTCCATCATGGCACCTGTCGGTAGAGATGCTCCAGGATGGAATATTCAGGGACCAGATGGGAATTTCCTAGTAAACTTCCTGGAGACAAATGTGGGTAGCCAGACAGTTGGAGCATAATATGGGAAACCCTGAAGGTGGTTACTAGGGAGGAGGTAATGGCCAGGGCTAGGGTGATCAGGAAAACATTGAAGTAGGATTTGGGATGTATCAAGGGTAAAATCTGTGTTACAGATGCAAAAGAGCCCAAGACATTGAAAGATAAGAGGGATCTGTATGCCTTATGCAGCCAATGTGAAGAAATGTGGGAGAGACTCAGACAGTTTGACTATTCAACCTATATAGCACGTATACACGTGGAAGGGGATAAGTCATGAAGACTGTTATCATGGCTGTGTAAAGCAGAAACCCCTGGAAGCCGATGACACAGATCAGAGATGAGTGCTTGGAACTCTGGAGGTCACAGGGTGAAATAAATAGCACCTTTAGTACATTCTACAGGACCCTGTATGAACACGTAACACCAGTGGGCCCTGAGGAGCTGCGGGAGGCCTTCTCCCAGATTAAGCTCTCAAAACTCACCGTGGAGCAGGCTGCTTCCCTGGGGTCACCAATAACAGAGGAGGAACTCAGTGAGGTGATTAGGTCCCTCCCCACGGGGAAGACACCGGGTTCAGCCGGGCACCCGGTGGAATTTTAAAAAAGCTCAGTAACGACCCTCACACCGGTGCTGCTGAAAGTATACGAGGAAGCCTACGATGGAGGCAAGCTCCCTGCCAGCATGAGGGAGGGAGTGGTAGTACCCATACCCAAACCAGGGAAACCGGACAAACTGCGTGATTCAAAATGCCCTTTAGCAATGTTGAACCAGGACTTCAAGATTCTAACTGCACTGCTAGCTGGCAGGCTTAGGAATGTGACCACCTCCCGCACAACAGAACACGATAGCTACCAACCGAAAAACACACCTAAACTCAGCAAACAGTGCTAACCGAAATGATGTTGCCAACAGCACATCACTGCTCTCTTGCACTTTTCCCGCTCGGTCCCACTAACTTACCCCACTCCCTTTCGTTTTCAGATCCACCATAGCGCCAGGGGACCACTCTGGTGGTGATAGTGCACGGTACAAATATCCTTTAACATTAACATTAACTAATCCACAGGGACCAGACAGGGTTTGTCCCTGGGCGCAATACATTCGCAAATCTGCGTCTGCTCCTACATATTATTGATCAGACCCACTCAAGTGTGGCCACCAAAGCATTTGACTCCATCTACTGGGAGTGGATGGTGGCTGCGATGCAAAACTTTGGGTTCGTAACAGGTTTTATCAATTGGGTCCAAGTGCTTTACACAATGCCTGTGGCCAGAGTATGAACAGGGAAATGTGTTTCTGAGGCATGGGATGTACAACGGTGAACCAGGCAAGGGTGCCTGTTATCACCATGCTTTATATATTGGCTATCAAGCCCTTGGCGGTGTACCTAAGGCAGGAATCTTTTGAGGTGGAAGTAATGGTGGGCAAGTCGGCCCATCTTGTTTTGATGTATGTTGATGATGTTTCTTTGTATAAGAAACCAGAACACAATCTGCCCATTTTTTTGGAGGTGCTAGACAACTTTTCTGAACTGTCAGGTATGTCCTTCAATAGACGCAAATCGTCCTTATTTTTAACTGGCAGGATTGAGACACTATGATCCCGAGACTTACCAGAACTAGGGTTGTGCTGGGAACACAACACTTTTCGTTATCTGGGGAGAAAGATAGCACACTCTCCTGAGGTCATGCATACAAAGAACAAAGAGAGAACACTGGAGGAGGTATAACGATCCATGACGTTCTGGGGGAAGCTGCCACTGTTCCTAATACATAGGATTGCTCTGGTTAAAACGATTGTGTTACCGAGGCTGCATTATCCATTTGCTAATGTGTATTACTATATACCTGTGGGGTTCTTCCACCATCTGGATTCACTGCTTAGGGGATTCTTGTGGGGCCGAGGCAGACAGAGAATAACCCTGGAGATGCTTTGTATGCATCTTGCGGATGGGGGTGCACAGTTGGCATGCTTTGAATTATACTTGTTGGCTGCACAGCTACAGGATGTGACGCACTGGCTGTCAGAGGAAGTCACAGCGGAGGCAGAGCTATTGCAGGCACTGACCAGTCCGATTGTACTTAAAGAAGTCCTATGGGTGGGTGGAGGCCTAGAGGATAACCAGGTGCTTCTTTCAACAGTAGGGAGACGGGTGTGGAAGAGAGAGATGAAAATAATGAAGGCACAAAAAAACATACTCCCCACAGGCCCCTATGGCACCAGACACCTGCTCGGGTTAGAGTAGCTGGCTGTGGCTAGGAGATGGGAGGTGTTTGGGCTTAGTACATGGGGTGACATGTACAAGGAAGGGTGGTATAGAGAGCTCACAGACCTGTTCCAAACTGATGGCCTATCCAAGGGCCAGTTTGTGTGCTGTTGTAGGCTGACAGCAATAGCAAAAAGGAAATGGCCAATCTGGCTAGGGGAATCAGTACTGTGCCCACTGTTATATCTGTTGTATGAATTAGAGGATGGCTGGTGACTTGTATATAGGATGCACAGTTGTATGCAGAAAATGACCAGTGTACGAAATGTGGGACTGAGGGAGAAATAGGAACAAGACCTGAGTGACGCCCAATGGAATAATGTGCTGATCTTTACAAAGAAGTGTTCCCGCAATCCGTGGTTTCATCTCTTGCAAATGAATGTATGACACAGATCGTACATGTCCCCACCTCACATAGCTGTATTTGATCCAGCTAGGTCATCAGATTACCCATGCTGTGGTATGAATGGTGGCGACACATGCATATGGTTTGGCACTCTATTCATGCACAATCCTTCTGGTGTCAGATTAAAACTGCATGCATCAAAGCAGTGATAACACGCTTCAATTGGATGCTGCTTGGGTGTCTGCTGGGACATAGCCCAGACCTGAGAAATGTAGACATACTATTACATTCATGGATCTAGTGTGTGTACTGGCCAAAAGGTGCATAACCTTGTCCTGGAAAACCAATAAGGGGCCGCAATACGGCGCATGGTAAAAGGTGTTTTTGAGATGGAGTACAGCTGAAACCACGGCTTGGCTCAAGACCCTGAGAGCGAGTGCCATGGGACCTACGGAGAACATCATGGCATGGAATTCTCTCATAGAGGCAAGGTTTCATGCCTGAGATGATAAGCCCCGTGGCACTAAGTATGATTAATGGAGGTGTCTCTAATTATCTGCACTGATAGAACTCTTACGAATGTCAAGATGAGCTGCTGTCTCACCCTGGGGTTTGTGGACATGTCCTCAACCCCTGTGAAGAACTGTGTGCTGCAATAAATGTAAGAATTTGAGGGAGGGGGGGCCTCTACTATTAATGCAAACATCTGACCCCTGATGGCTTGCTCTGTTGTTCTGTTTTGTTGGTTTGTTCGTAATGTTTGATTTGAATTGGTTGTCCTTGGCTGTATCTTTCAGAATAATTTGAATTATGCAATGCACACTGGACTGTGCCATGACTTTAATATACAGGTTATTGGATATGCCTTTAACATGTACACTAAAACAGATTTCAAAATAAAATAAATAAATCAGTCAATATTGCCTTTGCAGTGTCTTGGCAGTTCAACAACGGTGAACTAGGCTCCTCGGTGCTGTACAGCAGTTTGATGCGGTTTGAATTGTATCAGTCGTTGAGGTCCAACAGCAAGAAGATGTCGAAGTGGGGTCGAACTGACGTAAGCTGCAGTTTGAAATGTTACTCAAGTGCTGCAGATCATGGAGGTCAACAGGTTTAGTTCATTAGTCGAGGTTTGACGGTAGATGGGCTGATGATAGGATACGTAGGCAAGTCAATTCATTGCAGAAGCTCGAAGGATGCAGTTTGTAATGAACACCAGGATTGTTCTGATCAGTGACTCATTCAACCAATGCAGATGCAGTGGTACTTCGTTTGAGCTAAGGCAATTACTCACTTACAGATGGCACAGTATGGTGACAGCAAACAGGTTTGAACGTGCAGGACAGCTCTGGGAAGTCCTGGTGGTTTGATCTGGGTTGGATATGCTCAAATTACAGTTTGCAATGGTTCAACAGCAAAATGGCAGGAAGACAAGAGGAGTCATTTCTCAGGGTCCCAAACATGGGGGAGATGGGCATACACCTTCAGGGGTCCTTCAACACAGCGAGGTCCTGGGCAACACTGTGGATGCAGGTCTTGTTCCAGCAGCAGTTCACCCATTATGGTCACTGGGGATGGTTAGAAGACGGGGCTTGCCTCTGCCTTGGAACACCCACCTTCATCTCACAACTGGTGGACTTTGGAAATGACTACTCTCTCAAAAGGGTCCAACAAAATCTTCTTGAAAATTTGCAGTTCAGAGATGATTCAAAGAAGTTGTGGGAGACTAATTATTTTAAAGGCAAAATCCCCAAGGTGACTGGACTGAAGCTACCCTTCTCTAGGGGGTCCAATCCCTGTTCTTGGAACAAGTGGACTTTGCCTTCTGAGAAACAAGATGGTGGAATCTTCCTTCAGCTGTAACGAGTTCCCTCTGTCCACACTAAGCCCATCCATTCCCTTCTCAATAGAATCAAAGACCTTTGGAGTGAGGCTTCTCCTTTTGAGGATGGGTGTGCCCTTTGACTCTTGTTCCTCTGACAACCTTCTGTGGAGTGCTCTCTCTGCGGAGCGTGTTAGCTGCCCTCATAAAGGAAGAACTGTTCTAAAGTACACAACACAGTACTTCAAGCACGCTTTGATTGATTGTTCATAAAGCCCCCAGCCAACCGATCTCCTCAACTCCCTTTTCAAACAGACTCTCAAGGAATCCCTTGGATCTCATCCCCAGCATCACACCATTCCAGATTCCACCCATCGTACACTGCACAGACATTTCAGCCACACAGATATATAACACATCTCCATTCCTTATTCTCCAGATACACTACCCATAACTTGGCATCTTCACCCTTGCCATGTCATGCACTCACACCATTCAACCTATCATACCCTTCACAGACATCACAACCACACAGATACATAACAAGAACTAGAGTCATCCCCCAAGGCAACAGTCTTTCTAGTAACAGCAAAGGCAGCCTGTCTGGGGAGAACAACCAACGCCCTTCCACAGCTGAGCTGGGCTCACATTTTTTTATCGGACTCTATGGGAACGGTGACCACGGAAGCACCAGCACCATTGATAACGGTGCCGGTGCTTCAGTGAAAACTCTACAGGCAGGTGCCCTTCCTCCACGCAGGTCTGACCTGCTGGGCAGGACGGCACCCGCCTGCAAAGTTGTAATATGCCAGTCCAGAAACAACAGTGCAGGTAAGCTTACCAGCACCATTGTTTTCGGACCGGCATAGTTGTAATGAGGCCCAATGCCTTTTTTGGGGATTTTGGTTTTCTTTCTTTGCAAGTAAAAATACATTTGCCTCTCACTTAAAATGTCTGGCTGCATACAAAAATGTGTCTTGTTACAAAATGATGCTTTATTTATTATTTAATATGCAAGTAAAGATTGTAAGGGTCCATAATTCTTGCAACAATAGAGTTCAAATCATAGTGTCTCTTTGTTAAAGAGTATCCCTCTGCTCTAATTGGTCAAGTCTAAATTGGTATAACTATGTGTTATATATCTATTCACATAAAAAACATTGTTAAAGGGATCACATAAAAAACTTGGTTAAAGGGACGTTATGGTTAAGTTACACTAATAAAACTATGAAATTCACTGAAAAAATCCTTGTTAAGGGGACATTATGGTTAATTTGCAATAATAAAAACCTATGAAATTCAATGATAAACGGTGGTGAATGGACGTTATGGTTACAAGTAAAAACGAAAAACATAAGAAATTTGCCAGTTATGGTAAGCTAAGCAACCATAACTTGTTCCACCACCCTTCACTGCTAAGACTAGCACCCAGGACATCAAAGATGACATCACAAATGACACAATGGAAAATAATGTTTGCTTGCCCAAACCGCTGGACTGATTTTCCAGCGGCAACTTGGTCCCAAAAGCGTGCTTTTGTAAATTAGGTGTAAATCTATCCAGCAATTTCTTTAAAAATGGCCAAAAGGTAGGTACAAAAAAACATTATGATATTTGGGTGTGGTCCGCAGACTCATTTCCTGATTCGTAGTCCACAGACATGTCTGGAACAATCAGGTGGTGGCTGGTGTCTGCGAACACCAAAAATGCACACTGATTGGTTGTTCGAAAACATGAGCTGCGTCAGATTTTTTTAAACAGTCTCTATGTTGGATCCGCGGCAGCGACCATCGACTGTGGACAGCATGATGAGGAAAAAGTCTGGAAAACACATTTAGGTTATTTGGTGGCCAAAAGAGGACCTGGAAAGGGTGGGGGAGTGGAATACAGTTGATATAGAGCTGATTGTACAGGTTAAAAAAAGGTGTGCAGGTTTTGCCGAGTCCATGGTCATTTCTTCTGTCCACAGGCAGCACAGTGGGAAAAAAGTTCATGAAAACATATTTAGCGTTATTTGGTGGCCGAAATAGAGTGCCTGGAAAGAGTGGGGAATGGAATAAAGTTGATACAGAGCTGTTTTTAAAGGTGAGAAAAAGGTGTGCAGGTGCCGTTGTGTCCACGGTCACTTTTAGTGTCTGCGAACATCATTTCCTACACGTGAATTGGCAGTGTGGGTCCTCCCAGGTGTTCCCTCTACACCCTCCACAGCCCCTGCAGGCAGCCCACACCACAGGGGACTACCCTGCACCCCTGGTCATGTCCCGCAGGCAGCCCATCCACCATGGGCATGCCCTCCAGCCAAGCCACATGTCAGCTTGCACTACTGATCACCAACGCATGACCCCCTGCACCCCCACCGCCCAGCAGTGCAGGGCACCTGACAGCAGGCCCCCACTCATGTCCCACTCAGGTCCCCCTGCACTCCACCCCCCAGCAGTGCAGGGCACCTGCCAACAGGCCCCCACTCATGTCCCACTCATGTCCCCCTGCCCCCAGGTCATGACGATCCTCAATCATGGCCCTTATGGCCAGCCTCCCCAGCCCAAAGATCCAACCAAGTATTGCATCCACCCACATAGAAAAGGCAATTACATGATACAACCCCAATGGCAAGTATGTAAATGAACACATGTCTGTAATACACACACAATGGGTGCAAGTGAATGTGAAAACCCATATCATATGACATGCATGAAACCAATGAGACAATACCACACATCGAAGTGTGAAGAAAATAATGTATTAAACACAACATGAATGTAATCTAAATCCAACACACAACAATGGGAATAATAAAATAAAAGCTGCATGTCCGTAAAAGAATAAAAAACAAGAAATCATAATCCAAAGAAATCCAAAAGAAATGGTGTCCAAAGTCACAGTCCAACAAAGCAAATCCAAGGGAAAAAAGAAAGTGAAAACCATTGCTCCAGAACAATCCAATGGTGAACCATGTACAGATGAACAATCCAGGGTCCATGAGCCCAACTGATGAAATGAAACCTATCAAAAATACTACCTAATAAAAAACTATATACAAAAACGTGGTG
This sequence comes from Ambystoma mexicanum, assembly GCF_040938575.1. Classification (NCBI taxonomy): domain Eukaryota; kingdom Metazoa; phylum Chordata; class Amphibia; order Caudata; family Ambystomatidae; genus Ambystoma; species Ambystoma mexicanum. Next base: position 479,656,205 of record NC_090939.1, on the reverse strand, counting down.
CATTGTCCAAGCGCAACCAAAATAAAGAAAAAACAAAAGGAAACCTAACACTATCTAACTATATACAATGGCGGCAGGCAAGTCCAGCGGCTCACTCTGTGGTGTCCCGGGCCAGGGCATCATCGAACTCCATGTCTATTTGCCGGAGGCGGGCCTCTGTCCTGGCACCGAGGTCTCGCAGGGAGGCACTCATGGCCTGTTCCAACTCCCTGCGAGTTGCCTTGAAGCACTCTGCCCGCCTCAAAGCCCGACGCATGGAGAACTCCACCCTGACCATGGTGAGCCGCGCCTCTTCCGCCCGCCGTCGCTCCGCACCTATCTGCTGGCCCAACTGGTGCCACACGGAAGATACTCCCATTCCTGGGTCCTCCTGCCCTCTGGCTGATGCCTGCCCCTCCGATGTTGATGGCCCCGAGCCATCATTGCTCCCACCTAGAGCCTGCTCCTGCTGCTGCTGTCCATGTGCCGTGTCTTATGGTGCCTGCACATCCTCCATCAGCTGGTCTCCAGTTGTGATGTCCACCCCTGCTGGGCCGCCGACTCCCGACTGTGGCAGGGATGTGAGCTCCACCAACCTGGCTGTGTTGGTCGGGCCAGGTCCACAGGGTTCCCTGGTGGAATCTGGGCCGGAAGACGGTGTGGAGAACGACTGGCGCATAGTCTCCACAGAGGAGGAGAGGTCCGCCAGAGTGCGCGACACATGTAGGAACCCACCAACCAGGACGGAGCCCATACGTTCGTGGGACCCCTCGTCCACAGGTAGTGGAGAGGCAGATGACATGGCACTCTCCCCTACCTGCGGAGGGGCCTTGGTCGGGGCCTCCCTGCTGGTGCATGATGGTGCAGTCACAGGGTCAGGGACAGCGACATGCACAGGCCCCTCCGCGGTGACCTGTGTTGCCTCCTGACCCTGGCTCTGGTCTGCACCACTTGCACCAGTGGTACTACCCCCACCAGGCCCCATGTGCGGCTCAGTAGCGAGCTCCTCCTCCTCTGTGGCGACCACCAACCTGGATGTCTCCACACCGTCTTCTGCCATTGGAAGCCCCTGTGGGGGCTCACCCGGCCCTTCTGCCACAGCCGTTGTGGCAGACGCAGCACCAGCCCCCTCGCTCCCGGATGATGGTAATTCCTCGGAGGGTGGCTGGGCCTTGCGTCGCCGCCCAGTGGAGGCATCCCCGCTGCTTGGCTCCACAGCGCCGTCTCCGCCCTCTTCTTCACTTGACGCTGCATAGAGGGAGACATAGAACACAAGCATAAGGGTACAGTACAAAATACCCTAGACAGGAAGCAATAACACATGAGTGGCACTGTCAAATGTCACTTCCATCCTGTCATTCCACAACACATGGGTGAATGCATACAAAACGCATGCAGAAACAGTCCTGACGCCTGCAATCAACATCAACATCCATGTAGAAGGGCCCCTGTAAACCAAGATGTTGCCTTCAAAGTCACATGCATCCATGGCGTTTCAAAGTCACACACACACTTCTCAGGCACACACAGACACACATGTGCACCATACATGTACATGACATCAGCACCCATTCCTCACCCCCCCTTCATGTCCAGGAACAGAGACAGCATGCTTTCATGTGTGCATTCTGCATAGAGCTCCCCAAGTTGCATTAAAACACATTCACCAACCATGTGGTTCACACATAACTGGTCTCACATGCATGACCATGATGTCCCTGCACACACACATCCATACATGGCCTATGTCACACATACAGGCAAGCATCAGACTACCAGCACACTGCAACATGCCCTGTCTCACACAGCAATGCTTGGCCACTTACCGCTCAACTCCAGACGGGTCTGCCTCTGAAGGATCTGGGCGTGGAGCGCTGGGCCTACGCGTTCCAGGACCCTGATCTGGATGTCACTCATGCTGACGCGGCCCCCCTCCGCGAGGCGCCGGGCCTTGTAGAGGGTCCTGGACCTCAAGTCCTCCCAGCGCTTCTTGACGTGCTTGATGTCGCGGGTTGCCACCCCCTCTGCGTTTATGTCAACCACTACGTCGTCCCAGATCCTCTCCCATCCTTCCTTGTTGGCACGTGATGTTCCAAAGAGGGCATCATAATGCCCCAGGACATGCTCCACCAGGACACCAACTTCGGTGGCAGTGAAGCTGTTGGCCCTCTGCCTCTCTGGCTGGGGGTTGCCAGTGGCACCAGATGGAGATGTGCCCGACATGGCAACCCCAGAGGCAGGAGTGGGTGGGAAACTGGTTCCTGGGGCTGGGCTGCCGAGCAATGGTATCCCAGTCGGGAGTCTTCTGTTCCAGCATGGGTGGACACAGCAACTGGACCCCTGCAGATGGCTGATATGCAGGCACCAAATAGCAGGGCACGTGGGCAGCAGACAGTCAGGCAGCAGCAGATGGCAGGTGGGAGCGTGCTCGGGGCTCTGGGGGGCAGGAAAATGGCCTTCAGGGCAAGAGCGAGGTCTTCCGTGTGTGTATGCATGGCCAGCTTGATACAGAGTGATTTGGCACGTGAAAAAATTGCACGTCAGCGTGTAATTTGAGGAAAGGCCCTTAGCGCATAAGCGGGTCAGCACACGTACGCGATTTCATTGGACCCAAGGCCCTTAGCACGTAAGCGCGTCTGTGACGTATCACGCACGGGTGTTGCCCTTTCGCGTGTAAAACTTCACGCAAACCCCAGGAATACACGTACCCCACTTGCACAGGGCCCTTTCGCGTGTAAAACTTCACGCGAACCCCAGGAATGCACATACCCCACTCGCACAGGCCCTTTCGCGTGTGAAACTTCCCGCGAACCCCGTAATACACATACCCTGCGCAGACATTCGCACGTGCACACTGTGCGCCAGCCGCGTGCGCCACTTGTGCGCGAAATTCTATGAATTACCCCGAAAGTGTTTTCCTTCAAACAGTTCTTCGTAGTCGGTTTTTAGGACTTCTTGCATTCTGAGATGAATTAAAGCCAACATGAGGTTAGAAACCATGCTTCCTTTATTCCTTAGGAGCACTTTCATTTGTTTCAGAATTCTGCATACTTCATTGACAGCTTCTGCTGGTAATGATAATTTGTAGTATTTTATTTTGTTTTGGTGTTCTACTGGGAGGAGCAGTAGCCGGTATAAAGTTACACCTCCTATGTTGTAGGCAGCTAAACCTGTTGGGGCTGTTACAACAGCCAAAGGTTGTTGTTTGTTAAGTTTTGTAGAAATGTGCTGATTATTTTATTTAAACATGTTTTACCATTGCATTGTAACCATTGATGTACTTGAATGCCTGGTCTCTTTTAATGTTGTATGTGTTTTTAGGAGATATGCCTTTTTACACTGTGTCTAAAAGAAGACATCAAGCTATTTACTTGTCCTTTTTTGCAAACTGGTCTAGGAAAGCCAAAGCGACATTTGGTGTAGTATTTTATATCTACGTCAGCAGTATTTGCCATACTTATGCTTTTGAAAGCGTGCGATTTGTGTACCTAGGTCACTATGAGCAGTTTCTGAAGGGATGTCGCAGGTAATGTAATTTTCAATAAACTATAAAACAGTGGCATCATTGTCATGGCCTAATAGGGGAGCATTTTTAATCCACAAAAGCATGTGGATGTGTGGTGCTCCTCTGGATCCTCTGGATTGATATTGATTTCTCCAAAATAAGTGTTTGACTTCTCAAAGTAGAGGTTTTTTTTTATTGCAGATGAAGTGCAGCATGGCAATGAAGCAATGGTGAAAGCAATGGTGAAAGTACCATGATACATTGACAGGTCAAGGGACCAGAGTTCTCCTGGTGTTTTCATATATATTCCCTCTTTATTTTGGTTTGCAATTCGTAAGAAGTTGTGCAAGTCATCCCATGCGTATTCTGCACAACTTAAAGTAGCACAACATGTGGGTGGGCATAGGTTCCTTAGCATACAAAGCACAACAGCGTGATGTCGGAAACAGTTTTGTTCTGTACCACACATGTATGACACGAGATTTGTGATATTTGACTGCAAAACTTAATCTTTGTGTTTTACCTTTTGAAGCAGTTGGTCGGCAGACATGTTTAAAAAATGAGATCCTGTTTTCAATGTGTGTGCAACTCCACAACATAGAGTTGGTAGTTCAATTTTGAACAGGGGGTGGAAAATGTATTATACATTTTGTCTGAATCTGGGGTCTTCGGAATACATTCATAAAAAATGTTTTACCATTGCATTGTAACCATTGATGTACTTGAATGATTTGTCCATTTTAATGTTGTATATGTTTTCTTTTATTTTATAATTTTTTTAATTTGGTTTGGCTGACAAAATCAACCTTTGAGATGTAATATAAACATACAGAGACATAAACAGCATCAATTACATGTATCATTTTCCTATATAAAAATTTGAATGATATCATAGTAATTGAATAAAATGCAAAGCATAATTATTTCATCACAGGTTATGCTTCCATGTGTTGACTCTATAGGCAAATCATATAGTGATTACAACAAGTCTATTGCAGATTCTATGCAAATGTTCATCTGGTTTATTATTCCTGTCACCATTTGGGGTCAATGTTAACCGATGATAAAATGACATCTAGATATTGTGTAATGGTGATTCTAATTGCCAATTTTTTACTAGTAAATATTCTACGCCATATTTCATCCTCATTCATCGGAACATACAAATGTAGCAAGTTAGTAAAATAGATTTTCTTGTCTTAATTAATGCTGCACAAATCACTACCAGATGTCGCAATGTTTCTCAACAGTTCATATCAAGACAAAAACGACACTGGTTTGACCCTTTAGATAAAAGGCCTCTCCTCACTAAAATTTCTCCTGTTGGCAAAAGATTGAGTCTGAATCACAGGTACTGTTGTCTGACATAGGGTGATGGAAACTTCATCAAGTAGTCCGACATGATTCGATTTTTTTTGTTGCCCCAAACAGATGTTCATTAAAGTCTTTATAAGTGCAACATTTAGCTCTATTGCAAATCCAATCATATTGGAATAATTTTGTCTTGGCATGATGAGGGTTTGATAATGAGGTTTCTATGGATATTGAAGCATCCTCTAGCACATCTAGTACACAACTTCTCCATTTGTATGAGAAAGATTGTGCTGAACTGACAAGATGGTATGCCCCTGCGCTTAGGATGTTGTTATTCGCAAAGCCTAATAAGCACTTCCGAAATAGGCTGCACATCTTCCATGTTAGCTGCACAGAAAGCAAAATCAAACCCAGTTTGAAACGGATCATGGGAAGTGGGGTGCATTTCGGTAATTTTAGCACAGACTTCCAAAACCGTGCTTCGCATAGATCCCAGAAGTTGGACATCATCGGTAGTTTGGTTTCAACTCCATACAAAAAGATGGGCACCACTTTAGCTTGATAAAACATCATTATGTGATTGTACGAAAATTTGCCATATTTGTCAACCAATATATTTGCCTGTGACTTCAGAGTTTGTAATTTGTGGTTCAATGTTGTGAGGTATGTGGTTTCAGACAGGTGTTGTAGATTATCAAACCTATATATTTATACTCTGAAACATTCATTAACTCCACATTTTTGCAAATGCCACCTATATTTTCTCTGAAACGTGTTTTTATTTTTTTGACAGACAACTACCTGTGTCTTTTCTAGATTGATAATCAAATTGTTTTCATTGAATATGCAGATAATTTGTTCAATAGATTTTGGAGCCCACTAGGGATTTGTGATAAGAGAACAAGATCATCCGCATATAACATCCAGGGTGTAGATTGAATGCCCAATTTTGGCGCATCACTTAGAACACTTGAAAATGATTTGCCAAGATCGAGGATAAAGAGGTTGAATAGAAAAGATGCCAGTATACAGCCCTGTTTGAGGCCTCGCTCTGTGGAAATAAATTCAGAAAGTTGACCATCTATTGTGAATCAGACTTGCAGAGATGTATTGGTATGCAGTTGTTTTATGACTATTTTTTTGTAAATCAATTCACGATCAACAGAATCAAAGGCCACCCGGAAATCAACAAATGCGAGATACAGAAGCTGATTCCGGGTGGCACATTGAGATCTTAACATGTTCAGAGTAATGATGTTTGGTGAGGTCCCTAGCCCAGACACAAAACCTGCTTGTAATGGGTCCCTTTTTTTGAAATTAGTCGCCCAAATATTCAGATCCCTAAGAACAATGCGATTGAAACATTTTCCTGGGGCGTCCAAGAGGGCGATGGGCCTGTAGCTCACCGGGTTGGATCTGTCACCCTTTTTGTAGACTGGAAGGATGATGGAATGTTTCCATGACTGAGGCAATGTTTGTGTCTGAATGATGTTAGAAGGCATATTGTATAGAATATCACACCACAATTCCGGATGTTGTTTCAAGGTATAATTAGAAAGGCCATCGGGCCATGGGGCTCTCGATTGACTTGCTTTGTTTACATAATAAAGAATGTCCTCCTTATCAAAAGTTAAATGAAACTTGTTAGAGATCTGTGTTGTATTTGGGCAACATGAATTTACTGGTTGCAAGTAAAGATTCAAATAGTGTGTAACCCAAGCCTGTTCAGTTACATTATTTGATTGATAAGACATTTGGTGTCCTGCAGGCGATTGATTAATGATGGCACATATTTGTGATGTATTCTTCCCTACTAATGCACTCAGCATTCTCGACCCATCATGTTGATACAGAACAGCCTTATGGTTACGTGACCAATTCTTATGCGTTGTTTTCAATTGGGTTAAAACCACTCCTCTGATGTGTAATGGGAGTTTCGAAGCTTGCCGTTTCTTTGACCGATATCTAATTTTTACTAATTCCATTTCTTTATTATATGTGTGAGTATGTAGTGTTCTAACTTTGGTTGGTATTCGTTTGGTGGTCTTGCGTTGATACAATTGCATTACGTCGTGATATACAATTTCCTGACATTGGGCCAGATTTACTTTGTGCAGTTCTAACGCATAGCATTGATTGAAGCTTTCCAAAGATGTTTTAGTCCAATGCAATCTATTACATCCAGCATTAACTGTTATGAGATTTGTCGGACACACAACTCTATTGACATTCATAACTTCCATTGCATTCCAATTCAGGAATAGGCTATTATGATCACTCAAAGTTGTGACATTGATACAAAATTTGCTAACATCTGCAATAAGTGCCTGACTCACATAAATGTAATCAATAGTAGCTGAAGTGTTACCTCTGTGCCATGTTGGTTGTGGGGGTATGGCATCTATAAAGGTACCATTCAGCATTTGTAAGGTATGTGACTCAACAAAGTGATTCCATAGTGTGAGTCTGCTACTGGTCTTAGACAACTCCAAACAATGTTAATTTAAATCCCCGGCTACAATTATATGAGTTATAGTTTTTTCAATGTACATTTTGTCCAATAAGCTAGTCAAGTCTCTCATGAAGGTTCGTTCAGAAATACCAGAGTGGTTCCAGTAGACGTTTATCAAAGCATATGATATACACCCAATACAAAGTATTATCATCTGCAGAAATGGATTGGGAGATATCCAATTTTCTGATTTAATTGAAGAATTTTGTCTAACGGCTATAAGTAGTCCAGAAGCTGGTCTACCATGTTTAGATTTTTGAGCCAGATTTAAATAGATATCATATTTATCCCAGGTTGGAGTTGTAGTAAGCCACGTCTCTTGAAACATGGCTATATCAATGTTTTCAATATTATGAATGTAATTGTTAAGGAGATGACGGAACTCTCTTGTATTCCAACTAATGAGAGAGATTAGAGTTTGCCTGGTGGACTTATCTAGTTAATGCATGTTTTGAGTAGGATGACAGTTGCAGGGTATTTTAGTTGGTACTCTCGAGCTTGAAACAACATTGTTTGAAGTAACCCTCTCTTGATTGTATGTGTTTTTAGGGGATTTGCCTTTCACACTGTGTCTAAAAGAAGACAACACGCTATTTAATTGTCCTTTAATTGTCCTTTTTAAAAACTGGTCTAGGAAAGCCAAAGCAACATTTGGTAAAGTATTTATCCTTGTTTTTATATCTACGTCAGCAGTATTTTCCACACTTATGTTTTTGGAAGCGTACGATTTGTGTACGTAGTTCACTATGCGTGGTTTCTGAAGGGATGTCACAGGTGATGTATTTTTCAATAAATCATAACACAGTGGCATCATTGTCATGGCCAGATTTGGGAGCATTGTTTAGCCACAAAAGCATGTGGATGTGTGGTGTTCCTCTGGATTGACATCATTTTCTCCAAAAGAAGTGTTTGACTTCTCCGAGTGGAGGGGACGAGGGGTAGTTTTATTGCAGATGAAGTGCAGCATGTCAACGAAGCAATGGTGAAAGTACCTTGATACATTGTTAGGGTCAAGAGACCAGAGTTCTCCTGGTGTTTTTATATGTATTACCTGTTTATTTTGGTTTGCAATGTGTGAGAAGTTGTGCATGTCATCCGATGTGTAATCTGCACAACTTTACGTAGCACACCATGTAGGTGGGTATAGGTTCCTTAGCATACAACGCACATCAGCGTGAAATCGGAATCAGTATTCTTCTATACCACGCATGTTTGCCAAGAGATTTGTGATATTTGTCTGCAAAACTTCATCTTTGTATTTTATCTTTTAAAGAAGTTGGGCAGCGGACATGTTTAAAAAATGAGAGCCTGTTTTCAATGTGTGTGCAACTCCACAAAATGGAGTTGCTAGTACAATTTTGAGCAGGAGGTGGAAAATGTATTCTACATTTTGTCTGAATCTGGAGTCTTCAGAATACATTCATAAAGAGCGAAACACTGATGCAGTTATTTCTATGGATCTTTCATCATATCTTCCTCCTTTTCCTGTGGAAAGAGTAGAGGAAAATAATGTGCTTCTACACGTTTCTCCCATATGCTCATTGGGGATCCTTTGATTTGACACATTTGATATGTTTCTAATGCATCTGCTATAGTGTCTTTGGAGTGTAGTGGGTGAACGGTATACTGGCCTAAAATGTTGGCAACAGTAACAGGATCTACACATTCAAATTGGCCACTTGGTGTTGAATCTTGAATTATTTGGGTGGTTTCTCTTACGTTTTCCTCTATGTTTATACCTTCATAGTATTCATTGTTTTCTTTGGGATATTGTAGGGATTATCTAAATTTGTTTAAATCAACTCGTTGTTGCCAATTTCATTTGTCTTTTGGTGGTACACCATTAACAAGTACAAACAACAATTGATCTATTGGCCGTTGTCCAGTTAAAGTACCTAATACCAAAGGATCGAATGCCAAAGGGTCGACTCAATTTGACCTAAAACCAAAGGGTCGAATATATATTTTTTGGGGTTTCGTTTTTGAAAAAAAAGTGGTTGTACCACAAAAAAGGTGGTTTGGGGGCAGGCCCCACAAAAAAAAAAAATCAACCCTTTGGTTTTAGGTCCTTTTGATTCAACCCTTTTGGCATTCGATCCTATGCATTCGCAACTATTACCTATAACCCTCCTAGAGCAGTGATTGTAGCCTCGCCAGTTGCTCTGGGCCATGGTGTGGCGGCCTAGAAGGAGGTGCTGAAAAGAAGCAGTATAGCCAGGACAGATTCCTGGACTATATGAGAATGTTGGCCAATGATCCTGTTGTTGTTCCAGTTGGCTTATTTTTGTAGATACAAGATATAAGTCTTTTGCCACCATGTAAATCATTTTTTTGCAAATGTCCTTACTTATTATAGCAGTGTCATTGTTAGAACCCTGTCATCTTCAAATACTTTGCCCAGCTGACAAATGTATTAATGAGCAAAATACTTGAACCATGTGTGTGTCCTGGTGAAAATGGTCATGTTCTGTTCCTTTGTACAGCTAGCAGAAGCATAATGGACAAATATGCAGCATGCATTCCCAACTTTCCTTTATTAAATAATTTTCATGTACTGCTTTTTGTACAAGTGAGGTTTGTGTTTGATGCCACACGCATTAGATTTATCAGAAATATTACGTTTAGTGTCACCTATATTTATTATTACATTGGGGGTCATTACAAGTTTGACGGTTTGGAATCAATGTCCCAGTGTTAATGTTTACTAGCACGTTTCCGGACCGGCAAACTACAAGTTTGCCAGTGGGGTGGCCTGATTTACCTCCAGCCAAGCGCCAAGAGCTTATGGCCATATCAAAAAGAAACCTGGGCTGTATTGGGTATTATCGTCCCGGGGCCCTTGTTAAAGGGGCTCGCAGCATAGGCCGTGGGCCGTTACAACCCAAAATGGCCTTGGTTCTTCATTATTGTTGCCATATTACATGCCAAACGAATTCTTAGGACGTAATATAAAAAAGCCCACTGAAGTGATCTGTAAAGCCTACCATGCAATGCCCTGTATTACTCAATCAATATTTATTTAATCGTATTTCTCAGGTATTTTAGCAACATTTAAAAACATTTATCATATCTCATCAAATTCACAAAGAACAAGCCAAAAACAATAAAGGAGCTTTAATATATTCAAAGAAGCTCTATAAAAAAAACAGATAATTACAATTAATTATATAAAACATAGCTTCCATACATCTCCACGCTTGGGCAAAACAGAGAAACAATGACAAATCTTCATAGACTCCCATTTTGCAGGCACACTTTATGCTTCCTCCTTCACACCTTCTTCATTTATTGAGGGATGATTAAATCTAAACATACCATTAGCATCAACCTCCTGCATTCTGGGGATCTTTTTTCACAGATTGTGTGTCCTCTCTTATATGTGTATGTAAGTCTACATATAAAGCTAAAGAGGGCAATTTATGTATATTCTGGTCATCTGCATACCCCCCCCACTGGACAGGCTCTTGCTTTAAGAGCTATTTTGAGTTGACTTAATGTGCCAAATTTACTTATATCCCAGCCCCTATCACAATGGACAGTGCCTTACAACCCCCATACCACAAGTATTTTTCTTTACCAGGGGAGGCTGCAATTGTGCTTACAGTGAAATTCACTTTATGGTTAGTTGAAAATTCCAGATATGCTTTTTAAAAAAATATGTAAAAAATCGTAACTGGGCTGACACCTTCAAAGTGAACACCCCAATTCAGCTCATAAAGCGCTACCATGTGTGCCGGGCGGGAGACCTGCTATTTAGCACAGGAATTTATTTAGCAACCCCTCCAGGGCATGACAGTTTGAACTGTACTAACCCAACTGTACTAACTCCACCCCTTAAAGCCACATGAGAGGGCATCAAGATATTGTTACTTTGAGCCCACTCCTACAGTCTGAGCAACAAACCTTTGGAAAATAACTTACTGGCAATGTCCAGAAATGCAATTAGACTATAACCGTGGGGGACTGGTGGTCCAATGACTACTTGTTGTATTTTGTCTTTTAGCAATTTGTATATCCCCTTTTGAAACTATAAATCTGGCCAGCCATTTACCCACCACTCAATCATGGTCCAATTTTCTTTTTGAGATTCTACATTCGGCATTGAATCATGAGGCATCGCTTTCTATAACCTGGACCTTTTGAATTAGAGGAATGCTATTTGCCAATAACTCTGTCCCGGATAGTTTCAACCAACGATTGAAACATTCTGATATTTTCCATTGTGGCCTCTGAACGGTTTAACAGTTCTATGGGAATATCTTAATTTATTGTGAATTAGTAATTCTTTCCAATACCTTCTTGACAAATTTAAGCATCGCCAACAGCCCTTTGGCTGTCAGACATCTTCTGTGTGATGTCTTGTGTGGTGCCTACCACTGGCCATTCGTAAAAATATTTTGCTCAAAAACCTGAAGCCTCTGCTAATGTTTATTTAGTCCTACTATATTTTTGAACAACTTGACTGGCTCTATACGTCCGAAAATGTCGCTACGGACCACTCAATTTCCTCAGCATTTCCTGTAAACAACCACTCAACGTCAAATGAAGATATAGGCATTGCAAATGTTCTTTAATAGAATTGCACATTGTCTAGAAAACTGTTAAGTACTGCAAATTAAAATGCTCTATTAGCAGTCTTAAAGTTTATTACATTTTCAATTTGTGTTGCATCATTATTCTGCCAACTGAGCGCCAGTATGTTTCGCCGAAGAAGGGGTGTTTTGCTCACCATTTCATTTGATATGAACATTTTGCTCATTGCACATAAAAGGTTGGGTTACCCTTTCCGAAAGTTTCTTCATTTTCTTTAAGAGCTAATGGTATATATACTACTTTGCCAGGAATGCTTTTTAGTAACTCAGCTGGAGGCAATTTGGCTGTTTTCGGTTGAAGGTATATTATAGCTTGAAATGGGTGTACTGTTGGCAAGTGATGGCATTTGGTTATTGTCAAGCTTTGTATTGCATAAGTGCAAACTATTGAGGGGTCAGTTATTTTATATTTATTTTCTGTTGTTAGATATAAAGCTAATTGGAAACATTGGGATTCCTCATTGTCCTCTATTTTGAAGGCCATATCTAGTATTTTTGTGCACCTTTAATAAAAAGTTCTGCAACAACAGACACATACTTGGTCTGGTATTTCAGCATATGTGTTTTGAAACTTAGCTATTTGTACACTAGACTGTTTGTTGGACGAACAGGAACATTTGGTTTAAAGTTTGTTGGGGGCATTCTTTCTATAAGGGTGTCTCCTATCATTTCATACCCTCGACCAATACTGTCTACAACAATTGTGTTTTTTTGTTCTTGTTTATAAGCCTCTTCATTGAAATATGGTTCTGTGCTTCTTGTGTGAATCCATTCACCTTCACCTTCACAGAAGTTTGAAAAGGTAACATATTGATATTGCACAAGTTTAGAAGTACTTTTTGTAATTTTTTTATTCATTTAGTTAGTGGTTTCACTCTGTTTAAAATCAATATAAAGAACTTTCTCTTTAGTAGAAATGCGCTGTCAATCAGAGCTTCGTGGATTAGTCTTCTGCGGTAGCTTTTATGGGTAGATCATCACTTTTTAGCTGTCTTTATAAGATTGTGAAGAACTCTACAGTGGAACGTTTTTTGTAAAATAACTTTTGGGAATGCTCTACTGTAGCTATGTTAACATTGGTAGATATAGTGTTAGGTTCATTATTAGGTCTGCTTTTGTTTGTACATCTTTGTTTACTTTTAGTTTTTGCAAGAGAGGCCTTGCTTTCTTTAGTGGTGGCTGGTTTAGTTTTGTTGAGTGAGGTTACTAGCTGTTTTGTTTCAATGTTTTCTATACATTGTTTTAGAGGCAGATGCCTATAAGGCTTGCTTTTATTCTTATCTGCACTATGTTTTCTTTGCGGAGGCGTTGGGGAATGGTTGCAGACCTCCCAGGGATTAGGTCGCCCTCGTCTGGCTTCTCCCTCTGCACTTATGCGGTGAACTGCGGCAATAGGTAGCACTGCACAGGACTTCTCCTGTGAGAATATAAGGGGTCGTGAGTATGCCAGTCTGTGACCCATGTCCCCTTCCAGGCCCTTCCTCCCAGGACGTGATTCCCAGAGGTTGCGCAGCCCCTAGAAGGCTCACCTGATGATTATTATTGATGAGCTCTCCGTCCTGCTACTTCTGGCAGGGGCGCTTGTATGACTGGGACTGTGTTCCTTCACTGGTCTCTACACATGATGGTCCAGTCCTGCTGCGACTAATCCACTTCTCTCCAGGTGAGTGTTTCTGTTTGTTTTTGTCTTTCCTCGCCTGTTTGCTTTCAGCCTGCTTTCGTTGATCGTTTGTTTGCTTTCAGCCTGCCTTCTCTGTATTTGTATAGTTCGTTCCTGTATTGTTGTCCGCTCCTTCTATAATGTCGTTCTTTTGCTCTCTCCCCGTGTAGGTGGTATTGCGGGCCCTGCAGCAATTGCAGAGCTAGAGATGGTAGCCTGAGTGAATGAGGAATGAACCCACAATGGTCTGGTAACAGGTAAGTGGTCTTCTAGTGATGCACGCGTGGTTCGAATGTGGCGCGACCCTAGACTGATGGGTGATAGCTGTCTAAACGTGTCTTTCGTCTTCTTCACAGGAATCGTCTTAGTGGATGAGCAGCGGCATCGGAATCAAGTTTGCTGGGTTCCAGAGGATGAGTATGCAGATGAGATCATGAACACCGGATTCCAGGAGGTGAGTATGCAGGATAAACGCTGGGCTCCAAATGGTAAGTAAGCTGGTCCTAGCGGCGGTGAGCGTCATGTTGCATGAGAATGCAAAGTAACACGAAGCGCTGGCATTGGGAATGGAACAGCTTATATAGCTGAGCTTCTGGGGCCACGCCCACTAGTCCTGCCTGCCACACCCTGCAACTCCTAGAGTCTGCAGGTGCAGCCTGGGCCTGGGGAGCTACAACACAACAGTATGTTCGTGGAAATGTTCCCGAAATAAAAGCAAGTGGAAAGGTTCTTGTAAATGAAACGCTCTTGCACAAAAATAAATTGATCCTGCTTACAACCTTGCATGAGCCTGGCACAAAAGGCATCAGGGCAGAGTCCAGACGGGCTCCCTGTGTGTATGCGCCCTGTGACCTATTACCCCCATCACTTGATGGTGTGGTGTCTGTGTTCTTGGGCCAGTGATCATGACACTTTCTACAGAGTTCGTTTTTAGCAGGCATTCTGTTCTGTCTGTTGGGAAAAAGAAAGTTTGGGTTGGAAAGTTGTGGAACTTATATGGATGCATTGTGCATGGGAGTGTGGGTGTGATTGTAGTGATACAAAGAGTGCTATGTGATTGTGTAGTGGGATGATAGGTGTGGTTGGGAAGGTTGTAAGAGTAAGAGTCTGTACAGTTGTCTGGGATTGAGTTAGTAAGGAAGTGGTGGAGTGATTGAATACGTAGGGATAGTAAGATGTTTTGAGGAAAACAGTGGTTGTTATAATGGTGGTATTTAATGCATATGTATGAGGGTTGAGTGGGTCTAATGGAAAATGGGCGAGGAAGTGTGTGTATGTGTTATAATGTGTGATAGTGATTTGGGAAAATTAGTTAATAACGTTGTGTTCTGGGTGGTGTAGTAAAGTATGTTAATTATGTTGTTAGAACAATTGGAGTATTAGTGGTGATGTTTGGGACATTACAAGGAACAGGGCAAATGTGGGTATGAAAAAAGATGCATATCTAGGCTATTTTTGTGCTGGTGATTTTAATGAAAGAAGTTTTTGTGTTGCAATATATTTGCAAAGTGTTGCAGTGTTTTTAAAGAATATGGAAACTGTGGCCTAGTGGTAATGCAAGGGCAGCTTGTTGTTGCAGCAGTGTTTGGTGTCTTGTACTAGAGTTTGGGAAAGATAAGTTCTTTATATGTAAGGTGAAGTGTTTTATAAAGATACTTTGGCAATATACACATATGTGTGAGAAGGTGGAGAATGGTGGAAGTATAAGGGATACAGTGAGAGAGGGTTGAAAGTGTGACATTTATATTGATTGAAAAATGAAAAATGCTGAGTGTTTAAAGAATGTTCTTTTAGGAGCACTTTGATGAAAGTAAAAAAATGCATATAGGCATTTATAGCAGCACTGCTTGGACCTTTTCTCTAAAAGAAAGGGACAGCAGATGGAAAAGATTTGCAGCACATTTTTAAGTGGCACTTTGTGTGGAAGTTTAATATTTTGCCAGTACATGCATACTTGCCAACATGATCCATTCCAATCTGTAGGTGCTTATCAAGTATTTTTTTTCTTTGCATTCTGGGACTTGTAGTTCCACTTTTCCCATTATAAAACTTGGACTACAGTAGTTTTTGATGCAGATGGCTGAGAGTTCACGAGTACATCTGAAGTGTTGAACTGGGATGACAGGATTGCATGTAGAGCGTTTTGATGTGATTGGTAGATGTGTGTGTGACTGTTTGAAAGCAGCCATTAAGGGAGTGTTACACACATAAAAGTGAAAAGGGTTGAAGGGCTGCCCTCATGTACCATCCGGGTCCTTTAAGGGTGCCAGGCATGGAAAGGGGACTGTGGAGGCCACGGACAGGCGTGATGTCCGCGGACATGAGGGGATCAGCCAATCAGGTTTCGTGGGTGTGGTGTACAGGAAGATTGGGTAGCAAGAGTTATCTTTGTTGTGTGTAGTGAAATGGCTATGGCTTTGAGGAAGCAGAGTGTCTGGATTGTGGGAAATTCTTGGGCCCATTGGCTAAGGGTATATTCTGAGAAGTGTGGAATGTCTTAGAATCTTGGATTAGAAGAAGTTGAAGTTTCATGGTATGTCCGAGGTATTAAGTGGGTGGAATTGCTCCCATTCTGTGAGAATATGGTTACTTTCAAGCATCCAGACATCATTGTTGTTTCTATGTGGAGGCAACAGTTTGGGCTATGTCACTGGAATTTTCTTACAGTTTTCCATGAAGGATGCATTTGCAAAATTGATAGAACTATTCCCACATTCCAATATAATTATTTCTTGGATAGCTCTAAGACAAATGTGGAAACATTCTAATTTATTTTGTCCACAAATCTAGAAAGCATGGAGCAATGTGAACAAAGCTGTAGATGCGTTTATGCAGGATTTTGGAATTACACCTTTTCATAATGAAAATATCAAGTATAATATTGTGGTGGGGCGTGTCCAGCAGGAGAGCTATGAGGACGTGAGTCCCTAAGAGCTTCCGCAGCCGCCGACATTATCCTGAAATTAAATCCTGATATCCGTGGCAGAATAAAGTAGAAACTCGTCAGAGGATAGCTGTGTACACAGGGAGTCGCTGGGTGAAGCAGGACTCCTTAATCTTCGATCCTGCCTGAGAAATCCCAATCCGAATCCAACGGCGATGAGAAGCGGGAGTGTGGGACAAAATGGCCACGGGCAGTGAACTGTGCTTGTAGGAACAACCCCGCTGCAGGGTCTGAAACAGCTGAGGACCGAGCTCTCACACCTGCTACAAGCGCCACCAACCTGCATAACTGGACAGCAAAGCCGGACATCCAGTGCAACGCACACCGGCCAGCCGGGTCTGAACAGCACCCTACCTCAACTACCACGACTGTCGGTGACACGCAACGGACCGGGGAACAACCTGCGCTGCCGCTGCTCCGGCTCCAATCTGCAGACACACAAGCACCCAGCTGTCCAGTAACAGGACATCGCCTACCCCGGCTAGCAAGACTGCCGGTGACCGGGGAGCTACGACTACGGCTCCAATTTAGACACTCAGTGGACCTGGGACCGCATCATACGCAGATCGGGGCAAAACCGTGGCTGCGCGGCAGTGCCCTTGAATGTGTCAGAAAACACTGATACACGGGTCCGGCGGGCCCCACAGCCGACCTGGGCCGGTCGCTGTGTAGAACACACGGATGCATACATCTACACCCCCTCGGAGAGCTTGACTCGTAGCCTAAACACACGGCTTCCCCAGTGATTATGCGCCTGGCCACCAATGTTGGGCGAGGACCCCCACCAGAACATGTGAGACCACAGCTGCAGGGATCTGGGGCCTGAAATTGGACTGGATACCACGCTCAGCCTCAGGAGAACAGCCTGAACTGCGTGGAAAGGGCTCCGATACTAGGAGCAGCCGTTGCCATGAAAGGGAATGCCCCGCAGTGGAGAAGAGCCACACACAAAGCACAACCTTGTGGGCCCAGTGCTAAGGCCCCAGAGACCCGCTGCAGAGGCACAGGTCAGTGCTTCATGGGAGTGACCCATTGAATCCAACGAGGCCCCCCTCCAAGAGGACCGTGATCTCCCGAAACCCCCTGGGATGGGCTCCTGCCCATGCGACAGACGGGGCTGCTTAGTTGCTGACCCGCAGTCGAGGGGAGGTGGTGGACTGGACCCACAGCAATGCAGGTCAACAAAGGACCCCTGGTAGCCACACTACTTACCCCCCCCCACACCACTGGAACACTGATCGGAACACTGGTGAGCGGAGTATAGAACTGAATAGCGGGGGTGGGCTGCACAACAGGGCCCCAATGAGACACAAACTGGCTCACCTGGTCCCTCCTTAAATGCTGCAAAGCTGACTGCATAGTGGAATGTAGGAACACACTCTGTGCCCATAACTAGCCCGGGCTGCAGTGCATGCAAAACACACCCATCGGCTCTGTACGGCAAGTACACAGCATACAATATTGGATGTGGACATGAGGCTGGGCCTCCCAGAATAACTACTTGCCGGGATACCAACCGCTGCTATGTTGCCGCACCATTAATAGTGCACATGCAGAATTCTGATCATTGTTAGTATGGATTCATAACCGCACCCTCGTCAGGACTACACAGTACTGCAACAGGACTAAACACAGGCCGGTACCACATCCAATAGCACCCTCTGGTCAAAACTTCAAAGAGGAGAGTTGGACTTGAGGGAACAGAACGGCTCAGGTGGAGGCTTGGGGAGAGTGGCTGGAGGGACATACTCTTTGCCTGGATATCACCCGAGACACCGGAGTGGGGGAATCTTCCCCATTGGAATCTTGTGGGCAGTAGAAAAGACAAGAAAGGGCTCTGGGAAGCATAAAGCCCCCAAGGGCTTGGTCTATCCGAGCACTACTGCAAACCCTGTAGAGCGCAACATGTCCGTGGTCTGAACCGCGTCACCCCAGGCGCACTGCACCTGACTTTGTTCCTGGAGATGCTGATTGCCCCCCTACAGCTGGAAACACACATCCCTAAATGATCCGAAAGTACGGCCTGCAGAAACATAAACCCATGGAGTCGGCTACTATTTCCAAAGAATTGCCCCGCTGACGGTTTGCTCAGCTAGACCCGTGCTGCCCGGGACTGCCACAAAGCCAAAACTATCAAAACTGCACTATGGGTAGAGACAAACCCAAGACGTCCACCACACAGAGCAAGATGGACCAATACGCCACAAATATCGCGACTACACCAGTGGAACACATGCCGCAGTCAAGCACCTCGACCGTGGAGGAGCCCTTCTCTCTGAAGGACGTGATGGCCGCTATAGCCAATTCTCGCTCCTCAATGAAGAAGAAGATGGACAGCATCACGACGGAAGTCTCCTTTCTTCGGCACAACCTCCAGAAGCTGTACTCCTGCACAGGGGAAGCAGAAACAACGAATCTCTGGAACAGAAGATGGCCTCAGGGGAGTCTTTCAACAGCTTTCACGAACACTAGCCCACCTGAAGACCCTAGAAGCCCGGGTCGACGAGGGGGAGGGCAGGTTGCGCCATAACAATGTGCACATCCTGGGGCTACCCGAGAAAACGGAAGGGCCCAGCATGGAACTATTCTTGGAGCAATGGCTGGCGGACATCTTTGCACCAAAATCCTTCTCGAAATTCTCCTCCGTAGAGAGAGCCCACCAGATGCCGTCTGGAAGGCCTACTCCAGATGCACCACCAAGAACGGCCATTGCTAAACTACTAAACTTTAGGGACCGGGATGCGATTCTCCAAATGTCCCGCAGCGATCACATACAATGGTTCCCGGATCGCCTTCTTCCTGGACAACACCCGCGAGGTGCAACAGGCTAGGCTGTCATTCGAACTGAAGAGAAGACTTAACATCATGAACATGAAATACGGATTATTATTTCCCGTTCAACTGAAGAGCTACCATGACGGCACCACGGTGCACTTTACGGACCCACGTGAGGCCTGGCAGTGGGCAGATAGACACATCGAGGGAGACTGGGGGAAGGTAGGGAGTGACCCGAACAGGGGACCCCGCCTCCACCTCGACCACGCCCTGCCAAAGGACACCCAGCACCGTGTGAGCAGAACACCCCCAGGTGGGCAGATTACTCCTGAAGACGACTACCAGAGAGTAGAGGATTCATAGGAAATGACAGGAATGCGAAGATACATACCAGGGAACTGTCCATCTTGACCTACGTAATCCGCTGCCGATCGAGCCACGGATCTGACAGGGGGCGGCCCACACAGCTGACCCCGGCTAGCCTTATTATTCCCCCTCCCTTTTCCCCCTCCCCATTTTCCCCTTTTTGCCCCTTTGGCTCCACCTTCATTAGACTGTCGTATTGACGATTGTTGCTATTCTACTGCCCACAACCCCTTGACAGGTCCCTGGGCTGAGTTTGGATGGGCTAGGTTTTTTGGGAATTGCCGCCATCGGCTTCTTTTGATTGGCAGAGGTTGTTCAGGTGACAGATGCTTTGGGTTGGGGCAGAGCATGGGCTGGGGGGAGGGGGTGCTGTTTTTTTCGTATTCAACGGGATCCTCAGGGTCTGGTTACTATTTATTGTTTACATGGTTGGGTCACATGAAAGCAGCGAAATCAGAGTCTACTGGTTGCGACAAAAGAAAAGGAAACAAAGAGATGGTGGGCCTTCGGCAGGGCCCACGAGACATGTAACCCACCCAGGGCTGCACAATATACTACAAGACTATACATTACACGTGACGGGGAGATGTCTCTACTGAAGTGGAACGTTAATGGGCTGAGTTTGAGCTTCAAAAGGAGATGAATCCTTCAGTCCCTAAATCATTATCCCCACAACTTTGCCCTCCTCACCGAGACTCACCTGCTTGGCACCGACTCCCATTTCTTTAAAAGGTCCAATTACTCACAGACATACCACACCGGGTCCCCACAGTGAGCTAGGGGTAGCATGATTCTCGTACATAAAGGAGTCCCATTCGGTCTAAAGAAGGTGCACACTGACACACAGGGCAGATTTGTTATGGTTCTCGGGACATATGGCGGAATAGCTGGGGGATCGTAGTGGACTATGCCCCCCCTCCACTCAGTAGGGAACTCCTGAATGACCTCCAGCTAGTAATACTTGCTGGAGGGGCAGACAACTGGGTCCTACGGGGAGATTATAATGAAGTCATGGAAGTAGACAAGGATAGATCGCATGGGGGCAACAGGAATAGAGACACCCCAACCAAATTACATTCCTTCGCGGACGCATTGGGGTTGATAGACACATGGAAAGCACTACATAGCACGGAGTCTGGGTGCTTGTTTTACTCCAAGACACACATGTCACTTTCTAGGATCCATTACCTCTTTGTCCCGCGAGACATGGGTCAGACTGCTGTCTGTGAACTTCCTAGCGAGAGGCATATCGAATCACTCCCCATTAATTATAACACTGAAAAACGGGCAAGCCAAACCCGAGAAAACCTGTCGTCTAAACGCATACCATCTGGGAATACCCGAAATTATGGAGGGCCTCTCCCACAAGACCACCGATTATTTTGAACTAAACAAGGGATCGGTGGAATCCCCAGTAACGATATGCAAAGCATATAACACGGTTCTCTGAGGGGAGGCCATCTTCCTGATATCGGCCAACCACCGACAACGTGCCCAGGAGATCATGGAAGTGGAGGAATGCATGATCAGGGCGGAAGAACTACTATTGGTGTCGAGGTCCCGAGTCTTGCAAGAGGCGCTATTGACAGCACAGGAGGTGTTAGGCAACCTCACTTTAGATAACGCATGCACTGGCCACTGGTCAGTTTGTAGCCACATCTACGAGACTGGAGACAAAGCAGGTAAGACCCTGGCTTGGCTGGAAAGACGTTATTGTAACATGGGACAGGTGCGCGCCATACTAGCAGAGGAAGGGGTGCTGCTAATTGCAGATTCCGATATCGTCGAGGCATTTGCTGCCTTTAATGAGAAACTCTACTCCCCCCCGGGAAGGTGCCCAAGACTAGCAGCCCGAGCTTTCTGGACTCGATTGAACTCTCCCACCTCTCGGAAACCACAGATTGTGGCTCTCGAGTCTGAGATCAAAGAGGAGGAAATAATAACTGCACTGTCACAACTCCAATCTGGGAACGAATTCCCGATAGAAACCTGAAAGAGGCTTGTGAGCGCAGTAAGTGGACACATACACCACATGTTCCCACGAAGTAGAGACCAGGGATGCCTCCCTCAGGACCTCAGGCAAACATGCATAATAGTTATCCCCAAACCCAAAGCTTTCTGCATCATACCAACCCATATCATTAATAAACCGAGAAGCTAAGATATTCACACGGGTACTTGCCAACAGACTACTGGGAGTGATAGAATCCCTGGTCCACCTGGACCAGTGCGGATTCATGCCCGATAGATCCACTAGGATGAACTTGCGTAGGGTACACCTTGTCATAGAACAGGCCCCCACCCTCTTCAACCCACTAGAACTTCTGGCTGTGGTCTTCGAGGAAGCGTTCGATTCTGTGGGGTGGGATGCCATATGGTACATCACGGGCGGATGGGTTTTGGGCCGGGATTCATGTCCTGGTTGAAATTGCTTTATGATTCTCCAGAAGCAGTCGTGAGGGTGAACAACAAATCCTCCAGGATATTTACACTGGGGCGTGGACCAGGCAGGGCTGCCCCTTCTCCCCACTACTATTTCTCCTTACTATAGAGCTGCTGGCAATATGACTCAGAACAGATATGTGCTGGACTGGATTCTCCTGGTCCTAGGGGAGAGAAGACCGAATCGCATGGCTACAACCTCATATATCTCAGTAAACCCACAGAGTTGATCCCGGTGGTGATGCACACTCTCTCTGAATACCAATCATTTGGAGGACTCCAAGTCAACAAACAAAAAACAATCTTCTTCCCGCTCCGAAGGGGAGACGCCGCAATCCCCGAACAATGCCCTTACAAGATCTCGATTCGAGGCTTCACCTATCTTGGCATACACATTAGCGCGGTTCTGGAGGATTTTCTCCAACTGAATATACAACCTGTGGTGAATAGATTCACAACAGATGTGTCCCACTGGCAAACCCTCCCCATGATGTTAATGGGCAAAGTGGCCTTGTACAAGATGTTAGCACTCCAACGCTTCCTGTATATCCTTCAGAGTGCCCCATTCCACATCCCCCAGACCACCTTTGCGGCTATAGATGGCATCCTCCGGAGGCTACTATGGGGCGACAGGCAACCCTGCATCACCCTTAAGACCTTGCAGAGCTCATTGTGGGAGGGAGGGATAGGCTTACTGTGCCTCCGCACCTACTACAGGGCACACAAGTGGGGGTGGTGAATGACTGGATAGATGGAGACCCCACACTCCCACACATCGGGGCAGAGATGGGAAAACTGGGCCTGCTCACCCCTACTTAGATACTATATGGCGTAAATAAAAGCATGTTGGGGATGTCCAGAATTACATTACACATCCGCCAGGGCTGGGAAGAGGCTCACCAACACATTGGGTGGAAAAATAAACCTACACTCGCCCAACCACTGTGGCATAATAGACACCTCCCGAGATACAGGAAATGGGGCACTTTATGACCCGGGAAAGACAGGGCATCCACACACTTGCAGATGTGGTAAGGGACGGACACCTTCTAGGATTCGAGGCTCTATGAGGGGAATTTGCGATCCAATCGGGAGACTACTTCAGACATATGCAATTAACACATGCCATAAACACCCAATTCCCCACTCTGAACGATATCCCCCAATGCTCGAGCGCATCGCGACCAAAGTCCCCTCCACGCTATATCAGGTCCTCAATTCCTTTGGAACACAGGAACTGCTTGGGTTAAGAGAGAAATGGGAAAGGGACCTGGGCCTGCTGGAAACTGAGGAATAAGTGGAGGCACTAACGTTCCCACGGGGGATTGGTATTGACGCTAAACTGAGACTGATCCAACTTAAAATACTACACCGAGTGTACTATCCTCGCACTGCGATGCTATGCTGGGGGTGGGTGGACAACAGGGAATGCCTGCGTTGCAAAAGAGCCGAAGGCACTTTCTTACACATGGTGTGGGGTTGTGCCACGATCCAAAGTTTTTGGCAGAAAAGTATCAACAAAGTCTCAAATTTTTTTTTAGAGTCACTGGTTCTACGTGACCCAAAATTGATACTGCTTGGGATATGGGGCGAGACAATCGTTCCTAGCCATGAGAAAACCTTTTTTACAGTGGCGCTGGGCGTGGAGAAGAGACAAACCACTGCTACTTGGGGCTCACCGGATAGACTGAGTATGAACAGATGGGTTAACGAAGTAGATAGATGTGCATCCCTTGAGAACCGCATCTATAAGGCTAGGGGATGCCCTGGGAAGTTCTGGAAGGTCTAGGTGAAATGGGAGGATCATTGCTGATGGCTGATAGCATGTAACAAAACAGGCCCTGGTAACTCCAGGGTACCACCCTAGATGCACAAACCGACCCGGACCCCGGGAGAGGGGCCCACAGCCCCCCACCCCGACTATATTCCTTGCCCAGCCGAAGAGCAACACATGTTTTTAAATAATGTATCCAAATATGTCATGTGACTGTAAGGTTATTTTGTATTGTTTGTTTTTGTTCTTTGACGCAATAAAAAGATTTCTAAAAAAAAAGTTTAAAATTGAGTGCATTTGACTGATGACGGAAATCAGATTTTTCTTTTGAATATCCAAAATGCACTGAAACAATTTGAGCAAAAATATGTTCAGAAGTATTTTTTTAGTAGTTGCAGTAAATAAAAAACAAAAACAGAAAATAAATTAGGAACAGTTTTTGTGAAAGTTAGTTCAGTATATAAAAGCCCACAAACATTTAAAAAGGTTCTCTTTAAGAGCCACCATTTTGTTACGAAAAACAAGTTAATTTATTTTAACTCCCCCACCGCACACCTGGAATTTTCCGGGTGTCTGCGGACATTTGTACTGTCCAGGGCCTATGCAGACTGCAAAAGTTCCGGTGATTTTTAGTCTTAGTTCTATTTTTTAACTGTGGAAGGTGGCTCCTGAAGGAACCTTTTTTGTATTTTTGTATTGTTTTGATTTTTACAGGTGAGGCAAGGAAAGGTGAGGGAGCGAAGAGAGGTAAGGGGCACCAACCACAGATACAGAGGGACAGGTGGACAGGAGAAGATGTTGGGCAGGCCTTACATTTAAGGTAGGTCACAGTGTTTCTCGTGCTCCTTGACCGCAGCCTCAAAAGCACTTTGAAATTGCTACCCCCTGCAGATCAGTGTTTCGCAGTACAAACAGAGTACTATGACCGTCGAAAGGTAACGGTCAACAGTGTCCTGTATTGCCTGCGAGGCAGCCAACTGGATCCTCTGCCCCACAAGAGTAGCCTGTGTGGTGCCATGATTGGCTGAGGAAGATGGGGTAGAGGTTGTCAACCTGCTTCCCTCTGAGAAAGCAACAACTTTTATCAGAGCCCCCGGGTGGTTGGATCTGGTGTGGCAGCACATGGGGGTCGTATCATAGGAGTAAAGCCCAGGTTTTCTGCTACTGAGTATGACGTTGGTACTCCCATGACTCACTCCAGGCGCTGGAAGAAGGCACTTACTCTATCTCATCCTGCTCTTCTTTGTCATCTTCTTCTGCATCTACGTGCCTCTTTTCCTGTCCGAGCCCTTCAGGTGGTTGTGGTGGTGGTGCTGGTGGCCCCTGGGAAGAAGGAGGGATGGCCATAGCAGATGCCATTGCTCCAAATGAATCAAACTGTGCACAGTGACGAACACTGTCCATTGACACACCCTCACACCATCACGCTACATGGGTGCTGTCACATGATGACATCCAGGGACCATCCATGGCGCTGACGGGTGTCCATGTACTTTAGGTATATAAAAATAGAACTTAAAAGGACAGGTCATAAGTGTAGCATTTTAACAATCAATAGTTTTAATAATTTAAGACATTCATAAAACAAGTATTAAATCATTAGGCATCAATTAAAAAAACATGTGTCATTAAAAGGAATTCTTGAGACATCTAGCCATTAGAGGGCTAACCTTCAATTGGAGCATAGAAAAAAGGCAAGAAGTGCTAAATCATTCTTTACAATCATTGGTATCTTAACAATTGATGTTGATGTTATAGCTATGTTGTTATAAAGAGACATCTAGTCTCGACATGTTTCAGTTCCAAAACGTCATCTATACAGAACTTTCATCAGGAAGAAATAATATGCGTCAAATTCCTATTCTGCATCCAGCTTGAGTGAAGGTGAACAAACAAACACGACCTGTCCAGGTTAAAAAGAGAGAGTTTCTGTAAGCTATTAATGCTGTAGTCAGTCTCTATTAGTTCATTAATTGAACTGGGAACCTCAAACTCAGGATAATCAAATTACTTCAGGAAGGTTCTTGTGGGGGCGTACAATCCTTCTGTTGAATAGTAGTAGGAACTAGTAGGATTCCTACTGTGTGGCTGTAAAGGTATGGTTAGCCATACGCTCACAGAGCGCGTGGCTCTATTGAGTCAAACATGGTAAGATAGGAACACTAGTTTTTGTATACAAAAATTGAAAGGCACCCACCTGTAGTGGGAACTTTCTGGCCTCGCTGTGTTGGAGAGAGATTTAGCAAATGAGTAGAGAGTAGAGATGCACACCTCTTATAATAAATGTATCCAATAACTCTGCCGACAAGTTTCCGGTAATGCTTCAATGACCACTTAAGGTGCTCCCAGAAAGTAAAGTGCTACCTCTACTGAAAACTATAGTACCTGGGAAGATTCACTGCACAATCACGGTGAATAAACTGGGGCACAGCAACTTGCAAATAAATTGCACTGTTTCCTTTCCTTCAATAATTCAAATTATACAAACGTTCAATTATTCTGTTTATGTAAATCATATCTGTGTATTATTCAACATCATACACTAAATAAGTTAGTTGAACATTAAATCTAATCTCATAGACACAAATTATTTCTTTCCAAAGAATAAGAATACACTTATATGTACATATCACTTTCAATAGTAATGCAAACTTAAAGAAAATTCATCAATGATTCCCAATATTTGAGTTGACACAAATTGTTCGATGTTAAGGTAACAGTGGTCTCCTCTTCTTAACTACGCGTTTCGGGCGTTTTACGCCCTTCTTCAGGTTTTAAATATTGGGTGACTGTTCTTTATTTATCTCCTGCAATAATTATAGAAAAAAACTCAATAAGCATTTCCAAAATTGATATACATAAGTTCATATGCTAAGTCACTTTTAGGTGCTGTATAATACTAGCCTTCGTGCTGGACTTGGAGTGTGGTCCGAATATTTATATTCAGATGAATTCAGTGGTCACTGAAAGATATATATATATCAATGTCAAACGAGTATAATGCCAGGTGTGGCTCAGGGGGAGCAGGCGCCATATCATAGCGCTGGGTCCCCCTGTCATCACACAAAATTAAGTCTTTCTTATTCCTTGTTAAAGGAAGCAAACATAATGCTTACCTATGACCATTAGCAGTAATAAAACTGTCTAAGTCAGTAGTGGATCACATGTAGGTTCCCGACTTCCTGGGGAGTTATGAAGATGCTGTCCTGCAAAAATATGTAGGACGTTTATTTACGAGATGGCTCAGCTATTTATTTACTAAGATATGTGTAATTTAAGGTGTAACTGCCTACCTGTCTGCAGGTCAGCGCTCCCCATTCATTATATCCAGATATGGCTGATTGTTTTATAAGCTCGCTCGATCCACTCGCTGGTAAGCGTATTTGCTGTGGAGTCTTTGTTGGCAGTGAATAAGCAGAGTATCAGGTTTTCCGCCATTCTTAATACATTGGAACTACACTGTAAGTGTGTAGCCCGTAATATAAATTTACCTCAGTGTTCTTTTTCGATCGCAGCGGGACTTAGTGGACACCTCGTTCATCTGCTCTTCTCTGTCATCTCGGGTATGAGTACTACGTTACCGCGAGACTACTATACTCGAGTTAGTCTTCTATTGTGTTTATGGCGTCTCGAGCATGGGCACCATCTTTGAATAGCTCTAAAAGCTATTGAATGCGTTCGATGATACACGCTGTCATGTTTCCTGCCGGTAACTCGAAATTAGATACTCCATCTAAGTGTATATTCTATATGGCTGTCAATATAAGGAAAGCATTGGATCACATAATGCATATTGTATATCAATTGAACAAATAATGCGTTATACAATATATACATATATGTAACGTACAGGGGATCGCCATACTTAGCTAGGCGATTATATTCGTAACATGAAGAGTATTACTCTTATATGATGAATATAGATCAAATACACACAAAACATAAATGCAAGACAGAAAAATAAAACACATAAATAATGCCATCTCAAACTGTTCACTTGTTAGTTACATAACACCCAAGTGTCATAAACCTGAACTGACTCATGGTTACCACATTGTGTCATAAATTCAAATCTTATAGAAAACAAATCAGATCCCAATCGATATCCATTCCACAAGGATACATCGTGTCCAGTTTTTTGATCCAAAAGATCTCCCTCTGTTGTAACAATTTCATCAAATTACCCCCCCCTTCTGGGAAGCTTCACAGATTCAAGAATGACAAATTTAATTTGTGCAATCGTGTGTCTCTCTGCAATAAAGTGTTGTGAAACAGGTGATTTTGTGGAATGATTCCTTATGTTAGACTTATGTTCCCCCGTCTTACTTTGGCTTTCCTACTGGTAAATCCCACGTAATACATGCCACAGGGGCATTTTATGGCATATATTAAGTTTTTTTGTATCACATGTCAATGTGTGCATTAGTGCGATTTTTCTACCATTGGGTGGATGGCAAACGGAATCTCCTTTCAATACATTATTGCAGCAATTGCAGTTGTTACACGTCAATGTGCCCTTGTATTGCTTTTTCAATTTGGTTTTTCGTGTGAAGTCTGATTTGATTAAATGGTCTTTCAAAGACCTGCTCTTACTGTACGCAAATAGTGGAGGATTCGGGAATAATTTCTCTAATGCAGGATCCAATGCTAGTACATCCCAATTCTTTTTGATAATAGTTTTGATTTTTCCACTCTGTTGTGAGTAAGTAGTAACATACACCATGTCGTCCTCTTTCGGTTTTACTTGGAGAGAGATTTAGCCAACCAGTATGCCAAAAAATCCTACAGTTGGTCTGCATGGCTTCAGAGCGCGGTGTGCATTAGTACTGTTTAGCACTAGGGTCATCTACAATAGAAAACACAGAGGTGTGGAAATTATATGGGCTATCTGAATACACTAAATGCACCCGCAATGGAGCAATTGACCTCTGCCTCCATCTAGATGCTACGATCGGCACAACATAAAAAGTGGAGATCTCTAAGTACAAAAATGTAAATGTATATGCCAGCACCACATAGACAAGTACCTTTGGTCTCGTCTCATGCGAGATTGCAGAAATTGTCAAGAAACCCCTGTGCGGAGCATCTTGTCTGTAGAGAAAGAGCTGCAGGCCCCCCTGTTAAGGAAAAACATTGAATGGTTCTGTCAGAAGGCATGATGCTGGGGCCCTTCCTCTCTGACATCTTCTTCTCCACCTGTGGTGTCCCCCAGGGATCTAATCTCTCTCCCTGGCTGTTCAACCAGTATCTGGCACTCCTTGCCCACCACATCGCCACTCTCTGCCACAACTTTCAGTGCTATGCGGATGATACCCAGCTCATTTTCAGGCTACCCTCGGCCTCCTCCTCTCCTTCCCTCATCTCCGACTGTCTGTCTGCTATCCAGGAATGGTGTGCCGCCAATGACCTCTGCCTTAATGCCAGTAAGACTGAGATTCTACTCATCGGCACACCCACTTCCTCCTTCCCTGCAGCGCTCTGGCCAGCCTCTCTTGGCCCGCTTCCTGCTCCTACTTGCAAGGCAAAAAACCTCGGGGTCATCTTCGACTCCACACTCTCCTTCTCTCCTCATATTACTGACGTCTCTAAGAAGTCTCACTACCAGCTGCACCTCCTCAGAGGTATTCTTCCTTTCCTCTCCTTCCCCCAGAAGCTCACGGTCTCCAGAGCCCTGGTTCTCTCTAAGCTGGACTACTGTAACAGCCTCTATCTTAATCTGCCTGCCTCTACTCTCCGCCCTCTGCAACTCATCCAGAACAGGACTGCGAGACTTGTCCTTGGCCTCAAGCCCAGGGACCGTATCTCTCCAGGACTGAAATCTCTACACTGGCTCCCTGTGGCTGCGAGGATTAAGTTCAAAACCCTCTGCATTGTCCACAAGGCCTTCTGGGGCCTGGGGCCTAAATACCTTCAACTCTCTCTTCCTAAATATCTTCCTTCCCGAGCCCTTCGCTCATCTGTCTCCCACTCCCTCAGGGTCAGCCGCTTCTCGAAGCAACGAGCTGGGGGTAGATCTCTCTCTGCGGCAGGGGCCTCCCTCTGGAACAGCCTTCCTGCCTCCCTGAAACTTGAGGAGAAGCATCTTCGGTTCCGGAAGCACCTCAAAACCTTCCTCTTTGCTTCTGCTTTCTCTCTCCCTCTCCCCTGCTAATTCTTCACTGAAACTGCACCTGGGCCACTCTCACCGACCTCGGTCCTTGGCCCAGCCACTCTCCACTTGCACTGCCTCCCTGGCAACCCCAGCACTGCGGGACTGTCTCTGCATCCCTTACAGCCCCCCCCCCTCCCAGCACTTGTCTGCACCTACCTTGCACTTGCCACCAGCTGGCCCTATTTATTATTTATTTTTTATTCTACTTACCCTGTTCAGCACTTCCCCCTCTCCCCTTCCACTTTTCCCTTCCCCCTACCCCTGCACTTGCGCGATCTGAATGACACCTGGCCTAGTAGGATCGTTGTCTGTCTTCCCCCCTGTTCCCCCCTCCCTGCCTCGTCGCACCTTGAAACACTTGTGTATAGGCGCGTTACAAATGCCATATCATATCATATCATGCCATCAGTACCGTGGACAAAACCCTAAAGAATCAGGAAGTAGCGTATGGGAATTCCATCAATACGTATTCCCAGGGGCTGGATGTTGAGGATGAGATCCGCTTACCTAAAAGCCGTCTGCGGGGAGAGGCTATGAATAACCTCTATTTCCACTGCTCTAACCCTCTGGAGTTTTTAGACTCCACTGCGGTGGTCCGTAGATTATTAGAAGAAGTGCCGCGGAGTAAGCTTGCGAGCAACTATGGTAACCAGCAAGTCCTTTCTCTTTGTTGGGCAGGAAACAGGAGCCTCTCCTGGAAGGCGACATCCTGGCCGCCATATTGGAATAGAGCCTACTAACCAGTCCAATTGAAATCAAGCTACCTCTGCGGTAGGAAGCTATGCAAATAACGGCTAAGTGCCATAAAACATGTGGTAATAGATGAAAGTCTTGTTGTGACCAGTGTACCCAACGTTTTTACACATTATAATGTTACAAAAAATAATAAATGTACCGGAATTATACAAATAAAAATTTTGGCAGGTTATTCAGCCTGAGTTGTCTTCTGCCTCGTAGCAGCGTATATCTACACACTCTCAAATCAGGTGTAACGAAGATGACAACAGAAATATATTGAAAAATATTGTTATCAACAATAGCCCTATTGGACGCCCAATTCGGCTAGCCTCAAAACGGGAGTGTCTGGGCAGTGTGACAAGCCGCAGTCAAATTTATATGGGGATTAGGGAGGGACAGGCTCAGGTTTGCGCAGGGGAAAAAAAAGGCCCCGGTGGTACCCTCTCTTGCCCTGTTTATACCTGTGGGTCCAGTGGATGGGTGGCTAAATGGCTCACCAGGGCGAAAATGTGTGTTCTCGAGTTCTGGTCCCACAGGCAACACTCAAGACCCCTAAGATAGGGAGAATCAGTTTTTTATCTTGTTCCATTTTATTGACTCATTCAAACCGTTTAGGTCACTTCTCATTCTGAAGATCATCTCCTGTTCCAATTTAAATCGTTTAGGGTCAACCATTGTGCTTGGGCCTTTTAGTGTCTGGAGAATAGTCCATGTGAAATCCTCGTGCCCATGTTTCATAGAGCTAAAATGTTGTACCATTGGTGCGTTCTCCGTTCTGTTCTTCAAACAAATTCTATGTTCCATTATTCTGGTTTTTACTTTTCTGGTCATTTTACCTATGTACGGTAGACCACATTTACAGCGAATGAGGTACACCACATGGTCTGTGTTACAATTCGTCATGGTTTTTTGTTTCCATGGTCTGCCAGTGCCGATATCGACCTCTGTTGTCTTCGAGGTGAGTTTGCATAGCCCACAAGAAGCGCAGGGGTAATGGCCCACAATTGGATTCATCCACCACAGAGAGGTGATGCTGGGCTGTTGGGTCCGGTTTCAGTCTGCTGTTGCTCACCCTGTTGCCAATCGAAGTGCTCTTTTTAAAGGGGAAAATGGGTTGTGGCATGGGTGCATCCTTGGTTTCAAAAATTCTCCAGTTTTTCTGTATGATAGCTTTGATCCTCATACTGAGGTTGGTAAAAGTATTGAGACACACCATCCTGCCATTTTGTTCTTTTACTGGTTGCTCTTCGAGGGGTGCTTCCCTGTTGTTATTAAATGCCCGCTTGGCGGCTTTCTTCACCAGTCTCTTCGGGTACCCTCGTTGACGTAGTTTTTTGGTCAAGACTTCTGCCTCTGTTTCGTATATTTCATTATTTTAGCTGTTTATTTTGAGGCGCAAAAATTGCCCGAATGGGAAATTATCCCTGAGATGTTTCACATGGTGGCTGGAGTATTCCATGAGGGAATTCCAGTCTGTTGGTTTGTGAAATGTTTTCACCTTCAATACTCCTTGGTTATGGAAAATAGTGAGATCTAGAAAGTTGGTGGTGTATTGGTCACTGGTCATAGTGAATTGTAGATGTCGGTTGAGGCTATTGAGCCAGTTAAAGAAGGCGTGGGCGGAATCTAGAGTGCCAGTCCAGATGACCAAAATGTCATCGATGTAGCGTGTCCATTTGGTGATATGCTGTTTATAGGGGTTGGTTTCACTGTAGATATGTGATTTCTTGAAGATTTCCACATAGAGGTGCACCAGGCTGGGTGCCACGGTTGCCCCCATGGTGGTCCCTTCTATTTGCTGGTAAAATCTACCATTGAATTCAAAATAATTCTTGGTCCAAGCTAGTTCGACAAACCACATCAAAAAGGATGTTGGGACAGGGTCCGTGTCTTCTCTGGTGAGGAGAATCTCTTTGATGGTTTCTAGGGTCGCCTGTTGAGAAATATTGGTATAGAGTGAGATCACGCCCAGACCGAGTAGTAAAGATGTTACTGGGTTGAATGATGTATTCTCAAAATGGTTAATTGCGTCCCTGGTGTCCTTAAGATAGGGCTGCATGTTTTCACATATCCCTTCAAGTAATAGTATGCATATTTAGACAGCGGTTCAACGACTGAATTGATCCCTGCCACAATTGATTGCCCCAGTGGGTCCACCATGGTCTTGTGGATTTTGGGGAGGCAGTAAAAAGTGGGAGTGGTAGGTTTGGTATTGATGAGGAAATCAGCTTCCTGTTTGGATATCCATCCCCGTTCTTCTGCTTTTGAGACTTTATTTGCAATTTGTTGTTGTAGATATTTGGTCAGATCTTCATCAAGTTGCATATAATGACGGGTATCAGCCAACTGTCTCTTGCATTCCTTGATATAATCATCCTTGTTGAACATCACAATAGCAAAGCCCTTGGGCCTCATTACGACCCAGGCGTTAAGGGGTTAACAGCGCTGTAAAAGGTTGCGGCGCCGTTAACCCCTTAACGCCTTACTACGAGGTCCCTTTGTGGCTCCAGACCTTAACGGCTGGTCTATACCAGCCGTTAAGGTAGGGAGCCGCAAAGGGACCTTGAAGGTAATTACGGTACTGCAATTTGCGGTAACGTAATTACCGCCTTCCCCATTCCCATTGAGCCCTATCGGGCAAAAATGGGAATGGGGAAGGGCCAATGGTAAATGGGGAATTACCGCCCCGCCAACCTTGGAATGGGGTGGTAATTCCCCATTTCACCATGGCGGATTCGGTAAGTTACCGGCATTAACCATGGCGCTAATAGCGCCATTGGTTAATGCCAGGGTCGTAATGAGGCCCCTTGTCTGCCTTTTTGATCACTATTTGTTAATTGGAAGCCAGGGATTGGATAGCCTCTCGTTCGGATCTGCTGAGGTTCTGGAAAGGTTTGTGTTGCATTTTTTCAAGTTTTCCAATGTCAGTCAACACTTTTCTTTCAAAAACCTGGGATTCAGGTGTATGGCTGTAGCTCGGGGGGCAAAAGGAGGAAGGATTGCGCAAAACCAGTAGCATTCTTGATCTTATCTGGTGCTCCAAACTCCTCTGACTCAAAGAATTCTTTAAGGTGAATTTTTCTAAGGAATTTATTAAAATCTGTACGGAACTCGAAAGGGTCATGTTGTTATTTTTTGGCATACTGGTTGGCCAAATTTCTCTGCAACACAGCGAGGACAGCAAGTTCCCACTGCAGGTGGGTGCCTTTCAATTTTTGTATACAAAAAATAGCGTGCCTACCTTACCATGTTTGACTCAATAGAGCCACGTGTCTATACAGCCACACAGTAGGAATCCTACTGGTTCCTACTACAATTCAACAGAAGGATTGTACGCCCCCACAAGAACCTTCCCAAGGTAATTTGATTATCCTGAGTTTGAGGTTCCCAGTTCAATTAATGAACTCATAGAGACTGACTATAGCAGTAATAGCTTACAGAAACCCTCTCTTTTGAACCTGGACAGGTCGTGTTTGTTTGTTCACCTTCACTTAAGCTGAATGCAGAATTGGAATTTGATGCATATTATTTCCTCCTGATGAAAGTTCTGTATAGATGACATTTTGGAACTGAAACATGTTGAGACTAGATGTCTCTGTATAACAACAGAGCTATAACATCAACATCAATTGTTAAGATACCAATGATTGTAAAGAATGATTTACCACTTCTTGCCTTTTTTCTATGCTCCAATTGAAGGTTAGCCCTGTAATGGATAGATGTTTCAAGAATTCCTTTTGATGACACATGTTTTTTGAGTTGTTGCCTAATGATTTAATACTTGTTTTATGAGTGTCTTAAATTATTAAAACTATTGATTGTTAAAATGCTACACTTATGACCTGTCCTTTTAAGTTCTATTTTTCTATACCTTAAATCTAATCCGGCCCAGAGCAGATTGAACTGACACTATTAGCAGGTGCTAACACATTGTCGACTGGGTTTCTTCCTATATCTCTACAGGTGGTCCACGGACACCATCGAGTAGGAGAAACTGGGTGCATGCACATGGATGTCCGCAACAGGCACGCTGTCCGTGGACTAATTAAAAGTGCGTCATGCTAGACCGGACATGTCTGGACACAGCGCAATGTCCGCAGACACCTTATTGCGTAAATGGAAAGCCCAAACAGTCTTATAGTATGTAGACTATTAAATGGCGATTCCAATTTGTTTTTCAATTATGACAGAATAATATACAAGATATTTATAGTATGAAAAATACATTTATTTATCAAAGGGATGGGGTATAGGAATGGGAAACAACATAAATGGGAGAATTATGAATTTCTATACAATGATTATCAGAGTAGTGAGGGAGAGATGTTTCATCAAATAGTTTCATTTATATTTTGGGAATTTGAATGGGATGATTGCTGTGGGGAAGAGGAACAGATACAAGAAGG
This sequence comes from Ambystoma mexicanum, assembly GCF_040938575.1. Taxonomy (NCBI): domain Eukaryota; kingdom Metazoa; phylum Chordata; class Amphibia; order Caudata; family Ambystomatidae; genus Ambystoma; species Ambystoma mexicanum. Next base: position 479,621,047 of record NC_090939.1, on the reverse strand, counting down.
GCAGTGATAATCAACATTTCTAATAACATGATTTTTGCCATAATTTAAAAGTTCCTTAACGTCATTGTGAATGGAGGATAGCACAGGGGCAATGCGCTGGTCTGGAAGCAAGACCACGTCGAGCAACAGAGTTTTGAAATCTGGATCCGCGCTTAGAGACCAAACTCAGGTACGGTATTAGGCACCTTATAGCTACTAACCCACTAACCCAACAATCAATTCTCTGCATACTCAACCCACACAAACCTCACACAGCCATTTCTCTCCCAGAAATCCGCACACACTATACCACACTACATCAACAACACATAAACAGCACCTACAGCACACAAGGTCTCGCCCAATCTGATACTTGCACCAAAGCCCAGCACTTGGTGTATACCGAGCTGAAGCTGCCAACAGAACACCACCTCTCCTACTCTCCTACTTCCCTCCTCCCGACTAACCCTACCCGCCCTGCTTCCTGTTTACAGATCCACCAGAGCGCCTGGGGACCAATTCTGTTGGTAACGGTGATCTATATAAGTACCTTTAACATAAAAGAATTATTAAATAAATGACTAAGTTCATCCAAGATCATGATTTTATTATGTACAGTTGGGGATAGCGATTGTCTTTGTGATTCTTGGGATTCTCCATAATTAAATTGAGGTGTTGTTTCTTCATGTAAAGTATGTACTATAAGAAAAGAAGAAATATTATTGCAATGCACCCTGTATAAATTACCTTTTTTGTTTATATTGAAATATTTATGGTTTACCATTAGAGATGTCATCATCGCTCATTTCTTCTTTTGGAAACTTTTCTTCCTACCACTCAAGTGTGTTTGCCTTTTCTGTCAAAATCAAAAATAGTGATATTTCTTATAAGAAATCTTTATATGATGAATGGTAATAATAGAGAAGGTCTATTTGGTAAGAGGTTGTTTTGGAATGAGCTACTGGTGTATCAGAGTCTGTATGAAGAGTTGTACTGAAGTGATAACATGAGGTGTACAATTATGGTTTGTGCTTGGTGCATTCCATTATATTGTGTGCTAAATGAAAACATTATTTCTACATTTTGAAATGATGAATTATAAAAAAAAAGGTATATTTGGGTCTAGTGAATAGAATGCATGTTGTTTTATGTATATATTTTTGCTGGTTGAAGGGTACAACATTTTCTGCTGTCCCCGTGCTTCTGGGTTTTGTTGATGCTGCCTGATGTCCACAGACATTCACACTGTCTGCAGACTCTGAAGCAGCTACACTCCTGGTAAGTGTGATTTTTAGGTGCAATCATTAAAAATAGGTATAAGGAACTTGTATAAGGAACTTGTAGCAAATTAAGGGGGGTCTGGTAAAACCCTATGAAATTCAGCTAAAAAACTTGGTTAAAGGGACGTTATGGTTACAAGTAAAACTGAAAAACCCTTGAAATTCACCAATTATGGTAAGCTAAGCAACTATAACGCACGCAACACAATGCACTGCTAAGACTGACACCCAAGACATAAAAATTGACATCACAAATGTCATTGGTGACATCACTGATGACATCACATATCTGGGTCACTTGTTTTTGTTCACTGACATATGTAGGCCAGTTCTTTGTTTTAACTGACAGCCCTAGTTTTGAATGGGAAAACATATTCTGCTTGCTGCTACAGCCTGAGGTGCTAGTCTGGATTACAACAAACCTACAACTAGAGAGTGCAGCAGGGTCTGGCAATTCAAGGGAATATTGGAGAGCCATCCTGTCGGAAATCTTGTGCAACATCATACAGATCTAGAGGGCGAAGATGAGTGGATTAACATTTCTCATCATTATATAGTAGCTCTCGTGGTATTGGTATTAAGAGCAACCCAGACTCAGGTAATCGGAATACATTTGCCCACAATACTGTTCAAGCAATTACTCCTAGCCCAGCAATATTGATGATTGAAGTTGCTAAGGTACTTGCAGGGATGGCTTATGGGAAATCGGCTGGACCAGATTCAATCCCAATCGAGTTCTTTAAAGATGAGCGGAGGGTTTGGGTGCCAGTATTTACTTTGATCTTTAACACAATGTTGTAACTGAAGGTCATACCGGACTCTTGGAGAGAGGCAATTATCGTGCCGATTTTTAAAAAAAGGTGTTCAAAGTGATCCAGCATGTTAAAGCGCAAATCTCCTTAATTGACAACTCAGCTAAATTGTTTGGCCAAGTGTTGTATGGTAGGATTTTGGATTGGGCCAAAGAAAATTCTCTCTGAGTAACATTATGGTTTTCGTGAGGGAGTTGGCACGAACGATCAGATACTGCATCTGAGTTTGATCTTGGACAAGTATGTCCGTGGCTATAAGGGAAACACCTACCTGGGCTTCATAGATCGTTTCACTTCTTTTGACTTCGTAATTCACGATAAATTATGGAAAGTTCTCTGTGTCCTAGGCATTCCAGTGGACACGCAGTAATTGTTACTCCAGTTGCGCTCAAATTTTTCTGCAAGAGTCTGAGTGGGGACTAGGGGTCAAACAACCCAGGTGTTCCACGTAACTAAAGGAGTGAGGCAGGGATGTGTAATAGCCCTGCTTCTCTTTAATCTTTACATAAATTCACTCCCAAGTGTACTGGCCGGCCTGAGAAGTGATCATCCCAAGATAGATGGCCAGAAGATGTCCAGACTTTTGTGCGTGGATGACACAGTCTTAATGGCTAAAACCAGGTTAGCCACGCAGACGTTGGTGAATGGGTTCAACAATTACATGGGGCAGAAAGATCTGAAAATAAATATAGTGAAATCAAAGGTTATGTGCAAAGCAAACTATGAGGAAGTACAATATTTGTAGAGGGAAAAAAGCTGGAATTGGTTTCTTCGTTCCACTCTCTGGGTATCGCAATCAAACGTGGCATGAGGTGGTCCACACACATTAGGGATCAAACGCTGAAGGCCTAACAAATCAATCATTCAATCCTGAGGCTTGGCTCAAAAATGGGTGGGCTGCCATTGGACTATATTTCCCTATCTATTTGGCTAAAACAGTGCTATTACTGACTTACATCGCTGCCGTTTGCGGCCACCAGCACACGAAGGCAGCCAGGTTTGTGAAAGACAATTCCTCAGGAAAATCATGGGTGTCCCACAGGGATTCGTGGGGTTTTTGCTGCATGAAGAACTTAATTTAGTCCATTTACAGGACCTTATTTGTCTCGAACCATTAATGTATTCGTTACACCTATGGTGAAATCCGATTTTAACCCTAATTCGAACTGTGGAGAGAGGTAATGGTCTCAAATGCCATTGGCCTTTCACCCTAGTTAAACTACATCAAGACTTCCTTTCGCGAACTTGGTTGCACGCACTTTTTGACTGAGGAAATAGTGGTAGGTAAGACTGAAGAAATGGAGTTTGTGCGCAGTTACATCTCTTGCCAAGCAACTGCTAGAAGGGAAATTGATCTGCAAAAACAAAGCGTGCAATTTTATTATAAGTATGCTATCCTCATAGTTCTCAGTGAAAGTTATGCCCATTGGTTTACAAACCCTAGGAAAAGGGGAATCATTCTGCTTCTCTGAAAAATCTGCTTCTTGTGAATGAACTGGCACTTCGGCCACAGAATAATGGCATTGTTGACCAGAAATGTATATGCTCCTGGCGTAATGTGCATGATTTACAGCATTTCTTATTCTTTTGTCCCACATTTGTGATTCAAAGAAAGAGATTTCTTCTTCCATTGTTGAGGGCGTGGGGAGTGAGGCATGTTCAAGCTGCCTTGAGGCTTCTCCTCTCAGCCCCAGGCTTGCTTGTGGTGCAGTGTACTTACTCTTATGTAGAGAATGCGCTTTTATTACACAGTTAAATATTTTAAATCTCATCTTTCCAAGTTATTACACAGCTAATTCTTAAATGCTTGCAATTGTATGGATTTTATTATTGTTTTAGTCTATCTAAGGAATGATGATTTTAATGCTGTGAGTTTGATGGATACACTTATATAAACCTGAACAAACCTGCACGAGGAGTATCAGCAAGGACCTGAAAGCATGCTTTCTCAAATCTGTTTTATGTTGTATTTTTCCAAAGTGTCAAAATGTAAGTACAAAAATAGTAACATAACTTTGGTCAGTGGGCCTGGCCGTCAGCAAGGACGAATGCCTACTCTGATTTACTTATTGGGGCATGCGGCATAGCCGAAGCCCTAGGTTTAAATGGGAAAGAAAATTATGTTGTAGGCTGCATCCTGAAGTGCTGGACAGAATTGCAGCAAACCTGCGCGAGGAGCATCTGCAAGGACCTGAAAGCCTGCTTTTGCGAATCTGTCCAGTGTTTTACTTTTTTGAAAGTGTCAAAAAGTAAGTACATAAAATTGTGATATAACTTTGCTGCCTGGGCAGTGGGTTCTGGCCCTCGGCAAGGATAAATGTCTACTCTGATTTGCCTATTGGGGAATGCGGCATGGATCGTGGAGACTGGCCATGGCTTCAAGCCATGAGCACTGGCCATTGGTCACATTATCAGGGTATAGTGGAAATTGAACTAGGATGCAGGGTAGGTGCAGTGAATAACAGGGGTCATTTGTTTGGACTGGGGTCAGGGTCGAGCCTCATTCCCTAGGCAGTTCAACCATGCGCTGCTGATAACGACACACATCAGTATGCATTGCAAAAAATATGTTTTTTAAAGGATGTTTACAGTTCTTTCATATATGTTAAAAGAGGAATTACTAATAATGTATATACAGTGATGTAACATCCTGAAATATTTTACTCATATAAACCCTTGAAATTAACAGAAAAAAAACTTTGTTAAAGGGACGTTATGGTTATGGTTAATTTGCACTAGTAAAAACCTATAAAATTAATTGAAAAAACTTTGTTAAAGTACCATAAATGTATTTCTGAAACCAATAAATTGGTTTCGTTTGCTAGCTAAGTAACCAGGATGTAACAAAAAACACATTTTGTAAGTCACCTCACCTCTCTTAGAAATAGCAGTTGTTCATCAGAAGTTTCATTTTCTTCCCCTGTTTTCTTAACATGCTCTGTCGGCTCAGCCCTAGAGTTCAACAGCAGGCAGCGAAACAGGTTGTGGCTCTATGTGTGAGGGTAAATGGAGCTCCTCAAGGTCAGCGGCCATGCACTTCTCACTTTTTCCCCTGGAGAAGGAGAGCTTATCTTGGACCTCTCTAGAGATTCCAGCTACCACCACCTCCTATCCAAACGGGGCTTCTGGAACCTACTTTATTTCCAAAGATTGTTGCTATTTCTGGCCGCGCAATCTTTGACATACGCCATATACATTGTATTTCTTCTTTTTCTTTACTGGAAAATTCCATCACAGACCCTGAAGTGAAATTTAGCATGCCCGATGGCTTGCACACGTTGGGCTCGATCTCACTACACGTTTCACGTTTGACATGAATCGCAAACACTCTTGACTGAAAAATTCTAACTTAACTAGCTACCCTACATTTCCATTGAGTGCAGAAGGGTTACTTCTGTCTCCTTTTCCTAAAACGTGCATTTCTTTGTACTGTGAGTTTATGGCACATCTTGTAACAGTCGTGGTCATAATCATATCTTATTTTGACACTTTCTATCATTACTTAGAAGTGGGAATGTGGCTTGGTCATGGTTTGTTTGCATGTAGGTTATGCATGTGGCGTGTACAAAAGTGAACGGCCAGAATAAACATTTTGTATAGCTAGTGTTCTTTCGACGAATTGTCTAGGTTATTTAGACGCATCTACTTTGGCCCCTGGGCTACTATGAACAGTAATAGCCTGGTTCTGCAATCTGACGGGAAATAATCCAATTAGAAGAGACATTTGGGCTATTCCCAAGTCTTTCTCCTCTGTACCTTTTTCTGCTGATTTTAAATTAAACGTGGTGATTCTTTGAAGGCATAGGGAATGTGGGCATGGTTTGGAGATAAAATGGCTAATTCTGCTGTTACACTGGCTCTCCACAGTATGTGCACACCACTCCTAAATGCACATGACCTGAGAAATGGTCATTCCTATGTGTTAAGCAGGTGTGGGGTGATGCACAAGATGCATGGGCCAAGAGTATATATCTGGCAACTCAATTCTCAGTAGAATCACCAGGTATCTGCAGTATGTAGATCTACATGCAGTGATCTGGCAACACTATGGTACCACTGAATGCAGACCCAACACACTTTACTTTACTTTAATTATTTGTGTAGCGCAACCTTGAACCCGGTAGGCATGAGGGCGCTGACAAACAAACAACAAAGCCCAAAGAAGGACAATTCAAGCAAGTGACAAGTGGGAAAAGCAGAAGAAGGCAAGACCAGAATAGAGGTTAGGCAACAGCCATGTGTTTAACCTTCTCTTAAATGGTTCATGCTTGTCTTGGAATCGGAGGTCAGGCGGTAAGTCATTCCATGCATTAGGTGCGGCGAAGCAGAACGCTCCTTTTTCTGTCTTCCTAGTTCTGCATCTTGGGATCATTAGTCATTTTTGATTATTGGATCTGAGAGATCTATATGCAGTCTTTTCCTGAATAAAGACCTGCACGTAACTGGACATAATGCCAAGAATGCATTTGAAAGTGATCACGAGGAGGCAAAAACATATTCTGGCCTCCACCATGGGCCAATGAAGAGCTCTTCTCACCACCGAAACATGATCACGTCTGGAGAGGCCCATGACCACCCTCACAGCGCCATTTTGAATTATTTGTAGTCTTCTTGTTTCTGATTTACTAAGCCAAGCTAGTAGGCTACAACAATAATCCACTTTGGAACCAATTATATCTCTTTCTATAGTCTCTGCATTGTTATCAATGGTCTTAAATGAGTGAGAAGTTTGATATAATTTGCGGCCTCATAGACCAGACTCCCTACATGGGCTTTCATCGAGAGGCACTGGTCGAAAGTGACACCCAATATTTTTTACTTTCTTGAGGGGTGTTATCTTAACATCCCCCAATAAGAAGGCATCATAAATCGAGTCCATTCTAGTTAACATAGGCTGCAACCCGACAATCAGTAACTCTGTCTTTGACAAATTCAGCGCCAGGTCATTCCATAACATCCATTTCTCAATAAGAGCATAGACCCTGTTCAGTTCCTCTTCATCTTGTTCATGAGATCCCACTGACGGGATGACACACTGCGTAACGTCCGTGTAGTTGGTGAATAAGATCCCTTCCTGATCCAGCAGTGCGAAAAACAGCACCATGAAAATGTTATACAGACAGGGAGATTTACAAGCCCCATGTGGTACACCATATTCCACTGGAGTTGAAGCTGACTCTGCCACCTCTGAGCAGACTCTGTTTTCTGTATTATTGAGAAATGAAGAGACCCAGCGCATAGCAGCTAGAGAAAAATTGTCCCCTTCCTCTAACCTTGAGACTAGTGTTACATGGTCTACCAGGACGAACGTGGCCGACAAGTCCAAAAGCATGAGCATAGATACCAGCCCCTTGTCCATTTTATCCATTATATCTGGATTTCAACTCTAATAACGCAGTCTCCATGCCGTAGCCTGCTCTAAAACCAGATTGTCAACAGTTCAGAATGGGGTATTTATTTAAGTGTTGGGCAATTTGCCCATTTCCAGCCAAGTCGAGGATTTTCAGTAGAAAAGGAGTATTGGTGATGGGCCTATAGTTTAATGTTTCATCCACCAGTAGACCTGGTTTGTTGAGAATTGAGGTGACCCCAATGAGTGTTTAATATCAATTGGAACATGACCCTCAACCAGTGATGTCTTCACAAATTTGCAAATCGCTGCAAGTAAGGAAGGGGGGCAGGTTTCTATGATCAAGCCCAAGCAAGGGTCACTTTTGCACCTGGTGGTTTTGAGATATGTTACTACCTCGGACAGTTCCTCAACAGTGATTGGAGAAAAAATAAACTGTGGGATGGAAGGATATCTGTTAAAGTACTCTGTGCAAGGCTAGCTCTGGTCTGATGAGGAGGGAACTTTCATTTGGGAAATGTCTGCCTTAATGCCCTTCAATTTATTAACCATGGCATCTTGGATGCTCTGACACCATGCCTCGTCCTTCAAGACAGCCCGACGTTGGGCGAGATGGTAGGTTCTTTGACCTTAGATTTAGCATTAACAATCCTTTCATTAAAGAAGTTTTTCTTAGCATCAAGGATGGCCAGTATGTACACTCTGGCTGCACTTTTATATGCCATCAGAGATCCTGGTGCCGGGTTGGTTTTCCAATAATAAAACAGTTCCCTCATATTAGATTTTAGGTTTTGCAAGTCCTGAGAGAACCATGGTCTCTTATTTATCTCCTTTCGGATTTGTTTGTGTATTTTTTGGGGATAGTGTATGAGTAATCTTCTCTAAATTGGAGATTAACATTTTTGACATCTCCCCCACTGACTCCTTGGGAGAGAAATTGATGGAAGGGCTCAGTAATGGTTCAATTCTAGCCCCCGTAATTAGTCTTAAGTTTTGACCAGTAAAGTCCACAATACCCACGAGGTTTATTGGGGAAATCAGCCTGGATAGCAAAGTGGACGAACGAATGATCACACCAGGGACAAGGCAATACCTGTAGATCTTTCGTAACAACATTGATGGAAAAGACCCAATCTAGTGTACGTCCAAGGATGTGGGTAGGCATCCGATTTCTCTGATCGAAACCTAGGTTTGCCAAAGTCATCTCCAACTCTAAATCCAAAGGGTTAGTATAATTAGAAAATGCAGAAAGCTATTTTATATGATTTGCACATTTATCCACCAAGCTGAGAAAGATGGGCCGCAATAGACAACCTTACAGTGATGTATATCTAATACTGGGCTATCTAAACTTTGGATTAACATGGGTATAAATAGCAGCTCAGAGGTTGACCTACATCTCTTTCAAAGGTTTGACGTTGGTAACTGAGAAAATCACAGAGCACAAACCCGACATACACAGAAGAGATAAACCTATTGGATGCAAATCTTTACTAAAACAATGAGCAATGTATGGCCTAACTAACTAAAGAGTTTTCTTCCAAATATCTGACTCAAACCACACACAACATGTTAGAAAATGGGAAATAAGGAATTGCAGTGCTTAATTTGTATAAATAAAAGTGCCAAGGTGCAAATATTTTCTAGCACTCCAGTGACGCTGCGGGTGGGCAGTTCCCACCACTGCTGCCTCCATCCACGGATGCTCCCCCAGTGTTGACATATTTGGGGTTACACTACAGCTCACAATTGCTCATTGTGGTTGATGGATGCACAGGCTGTTACAACTTCATAATTAAAGCGAATCTGAGACAACAAGTGCCGGAGCTCAGCATCCCCACACATTAAGCATTGACATATTGTAAGATAAACACTTTAATGAACGGGAATAATACAATGATTATTTGATTATTTGGCTATTCATAGAGAGGGTAGACTAAATCAATACATGTGTGTAGTAAATCAATCGGTATCCCACTTGATCTCTATGCTGAATGTGTTACTCTTAACCACCCATCTCTCCTCCTGACTCTCTCTCAGCTCAGCTTCAAAGGGGACCTTTAATCACCCATCTCTCCTCCTGACTCTCTCTCACCTCAGCTTCAAAGGGCACCTTCCAAGCCTGGATTCCCTCGTGCCTAGCTGGTTGCTTCTTTTCTATAACCTGGAATGGTGCATCTTTCTCAACCATCCCTCTGCCAATTAGTGTACCAGTTATTTTACCTCAGAGGTTTATCCTTGGCCTGCTCCTTTTCACTTTCAAGAATTCATTTTGACATACTCATCTCCTACTTTGCCTTCTTGTAGCCTCTCTTTGCCGAATGCACAGAAAACGTCTTCACCTACTGCCTGGTCACCATGCACCACTGTAAGGTGCTACGTTGCCTGAGGCTGCATTCTTGCAAAAAGGAGGTGCTCTACTTTTCAGCTTCTAATGCCTCGCCATGTTGTCTCTATATCCTTTGCCAGAACACCCTCTCTGCATGCCCATAGCTCACAAACATTTTTTACCGTTATCTGAAACTACAAGATCTCATTACCTCCAGCAGCCATGTTAAACCTTCTGAAATTCCATAGAAATCGAGCCTATCCCAACTTTCACCCCATTGAGGTTCTCATCTCCATCCTTTCATCAGCAGGTCAATGATATGCAACTGATTCAGTCTCCCCTTGGGGCATCCTCTCGCAAAACTTTTTTCAGTGGGATTTCCCCATGAAAAACACTTTGTGAATCAGGCCCATTATCTTCGTTGTAACTCTTTAAGACTTGACACTACATTTACAAAACCCACTGGCCATTTTTTAGCTCCATGTTAAATTGCATTCTGGTATACACGGACTACCATTCAAGGGAGGGTTGTGATATCGCTAGCATATTATTCTTTTTTGCTTACCATTTGTTGTTTTATGTTATCAAATGTTCATACTACACCCATCACCATCATAGTGGTCTGAAGGCACTTGACCTTGTGCAGCAGGTGTTGTATTGTGACCCTTCCAGGGTTTCTCCAGACCTTAGTCTGAAGAAAGGAAAGTGGAGGGTCCAGGAGAGAATGGGAGAGAAGAGGGATTAGATAATAAGATAAACAAGTTTGGTGGGGAAAACATAATTGGGATGAGGGGATGGGAAATGTAGGTGTGATAGTAGGGATGCTGTATCTTAACAGTGATTAGTGAATGATAAGCATGAGAGAGTGACTCACAAATGTACAGATCTGTTAAAATCAGGGTTTTACAGGAATTGCAATATCTCACCAAGACGGCGAATGGTGCCTCATGCAAATAGTGAGTATTTGCACGATGGAAGAGAGGTGGCCAAGCAGGCTCTAGTCAAGTGTAGGCTTTCACCAGATTAGTTTGTAAGAAACAATCCCTGTATCAGGGGAGAACGCTGGGTCTGCCAAGCCAGCTGACAGATGCATTAGCGCCAAGACGTGGGCGTGTATGGAAGTGTTTCTGGGGGAACATGGTGTAAGTGGTGGTGGGAGGGAGACAAGATGACTTTTATCCAATATTATTAGCTGGCTCTATGAGCTAAGTAAAGTTCTCCATAATATGTTGTCCATTGCAAGATACTGCCACGCACACCAGACATCGTCATCATCTGTGAGTCAGAGCCCCGCTTATGAAAGGACTGTTATCCTGTCAACATACATTCTGGGACATCCTACAGACCCTCTGTAGGCCACTGAAGAGTGATGCCTCATGTGCCCATTAATTTCCCTCTGTGTGATGCAGAGCCACCTGTTAGGCAGAATTATATGCAGTACCCTTTGGGAACACTACACACAATTAAGACTACAAGTGACAGTACAATTTCACCTTTGGTACAAGCCTGTACTACACAGTTATAGAGGTAGCAGTAGCGGAGCAGCCAGACTTATCTCAAGGGTAAGTGAGCAGTACAAATAGTTACACAAAGGACAGCAATTACTATGATTCAGGCAAACACTGACTCAAGCTTTCTAAGTAAAAGAATATCTATTTGTTTTCTCAACAGTTGTATACCATTCCACTATTCCATGCAAGATCAAAATCACAATCATAAATACACCACACCACTTCCCTTAAATTCCAGACAAATTAAGCTCACAAACTGAAGTGGGAGCAAAAGGGCACTCGAACAATTTAAAAGGGAGGGAAAGACAAAGTTATTAGAAATTAGGCAAAACCAACAGGTAAGTACTCTGGGCAATTGAACAAGAGAGGCTACAGTGAGGAGATCAGCTAGAAAAGGCTTAGGGCCAAAGTCAATGGGTCAAAATTCGTTTGCTCAAGATCACACAGTTCAGGGTAGTTTGCGGCAAAGTTCGTGGCACAGATTCCGGATGAGGTTGGTTGGTAGAAAAGTTAGTTCAAAGAAAAGAGAAGGATAAGCCCTCAAATTGGAGAAAGATTTCAAACACTTTCACAGTGGCAGAGCGAAATGCACAACCGGATTTGCACAGTACCTTAAAACGGAGAGGGGGCTGTAGCTGAGGCAGACGTTCCTGGTAGTTCCTCCAGGCTCACGGTTCCTGAAGCGACTGTCGGACTAATCAGAAGTATAAAGACTGGAGGGTCCTGCACTACCCAGGGAAGAAACCAGCAGCAGCACCAAACAACGAATAAAAGGTGTGCTCCTTAAAACCCAAGCAGGGTCCGACCTTCCTGGCTATCGGGCCCACTGTAACTCTGTACAGTGAATTCAACCAGAGGAGGGGTCCTGGCTTGTAGTTTGGGTGAACTGGTTGGTCCCACCAGCTCAAGGGAAAAAGTTTCCTGGAGGATCTTCTCTGTCGTCAGATTTGGAGATTCTGACCTGCAGCAGGGCTTCACCGGGTGGTTCAGTCGTTTTAGGGGTCCTCTTCTTCCAGTTTCTCATTGGTTCTTTCGTTCCATTGGTGACTCTGCTCTTCCAGTCCCAGAGACCTGATTTTTATGCAGTTTTCCCCCATTCATACAGCCTGGCTGTCAATCACACAGCAGGGTGGCTGGCCTGGCAAGGCCAGTCCCCTTAGCCAATCAGACAAGAGTGTGACTTGGTTTACCAAGGGAACCCATGCAGGGTTCCGAAGATCCCTCCCTCACATCCTGACTACCTAGACTATCAGGCGCCTTAATGAGGGCTTCTGTGCAGAAGCCCACGAAAAGACAGCAAACAAATGAGTCATCCCTGGTTTGGTGCGCAGAGAAAAACACGAGAAAGACTTTAACAAAAAGAAATGGTGACTAAACCCAGCCGGAACCAAAATAAAATGTATTTGGTCAAGCGGGTTTATGTTTGAGGCTAATATAATAGCCTAAAACATCACCACGTTTATATAAGATAATCGCGGTAGAAAAGTTAGGGTAGATACCACTGCCACCAGCCAAGTGTTAATGTTAAGGGAGCGAAACAAGGCTCCAAGAGGTACAGACAAAAAGGGATACGAGTTAACCCTTTCGAATACTCCATGTAAGATGGGGTGTACTGGGCCTGTGGTTTAAAGTGACTATATAAAGTTAATGGCAACTTTACCTGTTTCTGGGGGACAGTAGTCAGCCCCAGAAAAATGGAGTCAGGGGGAAGTCTCAAAGACAACCCTGTGTCACTGCACTGGAGGTGCTGTGTAACACACACAACAAGTGGTGCACATGGAGTAGGTGAGGCTCCAGTGCCCAAGATCACACAGAAAGTAGAAATACACATAGAAAAACACATGTAAGAGTGGCAAAAAAAGGCTCACACTCTTAACAGGTGAAAAAGATAAATCCTAGAAATCCAGCAAAGCTGCTGGGGGCTCAGTAGGTAAGGGAAATTAACCATTTATGAGAATTCTCCCTAACACTCGCCCTCCCAGGGACAGGAGGATCTAATCCCCACCAGGATGGATCTCCTGTTGCAAGTTGGTTAAATGGCCTGCTGAGTACACAAGCAACCTTTTGTAACCCTTGCTAGAAAAAAATGTCCCAATGTTTTTCATTTGTAGACTATGTGACATACAAACCTGTTGTGGTACATCTCCCTTTTTAACTGTATAGGGGATCTGTTCTAAAAGTCCCTCAGAAGTTGTAACAACCCCTGAACCTACAATAGGCTTTTTCAAGGGGTTATTGGAAAGGAATCCCTTAGATCTAGAGGGGCCTCCATGGTTCCTCACCACCTCTCTCACCAGAGCAGGTTGGGTCTCAGGTATTTTGGTTGGAGAGGCTGTGGTCAAGTGTGAGAGGGTTACCCTTGGGTCTCGGGGTATGGACATGGACAGGACAGGGCACTCTAGCCAAGGACACCAGCAAGAAGACACAGACACAACGGTGTCTGTAGCAAATACTACAAGTCCCATAATGCCTTGCAATAAAACACAGCCATCCGGCCAAAATCTAAAAATGACAACTACAAGTCCCATAATGCATTGCCCACCAGCACAGCCATCCGGCCAAAACCTAAAAAGTCCTAAATCCCCATCAGTTAAAGGACATCGCAGGAGACACTTACCCTACCACAGGGGTCGGGGGACATCTGTAACAGAAAAGGGGCGGCGGGATGAACAACAGAAGGAACAGGGTGGACGGGGTGAGGAAGAGAAAACGCTAGGAACCGATGTCAGGAGGAGGGGTTAACAAGTTAAAACCAACCTGTGGGGAATCAAGGTCTCTCGTTGTTTTTCCATCCAGGGACGGAATACGAGCAGTGAGGAGTGGCAGGAAGGCGTGTCAGGCTACAAATGGGCCTATTAGGTCGGAGAAAACCTGACATTCAGCAACCCCTTAGGCCAGACCCAAGGCGCTGAAGCACGGGAGGTGGTGAGAAGGGGTTAAAAGACTGAAAGGAATGCTGGCTCAGGTCCAAACCACCTGAAGCAGTCTGAACGAAGTGGTGTTTTAAAAAGCTGCTGAGCAGACATTTGGAAGCAAGGCATTGCTGAACCAACGTGTGTGTGTGTTTTTTTTTTTGTTGGTTTGTTTGAACCCTGCGAGCAAAACCTCAGCAGGAGGAGGGCTGGTGGCCAAAATCACAGCAGAGAGGCCACAGAAGGAAGGTGAACTCTTGTTTTTTTTTTATTTGAATGCAGAAGCAGAAGTTTACGTTATTTAGAAGCCCCATGTGAAGGCAGAGAGGAACAACCTTGTTTTGATTCCTTGTGTGTGCATCTGAGAAAGACCTATTGATGTATTTTGTTTTTTTGCTTTCTTTTGAACCGGAATAAAGAACATTTGCCTATATATACCTACTGTCTCCCGCCCACTGGTTAACATCAAGCAAGGTACATGCTGCCACTTCCTCTGAGATCTGACCTTACCTATTTTAGAAGTTTCCCTCCTAACATTAGCATTTTCAGTGGGGCCTTCAGTAGAAGTTCCACAAGTCTTAAGGTGTTTAGCCTTAGACCTATTTTTCCTGGTTTTCCATCAGTTTTGAGAATTACCAGTTCTCCTAGGCCTAGAGAGGGGTCCAATTTGTCTATCCACCTCTTCCTCAGAAGCAGGAGGCGTCAAAGACTTTACAATTGGATGGGCAATGATGGAGCTTGGTTGAGGCTCCCATTTCCCTACTATACTAGCCTCAGATGTGCCTGGGTTAGAGGTCAACTTACTAACACCAGTGCTTGTAGTGGGGTTCTCAGTAGAGGTTCCCACAGGCTCAGAGTGGTTCTTTAAGGTTGCCTCTCTAGCCAATTTGGTTTGGTTCTGTTTCCTCTCGCTGGGAGGCCTGGGGGTACTGGATACTATTCCTAGAGTTTTTAGATCATTCCCAAACAGGACTCTCCCAGGCACCTCATTCTGGACACTGACAGGGATCCTCACTGTCATATTATTACACTGAATGAGAGCTGGAGGCCCTGGAACCAACTGGACAGGGCCTCTAGAAAATTTAGTGGGACCTTTGGGTGCCTTAGCAACATCCTCAGGCTTGAAAAAGTTTTCATCCACTAAAAAAGTTTTCTGCTGGCCCCAGTGTCTCTCCTGGCAGGAGTATCGTGGCTGTTGACAAGAACACTGTCCATATAATATTCTCTAGAGTTTTCTGGAACTTCTGTTTCTTACCCAGACCCATGGACTCTAAGGATACAGTTGCCTGAAGACTCAAGTGTGCTTCAGCAAATAGTTCAAAGTGAGCACTAGCCATTTGTCCCTCTTCCTCTGGGGAGAAGGCTAAGGAGGCAGTGCTGATCCCTGCAGGTTTACCCATGCACCTGGGATCTCATTTGATATGGTCAGTTGTCCCACAGACATAGCATTTACCAAATGCTCTCTGGAATGGGGGTTTCTGCTCACCTCCCTCTGGTTGAGCACCAGAGGATTCACTAGCCCTATTTGGTTTCCCATGAGTTTACACAAAAGAAGGAAATCTACAGACTACAATTTTTACAAAAGAAACAGATAGAAATAGTCTCTTACACGCAAAAAGTGTCCATCCAAAAAATACTTTCTCAAGCATTCCACTCAGTCAGTTTCTAAGATATCGAAGGATCATCTCTGATGGCACTGACAACATTAATAAAACCCAAGACCTAGCCGAGAAATTTAAACAAAGAGGATACGACCGCTTGACAGTCGAACAATGTGCAACTAAAGCTACACAGATCCAAAGACAAGAAGCTCTGTGTCCCAAAGAAAAGAAAAAAACAGAAAATCTTGTGTATGTGACAACTTACTCCAATCAGAGCAACAAAACAAAGAGGATTGTTAGGAAACATTGGAAAATCTTAACACTGGACCCAACTCTGGCAAAATTATTTCCAACCCCACCATTATTTGCATACACCAAGAGCAGATCCATACAAGATAATTTGATCAAAGCAGACTTTTCAGCAAAAAGAACAACAAATCAGATACACAAGTGGACTCTCCCATGTAATAACTGCAACAACTGCAACAATTTGATCAAGGGGGAATACATCAATCACCCTCACAGGGGATACAAGATCAATTTACGACATACCTCAACCTGTGCTACTAAAAATATAATTTATGGGATCAAATGTCCCTTTGGGATTTTTTACGTAGGGATGACAACAAGAAGAGCAAAAATGTGCTGGTCTGAACACAAGTCAAATATTAGGATAAAGATTGACCTTTCACCAGTAGATCAACTTTTTTTGAGGGAATCTCATTCAGTCGCCCAAATCAAATTTATCATCTTGGAACATGTAACACTGTCAAGAAGAGGAGGAAATATGTCAAAATTACTTTTACAACGGGAATTATTCTGTATTGATCAGTTGAATTCCAAGGACCCTAAAGGAATGAACGTCGATTGGGATATGAGTGTCATCTGTAAATGTCTACAAGGTATACTCTCTGAAGACTGGTGACCCCCTTTCACTAATATTCTGTTTCTGCTTATCAACATTTTGGAACAAAAATTCACAAACAGACTATGAAACGATAAATTAACATACTCAGTGCATTTGCTAAAGGCATAATATGACAAACACCAGACCGTACCTTCCCCTGGGGGAAATTACGTTGTGTAACTGACCTTCAATTTGACAACAATATTAGATCTCAAATTGCAGATCTACAATATCCATAGTGAAATAATGAAACGAAAAAGAATTAAACAGATCTATTAACCACTGCGTTCGGAAAACAAAGGAAAGACTACATTTAACGGATTAGTACAATCAATCTCGGCTACATTCCAAGATGGTGCCCCGTGTAGACAGGAAATACTATGAAGGTAGAATTACCCATCAGCCTTAAACGTTGCCTAGACAACGACATTGTTAATGGCAATACGAATGGAGAACACTTGCAGCTTAATTTCATGACACGCGAAAGTTATTACCACGGAATTTGGAAACCAGGAACAATCGCTGTGGCAGCTGAAATACTAGCAGCCACTGGAGGATCAGCACGCCTTGCTCCAGCACGGGCGAAGGAAGATTTATAGCTCCAGTCCTACACCACGCACTTAGTGCAGAAAGTAAGTCAGCCCAGTAACTATTGCCCATCGTACCTCAGCGTTTTAAAAAAAGATGCAGTTATTCAATCATCTAACATACATATTACAAATCACAGATTGTAAACCCATTGGAGGCAGAAAGCAGAAACTACAGAAACCGTGCGTGTGTAACGAAAAACACACATTAAGCCCACAACTACCGTGAAGACGGTGAGTAGCCAGAATTGTATACTTTGGAAATACAGATGAGATTACCATGTAGAGGGACCCAGCGCTTTCTTTGAGCGACTGTGTCCCACACACCGTTTTGAAAAATTGTTTTTTGTTAAAGATGCATTTCTCTACTAGGTGGTAGCCCAACACATTTTTGAGCCTCAGATAATACAAGAGTGAACTACACTCTACAGAACTTTTCCCAGTTACAAGTGGACATTAAAAGGACACAGGTCAGTTCTTTGTTTTCATATGACGATTAGTCATATATTTAATAACAATGAAATTTGATTCAAGTCTTATACCGATTTACTTTGTTTACTTTTAGGGAATTAAAGTTGAACATTGTAACTGATGAAGGGCTAGTTTGGAAACGCGTCGTACAACTTGTTCTTCCAAACTGAATGACACTTTTTGAAAATGAAAATAAAATGAATTTTCAGTTATTTATAAAATGATGATTGAATGTTGAAATTGTCCACATTTAATGTATTTAATGAATTTCGTTTGCTTTAAAGACATTGGGCCTCATTACACGGTAGGAGGTAACCATGCCGCTATTAGCAGCATGGCTACTCTCTTACCGCATACCGGATCTGGGTAGGCGGTATGGGGACTTACCGGGTCATTCTGACCCTGGAGGACCCGGTAAGTCCCCATTACAAATGCCATTCCCCATTCCCATTTGAGCTCCCATAGGGCTCAATGGGAATGGGGAAGGAGCTAATAACAGTATCGCAATTTGCGGTACCGTTATTAGCTCTGAAGTTTCTCAGCGGGTCCCGTCCTTAACGCCTGATCAAACCAAGCCTTAAGGACGGGACCCGCTGAGGGACCTCGTAATAGTGCGCTAAGGGATTACTGGCACTGGTGACCTTACCGGTGCCGGTAATCCCTTAGCGCCTACCGTGTAATGAGGCCCATTCTGTTCTAATTAAAATGTGCAATTTTAGAAATGTATACATCTGAATTATATCAGTGTGGCATTTTTATGTAAACTAATAATGGATTGGTCCCATCAAGAATTTCTTTACTGTTATTACTGACTACAGTCAGACAAAAGTGTGCCCTGTGTTTGCCCACCAGTTCCAAGGTGGACCTTCCTCTTTTTCATTTGTCATATAGGTCTTGTAGCCGAGACCCACACAGGAGCACCTAAATTACATCATTAAATTAAGTAATTTACTACAGAAAGTATGAATCAGTAACCCTAGAAAGTAAGGGAGTGCACATCTAAGCCGTATGTTCATCATCTCTGTTTCAGGCTATCCCAACTTTAGAGGTTGCACCAATTAATTAACGATCACAGGAATGTCATTTTCAAAAATTGAATTGCAAACTAATAAGAGAGCTGAAACATTAGGTTTCTCTGATGAAGAAGGAAGCCTTGAGAATTCTAAACTTAATCAAATCAACTGACCGTGACCTTGGTACTATCAACAAACTAGAAGAACTAGTGACACAACTGGAACGGTTAATCAGAAGGGAAATAAGCCAAAAACTGCATGCTACCACTCTATCCCAATATTCTAGAGCTCACTGATTCCAAGAGGGTTACGAATTGATTTAGAACCTACACTTTGCAAAGATAACCCGGAATTTGTCAAGAAATGGAGAAAGATTCTTAACAAATGTTCACTAGATTTGATCATCCTTACGATAGAAGAGCTCTCCAAATCCCGAGAATCTATTGACGGCCAGCTGGAAATGATCAAAACACAGTTGACATCTTTCATCAATAAGGAAGAACTAACTCAGTTACTGGAAGAGGCTAATTCTAAATTGGACACACAAAAAGAGAATTAGAATCCAAAAAAATGTGTACGTTCAGGCGAGATACACTCGACTACAAGTTGGACATTGTGTACAGCTGGAAAGAATATTACCATCAGAGATACCAATCTAAAACAGGAGGTCCCTCATATCCAAGAAATAAAAGAACTCCAAATCCAGAAAACATGTCATCCGACACCTCGAGTGGAGAAACCGTCACTCGGGCACCTCAACAAACAAGGAATCTCGTAATAGATTCCCAAGTGGCAACATCATCAAGTGCAATTCCACCAATTCCGGCGTCTTTTTTAGAATGGGCGCGACTAGAAGAGGCAAAAAGAAAAATCTACCCAGGAAAGAGACACTTCGTCCAAAGAAAACTTAGTGATCAATATCTCAAACCATACTTTGACTAGATTTGAGAAATTGACATTGCAAAAAGATGTGTCATTTGTACCTCAATACAATAGTTCCCTCCTAAAAGAGAAAATTAGTTTTTCAAACTAGCACAGAAAATGAAGTTGAAAGTATTTTTCACATCTGATCAAATGGGAAAAATACAGAACGTTGAATCAGAATATTTAGAAATGAGACCAACACGTACTTTCACACCTCAAATACAAAACACCATCCTAGATTAATTCCAGAAACAAGTACTGAATGATTTATCTAAAATCAACTTTCGGATAAAATCTCAAATTAATTTTTTAACAGAGAACAACAAGTACTAGACCGGCTTTGGAGCAATCCAGAACTGACGATACAGCCGATAAAGGCGGAAAACTGGTCCTGATGGACACAGCAAAATATTAGATGGAGATTGAGAACCAATTATGTGACCAAGACACATATTTAGAGGTCTTCACAGACCCAACAGAAGCAGTACGAGGTATTGTATCGGTTCTAGAAGAAGCAGAAACGGAAGGCCTCATCAATCATCGGACAAAACAATTTCTTACAAATCAACCTCCACTGATGCCAGTAATCTATATATTGCCCAAGATACACAAGAACCCACTAGATCGACCTGGGAGACTGATCAAAGCTGCAACTAACAGCTTGCTAGAACCTCTAGCACAATACATTGATAGAGCTGTGCAACCATTAACACGGAAATTCACAATATATATCAAAGACACTAATGAATTTCTAATGAAATTACACAATATCCAATTCAATGAAGAAACCAACTACCTATTTACCATGGATGTAACAAGTCTCTATACGAACATCACACACCAAGGAGGCCTTGAAGCTATGGAATGGCTGTTACATAACACACAAGAAGCATGTCCAGCAGACTGTCTCTTCATTCTGAAATTACTAAAGATTGTGTTCAATAATAATTTCTTTATGTTTGAGAAAAGATACTTCGTTCAAATTTCCGGCACCTCAATGGGGGCCTCAATGGCCCCGACCTACGCAAACACATATGGCATATTTGGAGGAACGAAATGTGATTAATAACACCAAATGGAATGAACACCTAAAATTATTCGTAAGGTACATTGATGATCTGTTCCGCATTTGAGACGGCACCCTCGAAGAACTCAACAAATTCTTTACTTTCATGGACACGATGGCCCCTAGGATCAAATTTACTTCAAAAGTGAGCAAGATATCAGTTGACTTTCTAGATGTAAGAGTTTACACAAAAGAAGGAAATCTACAGACTACAATTTTTACAAAGGATACAGATAGAAATAGTCTCTTACACGCAAAAAGTTTCCATCCAAAAAATACTTTTTCAAGCATTCTACTCAGTCAGTTTCTAATATATCGGAGGATCATCTCTGATGACACTGACTACATTAATAAAACCCAAGACCAATGAGTGGAAGGAGGGGGTAATTTGAAACCACAAAATCCACACTGTATATTCTGCCTTCTGTCTTAATCCACTGATTCAAATACAGCCCAGAGCAGGGGCCAGAGCAAAAGCTATCTGTCTCTATAAACCTGCCCCACACCCCAGAGCCCCTGGCCATAAAAACATAATCCCCATGCCCCTTTGGACAAAGTCAACAGTTAAGAAGACCCATGAGCCTATGTGTCTATTTATGCTGTAAGCATGGACAGAGTCAACGTGACTTTTATGCCATATCGTATAAATCCAATGGTGGGGTAATGAATCCATGAATGTATCATATAATTCCATATACGTGTGTAGTGAGAAGTCCCCATGTTAATCTGCCACGATGAAAGCATAATGCATGTTAATCTCTGTACAAAGATGTTCATAGCAGGAGTCTGTAACAGCATAACATGTAACTAAA
This sequence comes from Ambystoma mexicanum, assembly GCF_040938575.1. NCBI lineage: Eukaryota > Metazoa > Chordata > Amphibia > Caudata > Ambystomatidae > Ambystoma > Ambystoma mexicanum. The sequence continues at coordinate 479,599,493 of NC_090939.1, read as the reverse complement.
TGTAAAACTGTACACACCCGCACCACGCTGCCTAAATGTAATACATGTATAGTGTTGTATAAAACATAACATGAAAGGTAATCACTCCCAGTTAAAGGTGTACCCATAAGCCCCGAATTATAAGTTACTTCTTACAGGTATGTGAATCTCGAGATAAGGATATGTTTTATTTCCTAATGAACTAGTCCCTTTCCTTTCCACTATGATGAGGACACACAGTTAAATGAACAATATAGTATGCTCTAAACCAGTATGATTGAAGTGCAACATAGCCAGCCACGTGTAAAATGCCTGCATGTAAGAATTGTGTTCTAAAGACCCTAATCTATCATGTAACGAAGAACTAAATCACAAAGGAGTCTTGAGTCTCCCATGCCTATCTGAGTGTCAATAGAGAGTTAGTACTGTTTGGGCATTTAATCACTGAACCCCATAATTAAACTTATGTCTACAATGATCTGTACCTTTTGTGACCTAGACATTTCAGCCATCTATTCTAAATCCCCTTTGTTGTTATCAAATGGACACTTCTGACCAAGCAACAACCCCTGGAACTCTACCCCATAGTCAGCATAGTTAGAGTTATTTAAATAAGGTGAGCATTGGGCTTGGTGGGAGACGTCTAATTCATAACCAGTAATACATAACTTGTCTTTGAACCATGTTTTCACAACTGTTTTAGATACAAGCCTCAGAGTTTCCACCGGACAAACAGATCAGGATACTGAATGAATGGAAGTGTGTGGCCACAAGGGCAAATGTTACACAGATAGGGTGTCAAGACAACACAAGTATCCTTTCAGCATGCCAACCCGATGAGCCCAGCTGACCGATTGACCCCGGCACACCAAGTCATCGCATCACGTGTCCTCAACCCAACCGGTAGCCTCCACCCCTATGGCATCTGTAGGTGCCAATACCAATTTTTCTTGTGCCCTCTAGGCTTTCTGAAGTGAAATAATACATTCGCCACACATAAATATACTACTGATAACGTTTTTTGTGCATAAAAGTAACTTGTAACAAGTTTTCTGCAGAGTGCTCTCGGCATGAGCAGTGTAGTTTCTGCTGGCCCTAATTTTAGATAAAAGCTTGATATCACTCATACTTGGTCTTGGTCTCATTCCCTCCTGGGATGTACTTTTACTGACTCTGTTGGGTGAATTACTAGCATTTACTGTGGGTCTCTCACCTTCATTGGTGACCCCGACGCGATAGCGTTCTTTCTCGTCCTTCTGGCACATGATGTCCCCCTGCTTTGACCCAGAGCGCGCTCCCTCAAGAGCTACCCGGCAACGGCAACCGGTACACCTAGATGTGCGCACGCAGTAGGGGGATAGGGTACGGGATCCCCCTTATCAAAACCCATCATACCACTCACCGGAGCCGGGCGTGGTCTTTGACTGATCAGGTCCAGAGGGTCTCAGATCAAGGCAGACACGTGAGTATCAGGGTTGAGTGATATGGAAAGCCCGGGTGGGAGTCAGATTATCAGGTCTTGAGGGGATCAGTATGATTTGGGTGAAGAGAGGTGTTGTATAAAGGGAAAGAGGTCTTGGGAGCCTGGAAGTTTTTCTTTATCTATATTCCGTTCTGTTCTCATTCTATCGCATATGGCCATTAGGACAGAGACAAAGTGAGGAATCGTGGTAAAATGATAACGTAGGGATGCCAAGGGGAGACCCAGGAAAATATTTACAAACACTTTTTTTCCAACTTTATCTTATCTATCCCTTTCCTCTCCCAGTGGGTGGACTAGAATAAGAAGAAGGGAGAGAACAAGTCCAGGGAGGGACGGGTGATAAGACAGCAGAATGAGGGGTATCATGGGCAGTGAAATATAATTTATGGTGTTTATGTTTTTGTTTGTCATTGCTTATGTGAAATGTTAAATGTCTGTTTCTTTGTAGGATTCTTTTATGTGCAAACAGTAATGAATGAATTGGACAAGGTATAAAAAGAGTTGCATGCATGTGAACACATTTCAGAATATTGTAAACTAAGTGAATATTCATTGTGTCTGAGGAGGAGTGCAAAGCATATTTGAAGTGGTTATACGAGAAGGGCACAAGTGTAAATTAAAGGTGATAGTTGAGGAATACTGCCAGAAAAATACAATGGGCACAGAGACGCCCCTCGCCCATATTTGTAAAACCATAGCAGGGTATGCAGACATAATCAAGAAGTACCATGACCAATGGATTGTGGAGTTGAAGGGGGAAGGATTACCTCAGGTGTGGCCAGAGGGTGGGTCCTTTGACAAAGCGGTATTAGATATGGTCGCCACCTGCCTGTCTATAAAATATAAAGGGAAACAGTTACAAAATAGGAGAGAAATATTAGACTTGTGGCGCCTGTTTGAGGAGGTGCCACCGGATAAGGGTAGCGACCACAATGCGTCTCCCCTGACAACAATTGGCAGTAGGGAGCCAACCACACAGGATGAGAAAGCAATAGAGATCACACGTGTCTATCCTTTACTATCGAAGCCAGTACCTGCAGAAGTGTATAGTGTCCCTGTATATGTATCACAACCCACAGCACCGCCCGTACATAAGCCATCTGTCACAGCACCACCCCCGTATGAGAGCCAGGCTGTAACAAGACCACTAGATACCTCTAAAATTGATATTGGAAAACTTGCACAAGATCTAGATTCACAACTAACAATGGCTCGAACTGAGTTGTCACGCATAAGGGCCATGGGAGAAGGAGGGGGATATCCACCCCCTGGACCTAATGTGATGAGACACCCCCGCCAAGTATAGGGACAGGGGAAGATGGGAAGATGGGTGGAAAAAGGGAGAGATCCTATTTAGAATTAATGATGTTAAAAGCTTGCTGGTATCCGCAGTGGGAGATCAGGCTAACAGGGTCTGGGCAAAGGCGGGGTTCCCAGGAAAAACGTTAGATTGTGACCGCCATGATGGGGCCTCATTCAAAACAGTGCGAGTCCCTGTTTTACTTCATTATAAAAAGGGGGCTTCCAAAGGAGGTGCAGAAGGCCCTTGATAAGATAGCTGGGATAGAAGCCAAGGGTTGGCCTGAAATTCAAAGCATCATAGTGCACCACTGCAAGTGGATCAAAGAGAAGGAAAAGGAGATAGCTCAGCGGCGGTTGGCAGACAAAGCTAAATTAGTGCAAAGTAAACTACTGACGGTCAGTGCAGTAGCAGCTACCAGCGCGGCAGGAAGGGAACGGGAGGAAGAAGACAGACAGATGGGGACACCAATGCAGATGGCGGCAAACTGGACAGGTAAGAGCCAGGACCAATGGACAGGGGAAAACCAATATCAGGGACCACAGTGGCCATCGAGAGGGGGGCGAGGCAATAGAGGAGGTTTCAGGGGAGCATGAGGAGGGGGTGCAGGGTATGGAGGGCCAAGAGGTGGAATGCAAGGACAATGCTGGCATTGTGGGAGGTGGGGCCATTCCATGAGAGAGTGTCGAAGCAGGCCCAACCATGCATAACCAAATGAACATCAAATCGGACACCTCCATCCAGGAAGCCCTTAAAGGCTGCCAATGGGCAGGACCAGACGAGATAGTCAACCTGACCCAAGATACATGAGCGAGCGCCCAATGCTCCCTCAAGACACGTCCACACATCCCCAGTGTCACAATCATGCCGCCCCCATGCCCAACAACACTTATGCTACCACAGCAAATGGGGCACCAACGACACCGTGCAGGGGGACAACAATGGTGACAGGGAATGTGTTTGATGTTGATGAACTCCCGGGGCATTCAGCATAGGACAGCCCACAGAGAGCACTTGCGTGTCCAATACTGTCGACGACCCTTAACGCAGCAGAGGAACCACTGGTAGGGGCGGCGATAGGAAATAAAGAGTTTATCTTCATGGTGGATTCGGGAGCGGAAAAATCATGCCTCAAAGAAGGCAGGTTCCTGCTTTCTAATCGGACCTTGGAAACGCAGGGGTTCTCTGGGGCGGTTGTCGAGGTTCCGTACACAAAAGGGCTAGACATAACAGTGGGGGGGAAACCGTGCGTGCGCCCCTACTGTACTATGAGGAGTCACCTATCAACTTGCTGGGAAGGGACCTTCTCAGCAAGCTCAACATCACAATCTCCTTTACTGACAGAGGAATAGTGTGCTCCACACCAGGCATATGTGCGATCAATCGATCCATTGCACGGACGCGTTGACAGCTTTTCAAACAGGCAGCAAAGAGATTTACATGACACTAGCCCCCGGCGTGCTTGCCGCCTTATGACTAGTGCGAGCACATGTGCACCAGAAAATGTAATATTCAAGACGATGGGAACGTTCGAACTTTGGAATTGAACTGCAATGTTACATTGGAAATTGGAGCTTAAAATTCAACCATCTGCAATGCAGGATTGTTAATCAGAAAATTGCCAATTTGCATGCCAGTGTTTTCTGTTCCGCACAAAACTTATACAACGGATTGATTCCTGTTACAGTTGCCAAGACAACTACACCTTATCTCCTGATGAAGACGTACCAAACCATTGTGTACACGTCAAAACCGGTTGAGATAAACCTAGGATAAGGCCACTTGCAAAGTCCTTTTTCGGCCTATCCAGATTGCTGACCACCTCTTCTAAAATCTACAGTGGCCATGCATTGTGTGTTGTTGTTGCTGACCACTTAAAAAACCTATTGTGGCCTTGCACTATGTGTTGTTTTGCACAAAAACTTTTTGTATAACTATGAAATTGTGGATGAATTGTTATATTTGTTATATGTTTTTATTCTGTACTTATTGATGAGTTGTATGAGTAATTGGATGGATGTTGTATGGATGTGAATAAATGCATTAATGATTTAATAGGATGATTTTTTATCAAATTTTGATGTTTTTATAATATTCCTGCTATGTGAAATTAAAAATTGTTAGAGTGCAGATTAATGCGTGATTAAATTCACAGAGAAAAATGTATTAGGTTTAATAAAATCCTTAATACGCTTTTTTGCAAATTGTTTCCTCTGGATTTCCTTTGAGATGTATATGTGCGATCCGTGCCATGTTAGTGATACACACCCAGGCAGATTTTCCACAAACACGTGGCATACCTGTAAACCCAGACATGTTCACACAAGGGTTGAGAATACTAGCAAGGGTAGTGCCAGAATTGAAAAATAAAAAATTGAGGGTGCCATCAGAGTTCATTTTCGTCCAATTACAGACCTAGAAATAGTACCAGGATCCATAGTGTCCCTGGACATGCATGCAGTACAGGTGTCAACACAAAGAATAGCAGTAATAGCAATGGACATGCAGGGATGCCAGTGGAGAACAGTGCTATGCGCTGACACCAGTAAGGCCCTATGAGACCTGACAGATGAGGAGCTCTTTTGTGCACAGACGATGATGGGGGAAATAGTGATGGAAATTGCAATCCCTTGTGATGTTATGATCCAGAGAAGAGAGGTACCACTCCCCCTCGTAGCGGTGATCAGAGCCCCACCAACATACTTTGAGGAGGACATGTCCCACGTGCCACAGCAGTTGTGGACCACAGGCCCACACAATGTAGGGTTACTACACAAAGTGACACCAGTAAAGATCAAACTCAAACCCGGGGCTATCTTACCCCGGGTGAAGCAATATCCCATATCTAGGGAAGCTGAGAAGGGAATAAAAGACACAATCTATGCACTAATAGTACAGGGCATAATAGTTCCATCTAGCCGCCCTGCAACACCTGCATTTACCCAATCAAGAAAGCAAAGGGAGGGACGTGGAGGATGATCCAAGACCTACGCCCCCTCAATGACGTAGTACAGAAGGAGTTCCCTCTTGTCCCAAATCCTGCCTCAATCTTATGCAGTACCCCAACAGAAGCCACCCAGTTCACGTTAGTGGACCTAAAAAACACTTTCTTCTCAATCACACTTGATCAAAGTTCATGGTACCTAGCAGCATTTACGCTGGGTGGAAAAGATACCAGCACTGCAGACTGCCCCAAGGGTACTGTGAAAGCCTCAGCATTTTCAACAGAATCTTGCACGAAGACCTTCGAAACATACACACAGTGAGTCCCATAATTCAGTATGTAGATGATTTGTTGGTCTGCGGGAGGGACGAGAAGGAATGCAGTGAGGACTCCAAGAATCATACCTGACAGAGCAACGGCAATAAGAGCAGTGAAAGAGCCCAACACTGTTAAGGAGATGCAAAAGTTCCTCGGCATGTGTAACTACTGCCGAGCTTGGATATTGGACTATGCTTCATACACCAAACCCCTGCTACAGGCACTCAAGAAAGCACAGCGGGAGAAAACTAAGTTGCAATGGACACAGGAAATGCACACAGCTTTTGACACACTCAAAGAACTGATATCCACTGCCCCAGTTCTCGCGACCCCCAATAATGAGCAGGACTTCTATCTTTTCTCACACTGCAATGGCACACTCATGACAGCTGTGTTGACACAAAAGACATCCTTGGGCCAAAATTCCATGGCCTTTTACAGTGGAACACTTGATGCAGTAATGCAGGGACATTTCGCATGCGAACAGGCTCTCGCAGCATCTGTGTTTGAAATAGAAAAAAGTTCTATGATCATGATGGGATGCTCTGTCACGTTGTACGTTGAACACTCCCTGTTTGCCATCCTTGAAAGATCAAAAAGCACATTAACTACTGAAAGGGCTACAGCATACGAGTTGATTATCTCAAGTGCAAACATTCACATCATGCGGTGTAAAAATGTGAACCCAGCAACGTTTATCACAGAAGCATTCACAGTGGAAGACATGCAACAACATGACTGCGCTACATACACAGGAGATGATGATGACACACCCAAAGCACATGAAAATGCACTACGAGAACGAGAAATTTACTTTGTGGACGGGTCAGCCTCCATAGATTGTGAAATGGGAGAAAAACATGTAGGAGCAGCAGTAGTCCGGGTGGAGGACGGGGAATTTGAAATAATTGTGCAAAAGAGATTGCCACCACACTTCTCGGCACAGACAGCAGAGCTAGTGGCTTTCATAGAAGTGCTCCACAGGGCCAAGGGGTGTATAGTGACGATTTACACAGACTCTGCCTATATGGCAACAACAGTATATTGAGGACTAGCAAGGTGGGCGAGGAGGGGATTTCGAAGGGCAGACGGGTCCCCAGTACAGCACACAGCATTACTAGGAGAGTTGAGTGATGCATTAAAAGAACCTACGCTTGTAGCGTTCATGAAGTGCCAGGCCCATACACGAGGTGATGACGTCATCTCATTGGGAATTGCAGCAGCGGACACTGCCGCGAATTAAGCCTCTTACCTTTCAAAACCCCCAACAGGTGAGTACATACTTCAGAAGACAGTTGAGGAAATACAACCAGACAGCTTTAATTCACTGCCGGTCGGCCAGATAATAGAGCTCCAACACGATGCGTCCAGGGAGGAGAAGGAAACATGGGTAAAACGGGGGTGCAGCCAATCATCCACTGACTTACTGTGGAGACAAAATAACACTGGCACGGTAGTGATGGCAGTAAAATTGCTGGAGGTAGCATTCAAATAGTTGCACTACCCAACTCACAACGTGAAACAACAAATCATTGCAGACAGACAGGAAAATTGGTTTGCCCCCGGGATACAAGAACATGTCACAAAGCTAATAATAGAATGCATCACCTGCCAAACCTTCAACTCTGGCATGACATTACGAACCCTCAGAGGGACATTACCAAAACCAGAAGGTCCCTTCAGAAAACTGCATATAGATTATGCAGACATGGGTGAGCGGTACAACAGAGCTACATATTTGATCGTGGTCGTGTGCCCCTTCTCCCGGTAGGTGGAAGCAGGCCCCTGCGCCCACCCAGAGGCACAGTGTGCTGCCAAATTTCTAGTCAGGGAGGTGTTTCCCTGCTAGGGCATCTGTGACGTCATACGTTCCGACAACGGTATGCACTTTGTGAATGACATGTTTAAGCATATCACTGCGATGTTGGGCACAACCCGCAAACTTTGCACAATTTATCATCCGCAATCGAACGGATTTGTGGAAACAATGAATGGATTGCTTAAGAGTAGATTATCGAAACTGTGCCACACCCTCAAAAAGACCTGGGTGTATTGCTTACCCCTGGCGCTTTATGAAATGAGAAACCAACCCAGCAAGGACCACCACCTGTCATCGCATGAGATAGTGACAGGTAGGAGGATGCATACAGCCCACTCACCCATGTGTAGGCAGTCAGATGCACACCAAAGCACCACTATGTTAGGGGAGGAGTTCCACGAGTATCTCAGAAATTTGACAAGAGTGGCACGAGACATAGCTAAGCAAATAGCACCCCCATTCACACAAGACAGTTCTACTGACACAGTAACACCAATCACAGAGAGCCCAGACTGCCAGTTGATGACAGGTGACATGGTGTACATGAGAGGTTTTGTGCAGCGATGGAATGGGCCAAGATTTCATGTCCATATAAAGTGGTCTATTTCACTCCCATGGCAGTGAAGGTACAGGGTTTAAGGTACTGGGTACACTTGATAGATGTGCGTAGAGCCCATGGGAGCGTAAATAGGACAGACCCCGAAGAAGATGAGAACGAGGGTAACACACAAACGTAGAAAATAAAAGGTATACGGGGACAGGCACAATATGAAACATGAGAAAAACTTCAACGTTGAGAAACAGTGTAAATATTTGTATAATATGATAATGTTTTGAGGTATGTATGACAGAAGGGAGATAAAAGATGCACTGTTACTCTCTCTCTCTCTCTCGCTCTCTCTCTCTCTCTCTCTCTCTCTCCCTCCCCATTTATCCCTTCAGTCTTAATGTATGATCAAATAATGTGCACGAAAATAATATTTTTTCCTTCCTCAGCACTGGATTGTATGGAAAGCATTTTGCCTCCCTCGGTTGCCCTCTCCCAGACCTGAGGTGTGGGGGTGGGAAACGGAAGGACGCAGAGAAACAAAGAACATATGCACATGCACAAAAATGATAAATGAAGGTTTGAATAAGACAATTTAAGAGAAATGGCCATGACCCAGGAAAAGAGAATTTAAAACGTATAAAATAATGATTGCAGAAATATACACGAGAATAATGTGCATGATTAACAAATGCTTATGTTTCATTCATTAGGCGTATCAATGGCCATGGACGAGGCCCCAGCAGCAACAAGTGATAGTGTAGATAGGAATAGATGGACGAGAGAGGCATATCCTAGCTATTCATATGAATGTATGTTGTTTGTGTGTGCAGTAGTATTCTTTTCAACATTGTTTGGCCTGTTTCTATATTGGATCCTTGTATATATATATCAATTGATGTTGGCCAAGGGGGTGTGGGCCTTAAAACAATTAAAGAGGGGACCCACCTAATTTGGGATGGTGCTAAGTTAATATGGGGCTACGGGACTCCAGAGGATGAGCCTAATGGTACCAAGAGTAATACACATATCACCACAATGCCAACAACCCAAAAGACCCCGCCTTCTAATAACTCACGTTTCACTGTGTACGATGAATGACAGAACCCCGTCAGAACTAACGTGGGTGCAAAATCATCCGTACCCGACAACAGGGCCAGCTCCAGACTTGGCAACATCTAATAGCCCAACCACTAAAGAAGGGGGTAATAGCAGCGAGTACATGGTAAGCACATACTACAATTTATACACTCAATGGGATAGCAAAACGGGTAATAGGCAAAGACCAGGGACTGAGGGAGGCCCTAGAAGAAAGAAGAGGGAAACGTCACGAGAAAGTTGGGAGGAGCATTATAACTTCGGCTTAGACACAGTGGATGATCCCCAGCACCCCCACCAAACAAATAAATGGTATGCAGACATGAGCAACACAGCAAAACAGACAACTAACGAGAGCTGCTATGTCTGCTCACTCATACCCCATGCCTCAGGTACTCCAAAGGTACTACTGCCACAAGAAATTCCATTTGCAGAGGCCCAAAGTCTCCTACATCTCGCGCTATGCAGGATCAAAAATACTTTTCAGGCACACACAGTTTAATTCGAACTTTTGCAAAACGAGCAGACATGATACTCCCGGCCACAAGGAGTGATTTGCTTTAAAAAGCCTTTTTTGGTAATAAAGGGAACATTGCACACGGACAATAAATGGCATAGGGAAGAGATTTTGTGTGAAAGCAGAAGCGCTGCAAGGATTGTCTGAAGAAAAACTCTCATGGGTACAGAGCACATGCGCTCCCATATGGACTGAACACATAAGCAAACTCACGTGGGTCACTGCCATCGAGAAACCCTACAAGCTGAAGAATTCTTTTTCGTATGAACTTTGCTTCCATGGAGAAGGGAAAAGGGACGGGGGAAACATCAAAAACTGCTGCAAAACTCTCATAATACCTGACATGATGAAAAAGGGAAAGGCGGCAATAATGGACACATATTGGGTCTGTGGCAACATGGCATACCTGCATCTCCCGCAATCATGGAGAGGCACGTGCTCCCTGGCGATGCTGCATTCTACGTTAATGGTGATCCCTGAGAACCACATCCATGAAGGAAGCAAATATGCGGCAATCCAAGAGGAACCATACCCGGCGCCACCAGAAGCAGCTCCTGTGTATGCCATAGACAAGGAAGGTGTACAGCATCCACTCCACAGGAAGAAATGATCCTCAAACTACATTTCAGCTAAGTCGTCAGAACTTTGGGCCCAAATACCGGATCGTTTTCGATTATTCAGCTCTGTGGAGGAATTCTTTATTTTTTGCGTCCCTTGTCCCCAGCATCCAAGCAAGGGTTAATGCCAAATGGCTTTTATGCCATATCGTAAAAATCCAATGGTGGGGTAATGAATCCATGAATATATCATATAATTCCATATACGTGTGTAGTGAGAAGTCCCCATGTTAATCTGCCACGGTGAAAGCATAATGCATGTTAACCTCTGTACAAAGATGTTCATAGCAGGAGTCTGTAACAGCATAACATGTAACTAAATGTAAAACTGTACACACCTGCACCACGCTACCTCACTTCTTAGGAGCCTAAATATAATACATGTATAATGTTGTATAAACATAACATGAAAGATAATCACTCCCAGTTAAAGGTGTACCCATAAACCCCAAATTATCAGTTACTTCTTACAGATAAGTGAATTTCGAGATAGGGATATGTTTTATTTCCTGATGAACTCGTTCCTTTCCTTTCCACTATGATGAGGACACACAGTTAAATGGACAATATAGTATGCTCTAAACCAGTATGATTTAACTGCAACATGGCCAGTCATGTGCAAAATGCCTGCATGTAAGAATTGTGTTCTAAAGACCCTAATCTATCATGTAACGAAGAACTAAATCACAAAGGAGTCTTGAGTCTCCCAAGCTTATCTGAGTGTCAATAGAGAGTTAGTACTCTTTGGGCATTTAATCACTGAACCCCATAATGAAACTTAAGCCTACAATGATCTGTACCTTTTGTCACCTAGCCATTTCAGCCATCTATTCTAAATCCCATTTGTTGTTATCAAATGGACACTTCTGACCACGCAACAACCCCTTGAACTCTACCCCTTAGTCAGTATATTTAGAGTTATTTAAATAAGGTGAACACTGGGCCTCATTACACAGACGGCGGTGGACCAAGGTGTATTAGCACCTTGGTCCATGCCGGTAAAATAGCGGCACCGCCTTGGAGGAAAGGGGAATTACCGCCCTATTCCAAGGTTGGTGGGGCGGTAATTCCCCCTTCCCCCATTGCCCTTCCCCATTCCCATTTTTGCCCCATAGGGCATAATGGGAATGAGGAAGGTGCTAATTACGGCACCGCAAATTGCGGTACGGTAATTAGCTCCCTGGTCCCTTTGCGGGTTGGTTTTTAACGCCTGCAAAAAGCAGGCGTTAAAGTCTCCAACCCGCAAAGGGACCTCGTAGTAAGGCGGTAAGGGTTAATGGTCACCGGTACCATTAACGGTGTGTCAAGGGTTTTGACCCATGTTGAATCCTTAGATTGGGTAGAGGTGGGGATGAGCTGTCGCCGCCCATTATTCTCTCCCAGAACAAACTAAATCAATAGACTGGGTGGATGTGGGGATGAGCTGTCGCCGCCCACATTCACGTCAGAATCTAGGAGAACTGCGCAGTTGGCACAAGACCACTCCAAAGATACAACCTTCTTGTGGGGGGTTCCACATCACTACTCTACTGTACGGATGCCATCAAAACAATGTTAAGCAAGGGTCCTATACTATCAAGCAAAAGACCACTCTATTGAAATGCAGTAATTCAAGACAGATCCCAAAAATGGATGCAATACCGGTACTCACCACTATCAGAAAGCCGGCGTTTTAAAACCACCAGACTTTTGTGTAAAACTGAACAGAGGAACCCAAACCAGGCGAAGGAAATACTTGCTAAGAGGTGGATACAATGTAAAACTATATTCTGAAATGACTTGAAGGAAGTAATTATTTAATATATATGTAAAAATTGTAAGTTTGATTTAAACTGGGAACTAAAGTGACATTTAGCTGAATTCTGCCTGACAACTACCCCCGACAGGAGAAACCTGCTCAGCCACTCTTCCCAGGCCTAGCTGCATCCTGCTTCCCCACCAAAAGGAGTTGACACCTCTCTGATTAGATTAGGGGAGGGACACCTGCAGGAGGTTGAACAAAGCCTTGTCCTGGACTCAGGCAAATGTTATATTGGGGGGGCCGTAAAGTGGCTTCCTCTTGGTAGAAGTGGTAGGAGAAGTGCCTCTGGGAGCCACCCGAGCTGGAGGCGGGGGCAGACAGAAGCTTCCCCCATGTGTTTTGGAACCTAAACCACACACATCTGGGCCAGAGCATAATTTTAAAAAAGATGGATAATTCATAGTACGGACTTGTCAGAATTATATAAGTAATATCATTATTCTTGTGATTTTTCTGTGCACGTTTTAAGAGGTGTTAGGACCCTGTGGTGTATGCTGGGGGGTTGCTAGCGGAAAATAGGGTCTTACTCCAAATGTCTGCATGTTAAAAATCTGACACTTCATCAAGTAATGCCCATACTCCTTGCGCACATGTGTATAATTTTTGGTAAATGTCCGATATTGGTAAACCAGTCAAAAAGCGCAAAATGTTGTCATTTTTTAATGCAATCCCCCAGGAAGATCAGAGGCAGACAAGCATGGACCATAAGGAATATATAATGTGTACATGTAATTTCAACAAATTGTGTATCTGGGAAATATGTATTTGAATCAAGTATAGATTTGTGGGCAAATTGACCAGGGGAGGATCCTCTGACCCATAAACAGACCTCATCATGATGACAATCCATTTCCTTCCCCCAATCATGGGAGAGGGGAGAATTGGGCCAGTGACAAGTAGAGAGGGGCAGGCTCAGTTATGCCACGCACACACCCACTTCCAAAATACATAAAAAGAGACTGCTGGGACAGGTAGAGACATTCATATTCCATTTGCGGCGGAGCGTGGTGACCGACGACTTCACATCCAGAGATCCAATACTTAGACTTCCAAGCTAAACAGAGACTACAGAACTTTGAACCAAGAAGGCCCACTGCAAGCAAAAGTATTTGTCAGCAGGCCTCAAAATCTTTTGCAAACTATTCCACAGCCGGGCGAGCTGTCTGAATTCTTTGCCAAGAACATTTGCCAGTACCCAGACAGCAGTGTTACATCCAGAATCCACTTGATCCGGACCGGAAAGCAGAGCAGTATCCAGAACCAGAGGCCGCTGTATCCAGAGAGGCTAGACCAGCAGAGCAGAGCTGACCCAGACGCTGTGAGCAGAACCGCCCGAAGTCCAGTTCAGTTGACCAGATCCGTGACGAGGCCCATTCATTTCAAAATTAGGAGTGAGTATCCGCCAGAACTGTGCAGAACCCAATCTCTTAGTTTAAAATAATCTAATCCAAACTATTTTAGCCTATTAGAACTGCCTCCTAGAATCGTGTCATTCTGTCATCTTTAAAACTGAAAACTGTCATCTGTCATTCTGAGCTTTAAAATTTCAAATCCGAAAAACTACTTTCACTAAATCGTCCGTATCTCCGGAACCGTTTGTGTTAGGAACGAGATTTAACTTTCTTCTGAAAGCTTAGAATCTAAGCTTTCCAACAAACCTAGCCCTTATAGTGCCTCCATAATTACGCTCCACACGCGTGAGTAAATTTGCCGCGATTTGACATTTTGCACAATTTCAGCCATGTGTAAAAATCAGCAGCTTTTTGCTTTCCTTTGCTAAAATTCGTTTTAACCTGCTGGTTACACATAGAGCATTGCTAAAGTGAGCCTGAACTAATATGAACTAGATATCACCCACCCTGAACCTCTAGAGGGAATTAAAAGCATTTTTAGCACATTTCTCACTTCATTGTCATCACATTCAAAGCATTTTGGGCCTGTGTTTCAAACCTCTACCTTTTTTCCTCTAAGCTTGCTGGGGGGGAAATGCATTTCGTATCGCATTTTGTTGGGATTCTTGAAGACTGTGTGCTCTCCTTCCATTTCTTACATTGCGTAGGGGTGGGGGGGTGTGAATTGTCAAGGAAAAGTGATTACATTGGCCCTCATTAGGACCCTGGCGGATTTTTTCCGCCATCGACGGACTTTCCGGCCATGGCGTAAAGTCCGTTTACGCCATGGCGGATGGTGGACTTACCGCCCCATTCCGAGGTCGGCGGGGCGGTAAGTCCCCATTGACCCATTTACCCTTCCCCATTCCCATTTCGGCCCCATAGGGTATAATGGGAGTGGGGAAGGAGTTAATTACGCCACCGTAAATTACGGTGGCGTAATTAACACCAAGGTCCCATAGCGCCATGGATTTTTACGCCCGCAAAAAGCGGGCGGAAAAATGACCATGGCGCTCTGGGAACTCGGAATTGGCGGTAAGGGGTCGGCGCAGCTAACGCTAGCGTAAACCCCTTACCGCCAGGGTCCTAATGAGGGCCATTGTCTTTTGTTGAAGCCATATCAAGTTATTTTCTGTACTGCATTTCATTCATCATTGCATTTCCTTGAACCATATAAAGCATTCTTTCCCACCTTATTCTTCTGTTCCTATTCATAAGTTACCTCTTGCTGATTATTGCTCATATTCACAAGTGTAATGTCCATTATCAATTTATTTATAGAAGTGTGATATATATATATATTGTTTAAATTTTCAAATAAACCTTTTAATTTGCAAAACAAACCTACTTTTTGGCTCAGTGGGGTCAGCGGGATTCTAAGAGGGGGGTGTTATATAAGGGTTGTCCTCCAGAGTACTGAACTGGACATAAAAATACATCAATAAGGGTTTTCCTCAGCATCCCAGACTAGGCATTGACTTAGCTGTAGTGTTGATTGAATATCACTTACAGGTGACCGTTAACCCTTACTGCCGTCCGTGTAATGAGGCCCACTGTGTTTGATGGGAGACGTCTAATTCATGACCAGTAATACATAACCTGTCTTTGAACCATGTTTCACAACTGTTTTAGATACAGGCCTCAGAGTTTCCACCGGACAAACAGATCAGGATACTGAATGAATGGGAGTGTGTGGCCACAAGCGCAAATGTTACACGGATAGGGTGTCAAGACAACACGAGTATCCTTTCAGCATGCCAATCCGACGAGCCCAGTTGACCGATTGACCCCGGGACACCACGTCACCTCATTACGTGTCTTCAACCCAACCGGGAGCCTCCGACCCTATGGCATCTATAGGTTTCCACCCTTAATGCCCAATCCCAATTGTTCTTGTGCCCTCTAGGCCTTCCCACTACTGATGACGTTTTTTGTACATAAAAGTAACTTGTAACATGTTTTCTGCAGAGTGCCCTAATTTTAGATAAAAGCTTTGATATCACTCAAGCTTGGTCTTGGTCTCATTCCCTCCTGGGATGTACTTTTACTGACTCTGTTGGGTGAATTACCAGCATTTACTGGTACTCTCACCCTCACCTAGACGAGAAATTTAAACAAAGAGGATACGACCGCTTGACAGTCGAACAATGATATGATATGATATGATATGGCATTTGTAACGCACCTATACACAAGTGTTTCAAGGTGCGACGAGGCAGGGAGGGGGGAACACAGGGAGACAGACAACAATCCTACTAGGCCAGGTGTCATTCAGATTGCGCAAGTGCAAGGGAGGAGGGGAAGGGAAAAGTGCAAGGGGGAAGGGAGGGGGGAAAGTGCATTACAGGGTTGGTAGAATACATGAAAAATAATAAGGGCCCACTGGTGGCAAGTGCAAGGTAAGTGCAGACAAGTGCTGGGAATGGGGTATGTACGGATACAGAGACAGTCCCGCAGTGCAGGGGTTGCCAGGGAGGCAGTGCAGGGGAGAGTGGCTGGGCCAAGGACAGAGAACAGTGGGTAGCCCAGTTGCAGATTCGGTGCAGTTTCAGTAATTAGCAGGGGAGAGGGGGAGAGAAAGCAGAAGCAAAGAGGAAGGTTTTGAGGTGCTTCCCGAACCAGAGATGGTTCTCCTCAAGTTTCAGGGAGGCAGGAAGGCTGTTCCAGAGCCTCCCTGCAACTAAAGCTACACAGATCCAAGGACAAGAAGCTTTGGGTCCCAAAGAAAAGAAAAAAACAGAACATCTTGTGTGTGTGATAGCTTACTCCAATCAGAGCAACAAAATGAAGAGGATTGTTAGGAAACATTGGAAAATCTTAACACTGGACCCAACTCTGGCAAAATTATTTCCAGCTCCGCCATTATTTGCATACAACAAGAGCAGATCCATACAAGATAATTTTATCAAAGCAGACTTTTCATCAAAAAGAACAACAAATCAGATACACAAAGGGACTCTCCCATGTAATAACTGCAACAGCTGCAACAATTTGATAAAGGGGGAATACACCAATCACCCTCACAGGGGATACAAGAACAAATTACGGCATACGTCAACCTGTGATACTAAAAATATCATTTATGGGATCAAATGTCCCTGTGGGATTTTTTACGTAGGGATGACAACAAGAAAAGCAAAAATTTGCTAGTCTGAACACAAGTCAAATATTAGGCTAAAGAATGACCGTTCACCAGTAGCTCAACATTTTTTGAGGGAATCTCATTCAATAGCCCAAATCAAATTTATTATCTTGGAACATGTAACACTGTCAAGAAGAGGAGGAAATATGGCAAAAATAACTTTTACAACAGGAATTATTCTGGATTGATCGATTGAATTCCATGTAAAAGGAATGAACGTTGATTGGGATATGAGCTGTCATCTGTAAATGTCTACAAGGTATGCTCTCTGATGACTGGTGACCCCCTTTCACTAGTATTCTGTTTCTGCTTATCAACATTTTAGAACTAAAATTCACGAACAGACTATGGAACGATGAATTAACATACTACGTTTGCTAAAGGCATAATGTGACAAACACCAGACCGTACCTTCCCCTGGGGGCAATGACGTTGTGTAACGGACCTTCAATTTCACCAAAATATAAGATCTCAAATTGCGGATCTACACTATCCATAGTGAAATAATGAAACAAAAAGGAATTAAACAGATCTATTAACCACCGCAGTCGGAAAACAAAGGAAAGACTAGATTTAACGGATTAGTACAATCAATCTCGGCTACATTCCAAGATGGCGCCTCGTATAGACAGGAAATACTATGAAGGTAGAATTACCCATCAGCCTTAATCGTTGCCTAGACAACGGCATTGTTAATGGCAATACGAACGGAGAACACTTGCGGCTTCATTTCATGACACGCTGAAGTTATTACCACGGAATTTGGAAACCAGGCACAATCGCTGTGTCTGCTGGAAATATTAGCAGCCACTGGAGGATCAGCACGCCTTACTCCAGCACGGGCGAAGGAAGATTTATAGCTCCAGCCGTACACCACGCACTTAGTGCAGAAAGTTAAGTCAGCCCAGTAACTATTCCCCGTCGCACCGCAGCGTTTTAAAACAAGATGCAGTTATTCAAGCATCTAACATACATATTACAAATCACAGATTGTAAACCCATTTGAGGTAGAAAGCAGAAACTACAGAAACCAGAACCAAGAAGACAGAGCCCCAGATAATAAACTGCGTGTGTAACGAAAAACACAACATTAAGCCCGCAACCACTGTGAAAACGGTGAGTAGCCACAATTGTATACTTTGGAAATACAGATGAGATTACTGAGTAGTGGGACCCAGCGCTTTCTTTGAGCGACTGTGTCCCACACACGGTTTTGAAAAATTGGATTCATGATAAGTTTTTGTTAAAGATGCATTTCTCTACTAGGTGGTAGCCCAACACATTGTTGAGCCTCACGAAATACAAAAGTGAACTACACTCTACAGAACTTTTCCCAGTCACAAGTGGACATTCAAAGGACACAGGTCAGTTCTTTGTTTTCAAATGACGATTAGTCATACATTTAATAACATTGAAATTTGATTCAAGTCTTACACCGATTTACTTTGTTTACTTTTAGGGAATTAGAGTTGAACATTGTACCTGATGAAGGGCTAGTCCTGAAACACGTCATACAACTTGTTCTTCCAAACTGAATGATACTTTTTGAAAATGAAAATTAAATGAATTTTCAGTTCTTTATAAAATGATGATTGAATTTTGAAATTCTCCACATTTAATATATTTAATGAATTTTGTTTGCTTTACAGACATTCTGTTCTAATTAAAATGTGCAATTTTGTAAATGTATACATCTGAATTATATCAGTGTGGCATTTTGTATCTAAACTAATAATAGATTGGTCCCATCATGAATTTCTTTACTGTTATTACTGACTACGGTCAGACAAAAGTGTGCCCTGTGTTTGCCCACCAGTTCCAAGGTGGACCTTCCTCTTTTTCATTTGTCGTATAGGTCTTGTAGCCGAGACCCACACAGGAGCACCTAAATTACATCATTAAATTAAGTAATTTACTGGGGAAAATATGAATACGTAACCCTGGAAAGTAAGGGAGTGGACCTGTACACTGTATGTTTATCTTCCCATGTGGCTTACCCTGGTTATGTTTGGGGGCCTCTTCTGGATGGAAAGTATTTGAATTCTCTTTTGTTGTCTTTCTTTGGTAGTTTCCTGTCATCCATTTTCTGAGTAGCCCCAGAATCCTTGTGAGTAGCCCTGTTGGCAACCCACAAGTCAGTAGCCTTAGCTAACATCTTTGGATCTATCTCCTTAGACTCCGCCAAGTGCTGTCTGAGCTCAGGAGAGCAGACATCAAAAATAGACTCCAATTTAACAAAATTTCTCATTCCTTCATAAGTGTTTACCCTGTAACCCCTAATCCAACCATCTAAGTTTTTCAAACATTCACATATCCAGGTAGCCCAAGGGGTATCATCAGTTTTTTTGAGGGTCCTAAACCTCTTAAGGTACTGGGAAGGGGTCTTCCCAAATCTAGCAATTAAAGCTAGCTTCACACACTCATAATCTATGCTATCCACCTCCCCCAACTCCATCACAACATCAGATGCAACAGTGGGTAGCCTAGAGAAGAGCCAGGGAAGCAATTGATTCCCTGTGAGACCTTGAATACCATGGTTATATTCAAACATTGCCAACCAATCTAAAATATCAAGCTTAACCTCATACATACCCACAATTTCTTTAGGCATACAGGGTCTCTTAGGACTGCTAGACCTAGAAGAATCTGGGAGAGAAGCATTTTCAAGAGACAATCTTTTCATTTCAAGTGAATGATTCAAATCCCTTTCTCTGAGCTTAAGTTCTTGGTGTTTTTGTTCAGTTTGAGCATTTAAACGTTTGAATTCCAGTTCAAGCCTCATTTTCTCTACAGCAATGAATTCAGGACTGAGTGCAGGACCTGTGGGGGTCCCCGTGAACAAGGATTGAGGATGCTGATCAGGCAAGGGGCCAGGGAGCCCTATATTAATAGACACAACTTCCTCTTCCAACTCATCATTAATAGACATAGGGCCTCATTACAGGGTAGGCGGAAGACCAAGGTGCTATTAGCACCTTGGTCCATGCCGGTAAAATACTGGCACAGCCTTGGTGGAAAGGGGAATTACCACCCTATTCCAAGGTTGGCTGGGTGGTAATTCCCCCTTCCCCTATTGCCCTTCCCCATTCCCATTTTTGTCCCATAGGGCTCTATGGGAATGGGGAAGGCGCTAATTACGGTGCCGCAAATTGCGGTACCGTAATTAGCACACTGGTCCCTTTGCGGGTTGGTTTTAAACGCCTGCTAAACAGCAGGCGTTAAAGTACCTACCCGCAAAGGGACCTCATAGTAAGGCAGTAAGGGTTAACGGTCACCGGTACCATTACCAGTGACCGTTAACCCTTACCGCCTTCCGTGTAATGAGGCCCATAGTATCATCCTCAATACTTTCCACATTTGCTAGAGATTCTGGTATTTCAGACCCACTCCCTATACTTTGGTCCTTTAACAACTTTTAAACTAATTCAATCTTTTTGCCTTTGGCAGAGAGTTTCCTTTCTTTACACATGTTTCTTAAATAATCAGCAGTATAACTCAGGACGGTCTCCTGACTGTGGCTTTCCTTATCAGACATGATTAATATTGCTTTTTAGTGATGTTAGCCTTGTGGTTAGTTGATCCACGGTAATAGCCGCACTCTACTTTGATCCTCACCGCTGTACACCAGTGTTAGGCAGAACGATATGCAGTACCCTTTGGGAACACTACACACAATTAATACTACAAGTGACAGTACAATTCACCTTTGGTACAGCCTGTACTACACAGTTATAGTGGTAGCAGTAGCGGAGCAGCCAGACTTATCTCAAGAGTAAGTGAGCAGTACAAATAGTTACACAAAGGACAGCAATTACTATGATTCAGGCAAACACTGACTCAAGGTTTCTAAGTAAAAGAATATATATTTATTTACTCAACAGTTGTATAATAATTCACTATTCTAAGCAAGATTAAAATCAAATAAATACACCACACCACGTCCCATGAATTCCAAACACGTTAAGCTCACAAAATGAAGTGGGAGCAAAATGGCACTCCAGCAATTTAAAAGGTAAGGAAAGACAAAGTTATTAGAAATTAGGCAAAACCAACAGGTAAGTACTCTGGACAATTGAACAAGAGAGACTACAGTGAGGAGATCAGCTAGAAAAGGCTTAGGGCCAAAGTCAATGGGTCAAAAGTCTTTTGCTCAAGATCAGACAGTTCAGGGTAGTTTGCGGTAAAGGTCATGGCAAAGATTCCAGACGAGGTTGGTTGGTAGAAAATTAGTCCAATGAGAAGAGAAGGACAAGCCCTCGGATTGGAGAAAGATTTCAAACACTTTCACCGCGGCTGGGTAAAACGCACAACCGGATTTGCACAGTACCTTAAAACGGAGAGGGGGCTGTAGCTGAGGCAGACGTTCCTGGTAGTTCCAACAGGCTCATGGTTCCTGAAGCGACTGTTGGACTGATCAGAAGTTGGAAGACTGGAGGGTCCTGCACTACCCAGGGAAGAAACCAGCAGCAGCTCGAAACAATGAATAAAAGGTGCGCTCCTTAAAACCCAAGCAGGGTCCGACCTTCCTGACTATCTGGCCCACTGTAGCTCTGTACAGCGAATTCGACCAGAGGGGGGGGTCCTGGCTTGTAGTTTGGGCGAACTGGTTGGTCCCACCAGCTCAAGGGAAGAAGTTTCCTGGAGGATCTTCTCTGTCGTCGGATTTGGAGATTCGGATCTGGAGCAGGGCTTCACCGGGCGGTTCAGTCATTGTAGGGGTCCTCTTCTTCCAGTTCCTCGTTGGTTCTTTCGTTCCAGTGGTGACTCTGCTCTTCCAGTCCCAGAGACCTGCTTTTTATGCAGTTTTCCCCCAATCATACAGCCTGGCTGCCAATCACACAGCAGGGTGGCTGGCCTGGCAAGGCCAGTCCCCATAGCCAATCAGACAAGAGTGCGACTTGGGTTACCAAGGGAAACCATGGCAGGGGTCCGAAGATCCCTCCCTCACATCCTGCCTACCTAGACTATCAGGCGCCTTAAGGAGGGCTTCTGTGCAAAAGCCGGGAAAAGACAGCGAACAAAGGAGTCATCCCCGGTTTGGCGCGCAGAGAAAAACACGAGAAAGACTTTAACAAAAAGAAATGGTGACTAAACCCAGCCGGAACCAAAATAAAATGTATTTGGTCAAGCGGGTTTATGTTCGAGGCTGATATAATAGCCTAAAACATTACCACGTTTATATAAGATAATCGCGGTAGAAAAGTTAGGGTAGATACCACTGCCACCAGCCAAGTGTTAATGTTAAGGGAGTGAAACAAGGCTCCAAGAGGCACAGACAAAAAGGGGTAAGATTTAACCCTTTCCAATACTCCATGCACGATGTGGTGTACTGGGTCTGTGGTTTAAAGTGACTATATAAAGTTAATGGCAACTTTACCTGTTTCTGGGGGACAGTAGTCAGCCCCAGAAAAATGGAGTCAGGGGGAAGTCTCAAAGACAACCCTGTGTTACTGCACTGAAGGTGCTGTGTAACACACACAAAAAGTGGTGCACATGGAGTAGGTGAGGCTCCAGTGCCCAAGATCACATAGAAAGTAGAAATACACATAGCAAAACACATGAGTGGGAAAAAAGGCTCACACTCTTACCAGGTGAAAAAAATAAATCCTAGAAATCCAGCAAAGCTTCTGGGGGACTCAGTAGGTAAGGGCAATTAACCATTTATGAGAATTCTCCCTAACACCTCCCATAGGCCCATACAACATTGTATGGCCAGCTACTGCCCCAGAAGAAAAGGCACCACCTTTCAAGCTAAAATGACTTGCATCGTATTCTATGCTCATTCTCATGTGCTGCAGTGAGTGCTGCTATCATGTTCCGAGCGAAGACTCAGGTGCGTAGATATTGCCTCAGATATTGCAGCTATGGTGTTATTTTAGAGCAGAGAGAAAGAACGTATAGAGCAGATCGATGATTTCTCGAGAATTAGACAGTAATTTAGTGTCTAGTAGTCAGCACATATATTAAAGTCTGGCCTTGGTAAGTTGAGGCTGATTATGTCTAATATTATGGTGAATATAGAACGTTTGTTTCAGCGCAAATCAATATACATTATAGAAGACAAGTCATTTGATACCAACAGAGGGTGCAAAGGGCACTCCTGCGGCCACTTACTCAAAGATTCATAATATATGACGTGGTATGTATTTATTTATCTATCGATCACATTCAGAGGTTTTATATAGCACGTCATTGGGGCATTTGGTGGTATATGGCATATCATGAAGATTGTGGCTGCACACAAGAGGCTTATACCTTAGCATAAAATGACTATATCAGGTCTATAGTAGCATTATTGGGGCATTAAGGGTGCATTTGAGATATGTGAAGAGAGCTGGCCCTGATTATAGGCAATCTTTGCCATCAACCTGTAGGAGCTATTTATAGGGCAACAATGAATGGAGGCAGATTACGCTGCACCAATATATCTGTTCATACAATTCAATATAGACCTGTCTGTGAACCATATTATACCACTTCTGTCCCTCACCCTTTAGCAGTAGGTAAGCCACAAATCAGGCCGGTGTGTAGAAAGAATATATATTTATTAATACATTGGAAAAGTCAATATTACACAAAATCCCATGCCACCCTACTCCGTGGCACAAAAAAACAAAGCTTCAATACAAACAGTTGGACACAATTTGCTTTTATGTGTTAACAAAAAACCACAGAACCGCTTGCACAACAAAATATACAATTTTCATTTCAGGTCTCATGTCAAGAAAAACACAGTTCAAATAAATATTTCAAATACTTTTTTTACTCGCTCACAAAAATCCCCTAATGTAAAGAATTTTGTAGCACCTTGAAACATGGCAGGACCATATGCTCGGCAATATAATTGCAGGTGTTTTGATTTAACTAACATGCAACACTTTTGTAAAAAGAAATTTAACATACGCAGTGCTTTTTATTATGATCTCCTAACGCACTTTGAAATGCTAGCATGCTTCTAGCACAACAGACTTTTAAGAACAATTACACTTTTTTAAAGTATGGAAACATTTTTTCTTCACCACTATGTAATGAAAAATCTCTCTTCTATTAGTAGTCTCTTTTTCACTCTCTGTAGGGTGTGCTTTTAAATCGGTGACTTCAATCTGTTTAACTTGAGAAGACACATTTGGCCCAAGCACAACCCCAGATATCCAGTTTACCATTTGACACCCCTCTGCTTTAAGACAGGGTTTGGCAAATGGTGAATAGTATGGAATTTCGTGTTTAAATGCAACCGCCCCAGTAAAGGAATTTTTAGGTTGGTAAAAGGATATACGTAGTCCCAAAAGTACTTCATAGGACTGCACTGTTATTCACACTGGGAGAGATGTTGTAGATTTCGAACTTCCACTAAATCACCCAGTGTCATTTGGCTATATGGGAATTAATTAAATTATTACTTGATAAGAACATTCTAGAGATCCGTATGATTCCGTATGCCACTTAATAATTAGTGGATGTTATTAATTCACACAGATGCCCACAATACTTAGTTCTGTTGTACCAGTTTGCTTACATAGAACATCTGGGGGTTTTATGCCCAGGAAAATACATCAAGCCTCCTGGATCATATCATGGTAAAGGCCAGGGACCTGGTCAGACTCCAACATCAGTCATGCGCAGCCTCCAGCATCAATCCCTCTATTTGCCTGTCCTTGTTATGGATCCCCACCTTCTGTCTCTTTTCCTAGTTTCCTCCACCTCCTTCTCCCAGACAAGGTTGGTTCTCAGGCAATATTTTAGCAATTCCGACTCAGATAATTTCAGACAGCTCTCTCCTTTTCCCATTGTGCATCTCCCTATAAACCCATAACAACACCCCAACATATCTAAATTATCAGCTGCCAGCTTATTGGCTCATAATTTGGATTAGATATCTATTGGTCCTCCCCCTTAAACTAAGCCTTGCCTTTTCTCACGGACTGGTCCCTTTTATTTGCTAGGCTCCATTTCTGGGAAGTCTAACTCCACCCACTTGCATTAGCATTTGTGAACACTTCAGTTAAGAACTTAAAAAATCTACAACATGACAACATTTTCCAATTTACAAAGAAAAGTCAGAAAGTATATATGTTTGAATTGTTCTTATCATGCCCGACGTGATGCACTGTGTCTTATGTCGGCATGTGATTGCAGGTGTGAATTGCCGATTTTTGTGATTTCTTCAAAAAGTATATCAATTATCATCACAAGATTTTATATACAGGTATCTAATTTAATAAACTACCACCTCCCCAAATCTCTGCTTTGTGACATTTTTTCAGGGAAGCTATCATCACATTTCAGCTTATAGCTTTAGTCCCCTAGTTTGAATTGTTATCAAAATTGTCTCATCAGATAGCTCTACTCATAAGCTTTCAATGATATTTTGAATAATTTTTGTGCAAATTATGGTTCCCAAGATAGTCAGCGTGTATGATAGCACCTATGATAAGTCATATGCATACTTTTTACTTCAATGACACATCACATTTCTTTTCGCCAAACGTGGCCTAGGCCATCTGCTTCTTTGTTGACCTTACCCTCTTTAAAGGCATTTTCATTCTTTCTCCCAGGGCTAATGGACGTTCTGTGCTCTTATCTTTGAGAGCAGAGAGGATATGTCCACCTTCTGACTCATGTGACCTCCTCTGGTACATGTCAACTGTCATTACCTCAGGGATAGAGACCACAAATTGAATTTAATTCTTGAGGATTATTCAAAGTTCACAACTATTAGCTGGGTCTTTGCTTGCTCAGTGTTGTTTTCCATCACCCGAATAAACTTTGGTCAGGCACAAGCTCTGCCCATTTCCAGACTGGCAACATCTTCAAAGAGATTTTCTAGATAGAGGGAGAATGCAGGGCTTGGTAAATGTAGGGGGAAGGTGAACAGTTCTTGGTCTTCATATCTCATGGGGAAAGGTCTTTTGAGCTAAGCAAAGCTTTTCTTCATGCACAGCATACTAGTATTTTTGAATGTTGCAATTCCTTTACACATGAGGCAAGCTTTAATATTTGACCTCAGATCATATGCAGTTTTCTCCTGCACCATGCCATCAGTGTCCAACCTTACATTACTGTATATATTTGCATTACTCAATTGGCAATCATGTGTCATTTTTAAATGTTCATCGTTTTCTCCGCTGCAAAAGGCACAGACTTCTCCATGGTAACTGTTTCCGTTTTTCCAAAGTTACACTTTAGGCATCAATCAGATGTAATGGAAAGTAGTTTCAGGACTTTGGCCTAGTCACTCGAATACAGGAACCATTTAATTTTGTTCTTCCTTTTTCTGACAACACTGTTGGGGTATTTAGCAGTGTTTAAATGTACATTCTGACCTTTCGGTCTGCCAGCCCACAGTGTGCTTTAAATATCATTCCACCTTTGTGCTTAGCATAGTCATGAACCGTTCATTAAGTCATGGGGCTGAATTTACCCCACTGAATGTCACATTGACCTTACATAATATATGACGCATGCTGTGGTCAAACAATGAAAAACAACCGGGTTACCTTTACACTCATTGGGCCTGACTCATCTGATGGTCTACCATTCAGATGTAGGAGGGAACCGGGGTCTAAGTTATACATCTACATTGAAGGTAATGACTGTAGATGGTAATGACTGTCCTTCTGGGAGCTGTGGTGCTCCCTCTGCTCAGCTATCTTGATGTCTTACAGTGGTTTAGATACATGCACCTTTGTGCTGCATTGCACCTGTTACAGATAATGTATTATCCACCAGGAGTTAAATACGCTGTATTCGTTCTGTGCCAACATGAAATGCTTAAAACGCAAATGCACTCTGATTAAGTGGCTTTTATATTTTTAAGTGGGGCTGGAGATGGTACCTTCGGGCTTTCTCACTTGTTTCGATCGAGAAGCTGCACTGTATTTCCTTCATGTGAGGTGTCTCTTTCTCTCGTTCTACTTCAAGTTGAGATGATGGTGTCCTCTCAACGTGCACTCGGTAGCAGCCATGAGCAAACTTGCTTTGAAAACCTCCAAATCAGAGTATGGCTTCTTGATATTTCTTGAAGGCTGATTAAAATTAATTTACCTGCGTAGCCAATGCTAAAATAAAGCAATACTACAAACATATGATAGCGTCACAGAAACCCGAGAGTCCTTTCTGATAAACTAATACCGATGTCGAATAGCGTAGTGTGTAGAGCAAGCACCACTCAAAGTACATGTACCAATATATAACAGGTGAAATCATTTATCTACGGACAGCGTACAGTAATTGTAAAACTGAGAGACCGGTCGTCAACTAGGGCTGATTAGTCAAAACTCAAGTGTGCACACTGTATGCTAGACAGTCCTTTAAGTGGCCTGCCAAATTGAGTTGGGCTCTTCAGGGGGTGTGACTGAAAAGGGGGAGGCCTGACAGGGGGTCAGCGCCACATCTAAAAGGCAACACTTGGCTCAGCTGAATGCCTCTTGTTGGGCCACAACCCCTGTAAGCGCCCTGGCTTGATTTTGTAAAAGGGCCGTGGACTAACGGGAGGCATTCAAATCAGGTAAGTGTTGCCATGCTAATTGGTGCACCGACCCCCGGGTCAGGCACCACTTTACATCGAACATTAACCTCTTACTTGGGGCGCAATGATCATGATCCCTGCATATCTAATGAAAGTGGTGCCTCAATGAAAAGGCGGACAATGCTTTTTTTCTAAAGCCTGAAGCTCTTGTGTATACGTGAGAGCTTTAGGCTTTAGAAAAGAAGCCTTGGTTTCTAGTGGGCTAGGATTAGCATGGGTCATTCAGGGGCCCTGTCATGGCTCTGTCACAGAAACAGTCTCCCGCCCACTTAAAGTCCTGATGCTAGACACACCAGTGATTCCTTCTGTGTCTTCCCGAAGGTCGCTATTACCAGTGCCTTTGTTCGCTCGAAACTTGTGCAACCCATCCTATAATTCTGGGGTCAGAGAAAACAAAATTGGAAATGTATATACCATATAAAATAAGAAAATGAAAATAAAATAAAACTGTGCTGACATGTTATATGCAACGTATGATGCTCGTTCAGGTATGGGGATTTCCTGCATTTTGGCACGCAAGGGATGGCTCAGTGCCCTTTTTTTATTGTTTCGACTCAGGTGCAAGCATTTGGCCGCATTTGTGGCCTTGAGAGGGGAGTGTGTGTGAAATGGAGTGCGGAGGTACCACCTGTTCTTTGATGGGGCTGGTCTAGCTTATAAAGGAAGGAGGGGTCAATCACGTCTTCCTTCCTCGTGTGATTGTTATTGGTTTTATGATTTAAGTATTCTGGTAGACTGCAGCTACCAGAGGGTTAATGTTTCGCCTTTTTCTGTTGTTCGTGGGAGTAATGCATACCATCCTATATGCTATTGTTGAGATTAAATGATTCTGTGCAGCAGCTGACGGTTAGCCATTACAATTCTGTGTCATTGTTGAGTACATATTTACATATTGCTAGTTTACATATTGCAGAGTTTCGAGCTGAGTTTCCAGTCTGCTCCAGTCCTCACAGCTCTCTGGACGTGCTTCGTGCCCTCTCTGCTGCTCCTGTCGGCTCCTGCCTCTGGGATCATTGTTCAGCGGTATACGCCTTTAAGGAAGTGCAACCCCAACCAGCTTTAAAAACTCTTTTCCGCGCGGAGCGCGCGCAGAGTTTCGAGCTGAGTTTCCAGTCTGCTCCAGTCCTCACAGTGCTCTGGACGTGCTTCGTGCCCTTTCTGCTGCTCCTGTCGGCTCCTGCCTCTGGGATCATTGTTCTCCGTATACGCCTTTAAGGAAGTGCAACCACAACCAGCTTTAAAAACTCTTTTCCGCGTGGTGCGCGCGCAGAGTTTCCAACTGAGTTTGCAGTCTTCTCCAGTCCTCACAGTGCTCTGGACGTGCTTCGTGCACTCTCTGCTGCTCCTGTCGGCTCCTGCCTCTGGGATCATTGTTCAGCGGTATACGCCTTTAAGGAAGTGCAACCCCAACCAGCTTTAAAAACTCTTTTCCGCGCGGAGCGCGCACGGAGTTTCGAGCTGAGTTTCCAGTCTGCTCCAGTCCGCGTCGGGACCCGGAGAGCCGGAGAGCGGACCAACGCGCCTATAACATTTCCAGGCTTTAAGGACGCTGAGGTAGGCGCTTATTGACATGTGTGCTCTCCGCTTTTGTCCCATCGCGGCCTTCACAGCCACTCATCTGTGTCCATACTGAACTCCACATTCTACTTGCACTCCTCCGTGGGTCGTTTCTGAACCTCGCTACCTAGCTACTACTAAGTCCACTCCCTCCCCTTTCCTGCCCTTCCCCCCCTCCGTTCCCCCCTCCCTATCCTTCTCAATCCTTACCCCCCCCCATGGAGGACCAACGACTCCTAAGGAGCCGTGTGAAAAAGGATCTACTTATTTCATCTTTTTTTGTCACCGCTAACTCCACATGCTCAGCTGCGGCGGTGAACTTCACACAGTCCCCAGCGGACGTGGCCTCCCCTCGAGGCGCATTGTTGCTTCTTCAAAACCCTGACAATAAAGTCCAGCCGTCAGGGATTTCACCACCGCTGGCCCTAGACACTACGGTCCTAGCGTCTTCACACGCCTTGGCCGGAGATTTGATGATTTCTGCACCTCTCAAGGAAAATAGAGGTGGCACCCTTGAACTTGCTCCAGACTCTTGGCTGGCTGCAGCACCTGATGCTATCCGTCCCCTTACCGCTTCCGCGAGCAGCCCGTCCTGTGCGGGGACCGGAGGGTTCCCGTCAGGGGGCCTGAGGGAGGTTGCGTCGGCGATCACAGCAATACCGGCGTTTCTCAATTCTACTCAACTGACATCATGTATGACCCTCGGTCTATTCCTGTACTGCCTACCTCTCAAATTGGAATAGCTACACCTGCACTGGCTCAGCTTCCTGTGGAGGCAATGTCTTCGGGTCAGTCCATTGCGAAACCAACCGTGCCTGAACATTACCCTAACTCTCAGGAGAGTCTGGCCCACAAGACCACCACGGCCATGATTCATTCCGTCTCGGAGGACAGACTGATCAATCCCGATACGGTAGGCATTGTGTTCACACAGAACCCAGCTGCAACACCCCCTGTCCCTGGGGAGACCTTCAACGACTCTACACTTGGAACAGCCTCTCTAAATCTGGTGGCAGATATTGTATCGACCTCTTTACTCTCAAACCCAGCTGCGGAAGACAATCTGTCTCCTGCCTCAACTTCAGAGCCTCAAAACCAAGTTCAAAGTAAAACCCAAGAACAACTTTTGAAACCTCTTTTGGAGACGATATGTGACTCAGACTCTGACGACTGCTCTAAATCGTTGGATAACTGCCGCCACAAATCAAGTTTGTCCCAAAATGAAAAAAGACCACTCTACAAAAAAAAAGCCAACTCCGTACCGAAAATCACGGCCTCACAACCCACGAATAACAAATTACTTACTACAACAAGAAAACAGCAAAACCCTCCGGTCTCTTCATTAAAAAGCAATAGACAGACCAAAAACGCTGCCCCGCACCATGGCTCAAAAAAGAGGGGATATGCTAAACTCCCTCTACCCACCCCCCTCTTGTCAACTGCCCTGCTGAACTTTTTCAAGACTCAAGGGAAAAGAAAGCTATCT
The DNA here is from genome assembly GCF_040938575.1 of Ambystoma mexicanum. Taxonomy (NCBI): domain Eukaryota; kingdom Metazoa; phylum Chordata; class Amphibia; order Caudata; family Ambystomatidae; genus Ambystoma; species Ambystoma mexicanum. The sequence goes on along the minus strand of NC_090939.1, from coordinate 479,568,966 downwards.
ATCGATTCTGAACTTTCAGATGCAGAAATCCTGGAAGCCCTTGACGAAACCCCACCAGCCCCTAAATCCACGAAAACTTCTACTATCCAAGATCCTCAATTACCTCTAGCCAGTCAAGTTCCTGCCCAAGTCGCTCCTTGCGACAGAAACCCTCCAGACATCCCGGCCCTGGCCATCCTGGATCCTGACCGCGCACATAGCACTGTTTCAATTGCCCTAGCAGATGGGCAGGCGAAGAATACATTGCTACCTACTCCAAGTCCGGAGGTCAGTCCAACACCTCCGTCAATTACCAGCGATCGACCGGCCCACCAGGGCCTCTCGGACATTATGGATTTACTACAGCCTAAAGCTCATCCGCGCCACAGAGAAATGTTTTTCCCAACCTTGGACCAAGTCGCACCTCCCCACCTTTACCCCCCTTGCAAAGCTCCAAGACCCCCTAAGCTACACTCCCCTCTTGGAAGATCCCGAGCTCCGTGCGCGCCCGGCAACAGCAAGACAGTCTAACCCACTAGAAATTGGAGGAACTAGCTCGAGGCACAGGCATTCATTGGCGAACCCCACATCTCTAGAACCCAGAGACATACCATTGAACACTGGAAGATTCACGGATCTCGCTTCACCTGCCCACAAAGAGTTACCAAGTAACAGAAAAGACATGACCACAATTATGTCTGCAATAACCATCGCAATGGCTCCTTTCTGTAAACTTTATGAAACATTAGGTGACGCTTCAAGAGATAACACGGCTATTCTAGCTACTATTCAGTCCAAGCTAACCTTTTTGGAAGGCTATATAACCGCCATCGACCTGAAGTATGACATTCCACACATATCAAAAGAGGTGCCACTTCCTGTGCCGGACGCCCTCCAACCCTCTTCCATTCCTAAAAAAAGCCCTCCACCAAAGATCTTGGCTGACAAGTCAACCCAGACCCTTCAGCTCAAGCTACCCAATGAAATCGCTCCAATATTCGCAAATAAAGCGAAGCTGCCGCCAACTGTCAGTACGACCACCCCTATTCTCAACTTAACCCCTGCAACCAATTCTAGTCTGAACCAACGGCGGGCCCAAGGGAAAAAGGTATTAAAACTAGCAACGAATGATCAACTGTCAACCTCGACCCTGCAACCTTCCAAATGCACGCCAAAAACGGACGCAGCAATCCCTAAGCAGCATACATCGCTCGGTAGTGCAGACCCTGTTGGGACCCGAGCATGTTCCGTGACGGACTTGACCCAGTCCCCGAAATCACCAGCAGATTTTTTGAACTCAAGCCTCTTATCCACGGTGTCTGTGCACGACGACCCGGACGTGTCCGAGAAAGGCTCTACTTCCCGTGACTCTCAATCAACATCTCCCCCGCTCTGTAAGCCCCAAGTTTCGTCTGACACCCCATCACTTTCATCGGGGGGTACAGCTCCTCAAAGCGCAACTCGGACGCGGTACGCTAACTCCCCTTTAAGTGCTTCACCTGACTTACAGAGCAGAACCAGACATAGAACTCATTCAGATAGATCTCTGTCATCGAGGCCCATCGCCTCCCGCAATCTAACAGGAAAGCATGAGGCTTACTGTAAAAAGGACAGCCCCACTCGCCTTTTCAAAATTGAGCAGATCTCTAATAAAGACAAGTACATCATTCTGAATAGAAGAACCGTGTTAAAAATAACATCGTCCACAGTCACCCTAAATAAACTGAAATCGGAAGATTTTAAGTGGATTGAGCCATACCAGAGGGACAATAAGGCCAAGGCCTACCTGCATGTCTACAGCTCTGCAATCCAGGATATATGCAAACAAGCAGGTGAAGAACTAAAATCACGAGGCCTTCTTCTGTCTGAATTAAAACCCCTCAACCAAAAAACCCCCACCCGGGAAGCTTATTCTAAAAACAGAATAAACAATGACCATAGCCCATCTCAACGACATGTCGACCGAAGAGATGAACTGAGGTCCCATTTCACTGACGCACCAAGGAAACCGAAGACTCGCCATGAAGCACCTGACCGCCGCCCTCACACCCCACGGGGCCACCCTGACCAGCTCAGGACTCCATCTAAAGCTGCCCGGGCCGACGTGCCAGCTCAGCCGGACCCTCGCTCCACCCAAGGTAGACATGAAATATTCACGCGCCGCCCGGCACACCATCAACAGGACAGATTTCGCTCGGACAGAAGAAAGCAAAGCTGGAGAGACCAGTCTCCTCGAAGAGAGTTTTATATCCATAGACCTCGTAATCAGGCCACACCTCCGTCATCGCCCGTGCTCAAAAAGTCCACAGCATCGGGTGGGCCAGGGGACTGGATAAAAGGAGCTCTATCTTCAAACCGAGCTAAATAGCAACTACCAGAGGAAGCCGACATTCATCTACAACCAAAACTCTTGACGTTGGCCTCCTGGAATACAAGAGGACACGCCCACTTAACCAACGAAAATAGTTTGGACCTGGGACAGTTCGACATTTTCTGCCTGCAAGAAACATGGCTCCAGGACAAACCCTCGATGGACGGATATGACATTGTGATCTCGCCCGCTGTCAAAGGCCTGTTAGGCCGACAATCGGCAGGACTTCTAATCGCGGTGCGGTCAGGCCAAAATCTAAAAATCGTCAAGACCACGGCCAACTCTTATGGGGTCCTGGCGGTGCTAATCGAATGGAACCACTCGGCTGAAAATTCTAATTCACGTCTGAAATGCCGCCCAACGCCCCCATTCGCTTTGATTACTACTTACTGGAATCCCCAAAGGACCTCGACACCACTCTTCTGCCAAATGATGGCTGAAACTATTGATTCCATCCTCATCGAATGGGACACCCCGTGGGTACTAATCTGCGGAGATCTCAACGCAAAGTGCAGCCAACCCACAGATGAACTTACGCAGCATACTGAGCCGACAAAAGCGGAACTAAGAGGTGAAGCCTGGAAGACTCTTATGTCCTCCAGGAACTTACACAACGCCGCCTGGATACGGGAAGGGCAGCCCCACATACCAACATGGAAGAGAGGACAGTGGTCGGCTACCCTGGACTACATCTGCGCCTCAAAAGCGCTGTGTGTAGAAATCCAAGGTTTTCAAGTGGTTGAAACCACAGCGAGCGACCACAACATGCTAACTCTGACATGGTCTTCCATGGCTCGAAAGACAAACTACTACCTGCCTTCAGTGGAGTCTAACCCACAACATTCCCGGCTGCGCCTGACATCTGCCAACATAAGGTCAATTACTCATCAATATGTTGCAAAAACGGCAGCGGAACTGCCCTCCGTCCCATTCCCTAGACCGAACTACCTTCCTATGCTACTCAACTACAAGCAACATCCGTCGTCTAGTGTGTTCCAGCCAAAGACCTACAACCACCAGTACGACAAGCAAATAGCACTTAAAAAAAATGCATTAAGGAAGTTCAAACGCAACGCCAAGGCAGACAACACCATTGCTGCATGGGATCTGTGGAAAAACGAAAACCGAATCTATAAATCATGGATCAGAACGCGCCGGGCAGCTTTATACCATCATGACGCAGAATCAATGCTCAGAGCCCTTACAACAAAAAAAACAGCCGATTTCTGGTCCCTGATAAACAACTCTCAAGGGGCCACAGCTACAAATATGATCAATTCAGTATCGGAGCAAGTCTGGGTCGCTTTTTTCAGCGACCTCTTTGCCAGTCCGACTCCACTTACAAAACTTTGTTCGGACACCACAGATGCCCCGTGGATAAATCTGTCAGCAGTATCAGACATAACTGTGGCCATCAAAAGGTTAAAAATGTCAAGAGCCCCGGGCCCGGACGGCCTGACTAACATAGACTTAAAGAAACACCTCAATGAATGGTCCACCTTCATTAGCATCCTGTTCGACCATTGCAGAACAAGCAGGAAGATCCCACTATCGTGGTGTAAAGCTATTATTATCCCTTTTTTCAAACATGGAAGCAGGGAACTTCCCGGAAACTATCGCCCTATAGCCCTACTGGACATCATGGGCAAGCTCTTTGCTTCTCTCCTTTTAGACCACTTCCATCGATGGGCAAAAACGGCTTCCTGCAGCGACCCTCCTCAATCAGGCTTCAAGAAGAACGGCAGTACCACACTGAACATTCTTATACTTACCATCTTAAAGGCTAAAATAAAACAAGGCTCCCAGACAGTGTACGCTGCATTTATCGACCTCTCTCAGGCCTTCGATAAAGTCGACAGAACGAGACTATGGGCTAAATTGAAAAACTGGAACTGTCCATAATCTGTCCTAAATCCAATGATAGCTCTCCACGCCAGCACCACACTTAACGTCCGGCTGAACAGGCAAGGTGCCCTCTCCAAGGAAATCCAAGCTAATAGAGGAGTCAAGCAAGGCTGCCCGTTGGCTCCCGCGCTGTTTGTCGCGTTTCTGGGGGACTACAAAGACTCCGAAGTCTTGGTCCACAGCTTTCCCCCGAAGTTCGGAAACACCACCCTGTCCCAACTCCTCTATGCCGATGACATGATCCTGTTTGACCAAACCCCCATCGGCTTACAACGGCAGCTGGACAACCTTGCAGTCTATATGTCCAACAACAACCTGCAAATAAATCAGGCCAAATCCAAAATCATGATCTTTGCGAAAACCCGCCATCCCCGGAAAAAAATTATGTCTTGGTCAGTGAACAAAATCGGAATTGAAGTGGTCCCCCACTTTAAATACTTGGGTGTGTTTATTGATGGGTCAACTCAAGAATTGAAAATGAAAGACCACCTCTGGTAGAAAACCAAACTACTGACCTCCCAAATGAGAGCGATTGACAGGAAGTTTGGCAAATTTTCGCTAACCCCGGCTATTAACTTCTACAAGGGAAAAATGGTCCCGGCCATAATTTATGGCATGGATGCAATGTTCACCATCCCAACAGAACTCTGGCGGAAATTAGAGGGGTACATCTGGAAAACCCTCCTTGGCCTACCTAACGCTATTCCCAACGAAGCGGTTAGAAGAGAGCTAGGCCTGCTCTCGTTAAGCGCTACTGTCAGTGTGGCCTCTCTCGCCCTGTTCAGGAAGACCCTAATCAAAGACGGCCTCCCGATTTTTAACATCATCGGGCAGGAGCTGGCCACCACGAACTGTAAGGCCGTCCTAGTCTGGATACGCCGCCAAGAAAGCAAACTTAAAGAACTGCAATGTTCAAAAATCGACATGATCACGAATCCTCAAAGAGTCAGTGAAAAACTGAAAATCCAAGACTGTATCAATACCATCGATAAAGCTGCTGCAATCAAGTTCTTAAAGCATCTCCCTTCCACGTACAACTTGAAATCTCCCATGGCGTCTAAAATTTCCGGACAAAAAAATGCGATCGACATTTCTAAGAGCCCGATTTAACCTGCTCCATACTAGAGAAATTCTAGGGATAAGAAGCGTATCCACTAATACCATCTGCAGACTATGCAATACCCCAAATTCCATCGAGACAATTCGCCACCTCCTGCTAAATTGCCCCTCTTTGAATCAAGCACGCTCAGCTTTTTTAACCCCATTATGGCACGCCTCGATCCTGATTGAAAAAAACACATGGTGGTGCTGTTTGATTTCTGGGGAAAAATAGCGGTCGCCACGGCTAAAATAATCAAAGAGGCCTTTGCCAAAATCAATGCCGTGGGACTTAAACCCTCACTTGAACCTCACGACCCTTGATAGGCTCGAGCTACTCTAGGCTCTCTTCTTCCAGCTCATGAGTTTCCATGGAAACTCGGTCTAGCAAGGCTGTTCTTCCTACTGGCTGATCACGAGCCACTCTTCGCGCCATACAGGACTCGACTCTATCTTTGGAATGAAAATGATCCTGCCTTGGAAAGAAAATGGATGAAACGAACTTTGATTTATTTTAAGCGACATCTTCTTGTAAAAATCATTTCTCTTTTTTTTTGATTATGTACAAGTATAATAAAAAAATTTAAATGTCATATTGCTACATTCCATGTTTCATGTAATATCCACATGATATTTATATATCATGATGTCCTCGTGTGTACGTGCGCTTACATAAATGTGCATAACATAACATAACATTTATTATTCATACAGGTGTTTTGCACGATCCTACCAATTGGTCAGTGGTGTATATCCTGCAGAACCGGAAATCAACTAAGGGTATGTTATGTAATAAGCACTTGCTCTGTTATGGGACACATTGATGAATGTAATCGAAATCTATTCCTATAAATGATATCCTTGAACAGGGTTTTGCAATTCTTGGTGTATAGAGATTTTTAGTACCCATTGTGTGTGGCCTGAAAATGAGCACAATATATCTCGTCCCAAATACAGGGAGGTCGAACCTTCTTTGCACCTTTCATCATAGTGACCGAGCACCGCGCCCAGTACAGAAAAGGTGTTGCCAGCAACGGCACTCTGCCATAGCTAGGAGCCTGGATAGTGGCACTGGTATCCAAGGCATAAAGGCAGAACCTACCTGTTGAAGATGTATAGCCACACTCAGGGTTTAGGGTGGTGAGCAATCTTACTCTTCCCCCGTAAATGTATTCGAGCAGGTGCTCATTAAGATGTGTACGTGTCTTCTGGCAGGTATTAGCCATCAGGGGCAGTACACCTTACACTTAGAGACATGGCGCCATAATGCATCAGACAAAGTGCCTGAAGCAACAGCGGTTCCGAATCATCAAAATCATACATCTGAATATTAAAATTCACACCTGAACATACCATAGGAGCATACAAGTCCTGACCATCTCCCTAATAAGGAGGTGTAAATGTAAATAAATGGATGATTCTATTTAAGCCTGGATCTTGAAGGATTGTCTTTCCTTGTTTCAGGAGAGCTCAAGCAGCACCACTTGCCTGGCAGTCAGCTGCGTTCAGTTGTATGTCTCAAGGGAATTCATATTTGTGTCCAAGAATTTTAGTATGATGTTTGCAATTCTCAATTCACCTCTACAAAAGAGAGTATTGTTGAAAGGTAAACATGGGGGTGAGGAGGGGAAAGGAGGAGAGGGCACATGGTTCACAATGATTTACTATGCCCAGGGATGCGGGAAGAGAGGTTGCTGGCATAGAGACTCGGGAGGCTGTTTCCCGGCTCTCAAGCTTTTGTGGCTTTTGTGTAGGAATGTGACAGGTAGTTGCCAAACAATGCCATATTGATACTAACTGGCCATAAAATGGCAACAGTTAGAAAATGGTGTGAGTACCTGGGCATATGAAGTAAGTGTCTGGAAAATGCCCATGTCACATCTATTCACAAATCAAAAGTGTTGGCTCTGCTAATGCTTGTTTTTAACAGGATTTCGGTGCACTACAGATGCAAGATCACATATAATTATCATTAAAGTGGCTGAAGGTACACTTTGCTAAGCAATCTTATTACTGGAGGAGCAGTAATTAAGCCATTAACTCACAGAAGAGTGCCTCAAAAGGACATTGACAGGCCCTACAAAGTACAGCTTGATGTTACTGTTTGATAAAACTAGTTCAAAAAAGATCCCAGGATATTGGGCCTCATTACGACCCTGGCGTTAAGGGTTTAACGGCGCCGTAAAAGGTGTCGGCGCCGTTAAACCCTTAACGCCTGATTACAAGGTCCCTTTGCTGGACCCGACCTTAACGGCTGGTTTTACCAGCCGTTAAAGTAGGGTGCCGCAAAGGGACCTCGGTGCTAGTTACAGTACCGCAATTTGCGGTACTGTACTTAGTGCCTTCCCCAGTCCCATTGAGCCCTATGGGGCGAAAATGGGAATGGGGAAGGGCCATGGTGAAATGGGGAAATACCGCCCCGCCAACCTTGGAATGGGGCGGTATTTCCCCATTCCACCATGGCGGACTCGTTACAAAACCGGCACCAACCATGGTGCTAATAGCGCTAAGGTTTAGCGCCGGGGTTGTAATGAGGGACATGGGCCCTCATTAGGACCCAGGCGTTAAGGGGTTTACGGCGCCGTAAACGGCGCCGACCCTTAACGCCTGATTCCAAGGTCCCTTTGCGGGATGTTGATTTTAAAACCCATGCCGCAAAGGGACCTTGGTGCTAATTACGCCACCGTAATTTACGGTGGCGTAATTAGCACCTTTCCCCATTCCCATTATGCCCTATGGGGCAAAAATGGGAATGGGGAAGGGTAAAATGGGAAATGGGGATTTACCGCCCCACTCACCTTGGAATGGGACGGTAAATCCGCCATCCACCATGGTGTAAATGTAGTTTACACCATGGTGGTAAGGGTACGACCCAGGCGGTAACTTACCGCCTGGGTCGTAATGAGGCCCATTGTGTTTTGTGGCAGAATTGGACAGGTAGTGCACAAAGGCCAAAGGGATTAGCATGGTCATGGGCAGTTAGCAGGTGGTTAAAAACACACAGAAGCTGTGCGTCCCTTCCCATATCCCACCTCCCTCCTATACATACTGTAATTACATTTTTTGGCTTTTAGGTGCTTCTTAGACACCACCAAATAACCAAATCTAATAATGGAATACTCACTGATGGATAAGCATGCGTATAAGAAAGACATGCTGGTTCAGTGTTCTGCATAAACATATGAAACACCTTTAGAGAGCATTTTCATGTGGCTAATGGACCATCTCTACTATTTTCAAGACTGTAGTAACGTCGGTAGGCTTTCAATTTATCAACTCCCATTTCAGCTGGGATTACCACAAGTGCTGAGGTCATTTATGCGGAAACGTCTGTGACGTTTACTGCTAGAAGCACATTGTGAACCACGATCCAAGAAAAGGTTCCTGAAATCATTGCAAATAGATAAAACGTCTGCTAAGAGATGACACTCATTTGGCAAATGTAGAAGCAACACAGAGGAAGTTGTGGTGATACTGGCGGGAGCAGGAGAAAGGCTATCAAAGTGCAAGCAACACAAATCAAAGTATGCTGAGGAGCAAAACAGCGCCCTGCTGCAATAAGAGTGAACACAACATCACAGGGATACCTTTTGCTTTGAACGAAGTCATCTTCGTATCGTTTTGCTGTGGATCTGGAAGGGCCTGAACATAAATTAAAAGAAAAACGTATTGAACGCAGGACCGCATATATTAAAAGAGACATATTAAAAGAAAAAGGAGACGTTTATCATCGATTTGTAAGACGCCAATCTTTCATAGCACCACAGGGGCTGAGGCTGTTCAGACTTTGAGCTTACAAAACGAGGAACAAGAACGCACATTTCTATGAGGAACACAGCAGGAGAACATTGGAAGAGTGTCAGCAGCAGAAAAACGAAAGCACCTTACACAATTCACTCAATCGACCTCATTCCGAGGTGGGCGTTAAGGGATACCGGGCACCGGTAAGGAGACCGGTGCCGGTAATCCCTTACCGCCCTACTACAAGGTCCCTTAGCAGGTCTCTCCAGTAATGCCTGGTCTGACCTGGCGTTATGGACGGGACCCGTTAAGGGACCAGGGCGCAAATAACGGGCTTGACATACGCGAGCCCGTTATTTGCGCCCTCCCCATTCCCATTGAGCCCAATGGGGGCTCAAATGGGAATGGGGAATGGTTTGGTAAATGGGGACTTACCGGTCCCGCAAAGGTCGGACTACACCAGTAAGTCCCCATTGAACCAAACCGGAGTCGGAACCGGTATGGGAGGAAGTCATGGCGCAAATAGCCCCATGACTACCACCATACTCGGAATGACCCAATGTCTGCAAACGACTCACCAAAAGGGCCGAAGGTGCCCGACCATTTCTTTCATGATGGCTTCAAAAATCCTACAGGAAACCTGCTTTTCGGACATTGTTTGCATAGCCACAGTGCCACAAAGGTGCGAGCAATCACTTCTGTGAAGCACTGTTCCGTCGTTTCCGGGGCCCCATAAACAACCTCATGAAATCTCAGTTGTCCAATCCTGGGGAAGCAAAACCTAGGCTTCATATTATGCATTTGCTTCTTTATCTATGCAGGGGGTGTGAGGGGAGGACGGAGACTGCCAACTCGGCAGTACCACAATAGTGACATGCGACACACCCACCATCCATTCCCTGAGAAACCAAGGAGAGTGCAGCACAAGGTTTTCAAGCGGTTGACAGTGAATGCAGCTGTCATCTTGAAAAGGAATGTTTGTGACTCACTGCTACCAGTCAGTTAATAAAGAAACCGAAATGTTTATAATGCACACAAAAATCTTTGGAGATGTTAACACGTTACAATTTGGAAACATTTTATCGGATACATATTCGATTCGGAAAAGTAACATATTTTCAAAATATGTGCAAATGGTTTCATAATACATAATACAAAATTAACATCATTATTTTTAAGCCCTACATTTCAAAACAAATGACTTGGTTTTGGTGAACCAAGCATTTTCCTCACAAGCTAACAATTAGTGCATCTCCAATATGACCGCCAGCACGGAAGAGCTCAGACCTCGAAGAGTCCCCATGCAGGGAATCTGTTGGTGGGGGGGAAGGCAGGAGGGGGTGGGATTTGCCATAGGGATTAGCAAGGCAATGGGCAAGGAATGGGTGGGGCTTACAACCAAACAACAGTCTATGGGCCTCATCACGAGTCTGGCGGTAACCCTTAAATGCAGCGTTAGCGCTATTACCACCGCATTTAAGGGTCCGCCAGATCATGGCCTTGGCAGATTTCCCCCCATCTTTGAGCTGGGGTGAAATCTGTGGCAAAATTGCTGATTTTCGGTGCCATTACCGCTGGCGGGAAATCCGCCGGCGGTAATAGCGGGAATTTTCCCCATTGGGTCCAATGGGGAATGAGGAATTTCCAAATGGGCCCAATGGGGAATGGGCAATAACCCTTCCGTCAAACCCGTGATCCGGCGCTAATAGCGCCAGGGGGTTTGGCGGTAGGGCTATTAGCGCCGGCGCTAATAGCGCCTGCTCTACCGCCCAACTCGTGATGAGGACCTATGCCTCCACAATGTCATTTATGTGTGCCCCTCTTTAAAAGCCCTTCTCCAAAGACCTTCTCGCAATGTATAAATGAATCAGGATTTCAATACAATAGTTTGGTCTACTAGAGATTTCGCAAGCAACACCTAATAGCCCAAACTAAAACGCACCACTTAAGATATTGACCCATTTATAATATTAACAGTGATCCTTCTTATACTCAACATGACAAGGTTTGGGTCACATCCACAAAAGAGTTTTTCAATGGGAATTGTAAAAAGTCATTGAGGCATAGAAAGGGAAGGCAGAAAATGTCACTGTGCCTTTTCGGTTCTTTTATTTCATTATTTAATGTGATGAAATGTGATGTATTGCTTGTAATGTAGCAATGTAATGCGGATTCACTGATGCAAGCTTTGGGGGACGTGGAGCTGATGGACTGGCATCATTTATCACTTTGCAAACTTAATTTCACAACCATAGGCCAAATGCCCAAAACGTTTCCCAAACGGCAGAAATCTATTGCCCATGTAAGAGGGTCTTGAATTCTCCTGGGTGGTGCCTGAAGACCTGTTTCTGCTTGTATTCTGTGCTGCTGATGTTTGGCCATTCTGCATACCCCTTTGACTGGACGGTGTCCCATTCTGTTGAGTGTATGTCGTGTGCTGACTTCTGCTGATAACATCTCCCACTGGATCTGGGAAAACTTACAGGGAGCACTGACGTTTACAGGGAGCACTGACGTAGCGGGGGCCAACCGCAGCCCCTGTGTTGCGGGTTGCCCCGCTGCCACATGTTCTGGGAGGGGGTCCCCTCACACTTCAAAAAGAAAGAGGGACTAATTCATGGAACTTTTAGCGTGGTGCAAAGTGACCTTGCACTGCTTGAACCGACCCTGATTCACAGAGTGGTGCAAACTGTATTTTTACGGTGCAAAGTGACTTTGCAACACAAAAGTACTCTTTGCACCGTGCTAAATGTGCCTGATTAACAGTGCAAAGTGTACCTTTGCAGTGCAAAGTCTCTTTGCACCACAGTAAAAGTTCCATGAATAACACCCAGAGTTTCTTTATGAAGTCACTCTGCCTTTATAAAGAAATGATTTCTGTTACAGAACCGTAATGGAAATAATTTCTTTATGAAGGCAGAGTGACTTCAAAAAGAAACTCTTCGTTTTGAAGTCATAGGGCTCCTCCCCACCCCTTGAGACAGAGGCCTCCAGATCCTCTGCAAATGATGGGAACCCAAATTCCTGGCTGCTGCAGGGAGTTTAAGGCCTTATTCTCTCGACCAGTGTATGTGTTTGCGTGCAAGCAAGTGTGGGTGTAAATGTACATAATGCAATGTGTGTGAATGCATGATCTTCACATCTTCTCTTCTTTGCTACACGGAGCTTGGCTGACTTGCCTCTGCTGCCCACGACCTGTCATCACCTTATCTGCTTGAGCGCTTTTGTAAGTAACTCCTGGATATTGAGCGTGCTCCCTGCATCTTGCACAGAGTATGTCATCCGTGCTTTTAAAACTGCAGCTGTTTATGGCAACCAGCGGATTCATCCTGATAGCAATCCTATCTCTGATGTTCACCCATTTCTTGGGATTTTTGTTTTTATTCTATAATTGTAACTGGAACCTCAGCCCTTCCAAGATGGCTGCCCCTCATCTCTACAAGCAGCTGCCTTGCCTGACCCCCTCTCCCATTGGTTGGCCAATGACCGCAACCGGGAGGCGGCAGCCGGCACAACAACAAAGACCCACGACGAGGCCTGCCTGCATTCACATCTTCTCTTCTTTGCTACACAGAGCTTTGCTGATTTGCCTCAGCTGCCCACGACCTGTCATCACCTCATCTGCCTGAGTGCTCACGTTTGTAGGTAAGCCCTGCATATTGCGGCGTGCTCCCCGCATGGTGCGCAGAGTATGTTATCCGTGCTTGTAACATCCTGATAGCAATCCTATCTCTGATTTTACCCATTTCTTGGGATTTTCATTTTCATTCTATAATTGTAACTGGAACCTTTGGAATCTGTAGTAGCAGCAGTAGAAGCAGAAAGCAACTGGTGGGATAGGGAGCCTGCTCACACAGTACGAATAGTAGAAAGGAGTTGCTGAAGAGAGAGCAAACCTTCAGCAGAAGCATCCTGTCAAACTGTGTATAAAAGATTCTGAAGAAGTTGAAAGCAGAGTAGTGGATGTAGACAGAAACAGTATTGTTGTCTTCAACTTTACCATTTCATTCCTGCAAGAAGGACATCCAGGAACCCCCATTGGTGCTGTTATTTTCTTTTTGAAATTAGGAAGGAGACTCTTTTTCATCAAGCAAAGAAGGAACAGTTACCAGTGGGATTTTTACTTGTGTGAACTTTGTTTCTTTAGAACTTTTCAAGACTTTAAGACTTTCTTTTCTTTGGAGGAAATGGACTTTGGGACATTCTTGGGGGTGCAAGACCAATAGAAGTCATCCAAGACACTGGTTGTTTGGTAACCTTTTTAATTTTGAGGGTTAGCTTTGTGAATGTTAGGAGGTTTCCCTTAGATCCTAGACCAGGTAGGGAACTCCCTGGTAGAGTAGGTTTGTCAAATTTTGAAAAAACTGAACACAGTTGTGAGTCTCAAATTACTGACCCCTCACATCTTCCACAATCCCCTTGTGAAAGCCTGGCCTCATATAGGTAGAGGGGGTCAGGTGTTCCCTCACATTCCCAAGTATTGTGATGAAAAACCAGCACCTAATGATTCAAAGAGATTTCAATTACTGTTTTAAAGGAGAAAACTAAACCACTACCAAATCTTTCAGCTCCTACATGGCCCACTTTCACCTCAAACAAATAGTCCATGAAGCAGAACATTTATCTGGCCACAGAGTCGAAGACATTGGGCCTCATTGCGACAATGCCGTCCGGGAAACAATGGTGCCGGTAAGCTTATCGGCACTGTTGTATCCGGACCGACATATTACAATTATGCGGGCGGGTACCATCCAGCCCGGCAGGTCAGACCTGCCGGTATCAGTTCTGTCTTCTCAAACAAGGATCTATACTGGGGAATAAACAAATATATTAAGCAACATCATGAATAGGAAACTTAAAAAAGCATTCAAATACAACTTACCTCCTGAGGATCCATGTATAGTGGTGAAACATGTGTAGAGGTTCTCTCGCAAACTTTGATCAATCTATGGAATTTATGTTGAGCAGTGTACACTCAAAGAAATGTATTCCAAAGATCTACTTACAACCTATAGTATCACTGTTGGGCAAACACAACAGTGTATCTTTGGTCCAAGCGAAAAGGAAACCTATAATTAATCATCAGAAAACTTGCCAAGAAACAGAGTGATTGTTTGCGAAAAATGTCAACAATGAGGACAACATTACCTAGCCTAGGAGGAAGAACTTTAGCTCCAGCACTAAGATGTCGCCACTGGCTACCAGTTAAAAAAAAAGAATCCAATTCAAGACACCCTGCATCGCACACAGGGCTCTGTTCTTCAGGGGTGTGGAGCAGAATGCATCCAGTCAAAGATTGCTCAATACTACTCAAGAAGGATTTAAATCCGATGACAATGTATGTGTAGAGACCACAGCCACACCAGAGAGAGACACAGAGGATCAGGTGTTTCCACCAAGGTAGCCAAACCATGAAACACTCTACTAAAGGAAATCTGTGCAATCGAGGACCACATCAGATTTAGGGTAATGCTAAAGACCTAGCTTTTCAATGCCTAAGCAATAAATAAACTGTCCAGATTAAGGAAGCCAACTGGCTTTCTGTGACATACTACAAAAGGAATCATGAGCTAGATAGCTATCCAACTTGGACCCTTGACCATTTTTTCAAAGAGGGTCACTATGCCACCCCCACTATTCCCTATACTTAAGGAAATGCTATACTGACTCCCCCAACACCAACTCAGTGATAATGGGACATATGTTCCTGGTTGCACAATTCATACAAAACTTTAACCAGATGTCAACCATTCTCTGCCATAGCACACACAACAGACTCACATAAATCCACATGATATACCATTTCAGTCCAGAATTTGGCTTGGGAAACCACAAATTCTGGGCAAAGAAACTAAATCTACTCTTATGTGTTCTATTCCAGTCACTATTAACCCTACTGATTAATGACTCTAATGTCCATGCTTAGGCTTGACACGCACACAAATCAACTAAGCTATTCACACACATCTCATTAATATGACCTTTACAAGAGAGTAAACAACAGAGTATTGCACTTCTCCAACCAATTTACATATCACAACCCCCAAGCAACGCACCAGAGCACATCCTGGACAAATTCTGAATACAAACTCATCAATGCCCTAACACAAAACTACTAGAAGCTCACACAAATTCAGAGCTCAGGGTGCAACCTGCCTTCATGCATCAACACAAGAGCACAGCAATCTTGCATTTTCACTGTTATTTGACTAAGCAAATATCCCCTTATCCAATTCTTTTTTCAGAGCCTCAAGAGTTCTTGGAGAAAATGCAAAGGCCAGCAGTGCAAATCCTGACAACATATCATAAAATCAGACTTGCACAAAACTACTGTGAGGCAGCACAAGATGTCCACAAATGGTATGCTAAAGCAGTAACATTTTAAAGTCTGTGAGTTTAACTAACCCTGTTCACTGACAGAACATTTTGAATAGCAAAGTCAGCCTTATTGTTAGACAAAAAGGTCAGACCAGGGATCACTGTATGTTCTATTCAGAGTTTATGCAGGGATTACAAAGCCTTAAATAAAAGGAAGAAAAAAGATAACAGATTCTTAAAGGCACATTATCAGCATGAAATCAACACTGTTGTTTTGGATATGGTTCTGGATAAGTTTGGCTGATAACGTTCCAGTTGAAGAGTTCTGGAAGAAATTGTAGAGTTATAGCCAAATAACAGTCAACAACTTTATATGGAAGAAATGAGTAATTGCTTAAACTTTTGAAAGGTAGAGTGGGCACCCGGTCCTAATAAAATGCACCTAGATTTATTTTAAACACACGGATGAGAAACTTTATACCTCATTGTATTATAAAGAAACCAATATTATATAATTCTCTCAACTGAGAGAGTACTGCAGGCTTTCAAATCTGCATACATAAAACCACTCCTCAAGGATACTACGGGCGATGTGGAAGACCTCTCCAACCACAGACCAATAACAAACATTCCCTGTCCGGCAAAGCTGCTAGAGATCTATGTCTAGGAACAGACACTGGAACACGTAGAAAACTGCCAACTATTGGACAAGGCACCAAGACACCAAGTCAACTTCAGACCCATGAGAGGGACAGAGACGGCAATTGTCTCCATCTGGGATGACCGAAAGACCAACGCAGATTCCAACACAAACTCAACACAGATAGTACTAGACCTCTCTGCCGCATTCAGCACAGTCCACCACAGTATTCTCATCAAGAGACTGGAAGAAATAGGGATCACCAACACAGCGCCGCTCGGGATTAAATCTTTCCTATCTGAAAGAACAGAAACAGTATGGATCAAACCATTCAATACTGTGCCACGGGACACTACCTGTGGAGTACCAAAAGGACCCTCCCTATCCCACTGTAATGTACGTTAATAAAGATGCTCATGATGCCCCCTTTGCCCACACTTTTTGCTCAACATAAGTGGCCCTGATCTGCAGAAATAATGGCCTTAATCGCCATGGGGAATCTGGGGCACATTCATCTTC
This sequence comes from Ambystoma mexicanum, assembly GCF_040938575.1. NCBI lineage: Eukaryota > Metazoa > Chordata > Amphibia > Caudata > Ambystomatidae > Ambystoma > Ambystoma mexicanum. The sequence goes on along the minus strand of NC_090939.1, from coordinate 479,552,395 downwards.
CTGGACATGAGACATGTGGGTTACTATGTTTCTGGTGAATACATTACAAACACAAGATCACGACCTCGGCGGTAACGCTAACGCTGTTAGCGCGGGGGCTATTAGCGTGACCGCCATAGACCCCGGCGCTAATAGCGCGGGATCATGAGTTGGGCAGACTTGGAAGTCCCCATTCCCCATTGAGCCCATTCGGGAATGCCCCATTCCCCATTGGGCTCAATGGGGAAAATGTGCGCTCTTACCGCCGGCGGATTTCCCACCGGTGGTAATATCGCACATTTTTGGCGGATTTCCCCCCAGCCAAGAGCTGGGGCGAAATCCGCCAAAGCCCTGATTCGGCGGACCCTTAAATCCGGCAGTAATAGCGCTACCGCCGGATTTAAGGGTTACCGCCGAGGTCGTGATCAGGCCAAGTGACCTATGATATTACAGGAATAGATCATATAACTTTGTACAGGAGTAGTTTCATGTAATCTAAAATGACACATCTGACTGGAGTCCTTTCAAGTTGGGGCCAGGTATGCCTGTCTCGATACAGGTGTCGTCCAAGCTTTTCCGATGCATTCACGTTGCTTACGTACTGCTATACCTGGTAATATACTGACTCTGTTCTGACAGACAGTAGTAAGCACACATTGAGTAATTTCCTGACCCTCTGGGGTACATTGCAGTACGTGGGTTGTATTTTGAAGTTGGAACCATAGGTGCAAGATGGATAGCCTCAGCAACACTAGTTTAGATATGTGCAGGTTATTTAATGAATACGGTTTTGTATACTGTTTCAGAAGGAGAAGTGCCCTTCACCTAATATGAGGGATACCTAGCAAGCCTAGATACACCAAATCAGATGTATATCAGTGAGGCAAAACTATGGTGTATGTGTCGAATTTCGGTAGGCACACGTTGCGACCTGCTAATGGCACCATTATTTTTTCTTTTTGTGCTAACATGAAATGAAGAGCCAGTCCAACTGAGATGTGTATTTCCTTCTCACCATGGCTGGGTTTCTGAGAGCAAGACAATGTGAGCCCACGGGCCCATACTAACTAATGCCAATTATGTTAAATTCGAAATGTCTCCATTGGGAGTAACAGGTTTGTGTAGTTTATCTTACCACCTATAGTCCACAAATTAGCATTTGGAATAAATAATTAGAAGTAGTTTTTCTGATTTTAGAACTGACACACACAGTCTTATGTTTTGTAGATAATATTCACTATATTGCATCAGACACAATAAACCACACCCTGAAGAAGGCTGGGCCAGGCAATGAATTATGCCCCATTAGCCAAAACTGGAATTGGTAACAGAGAGACCACATGACGAGTGGCGTGTATTATGTTGTGATTTAGGTGCATTGATGCAGAGACACTAGAGACTCTCCCTCCGTGCCAAAAAAAGAATCCACATTCAGGCACGAGTGTCCAATGCATCCAACAACACGGCTGAACTCTTCAAAATCTGCAGGGAACTTGCCAACACTTCTGCAGTATCATCTCCCCCTACTCCTTCCCAGGCCCTCTGCAAAGCACTCGCCTCTCAACTTCACTTCCTAAACCCAGGACATACTGAATAGCCTTGTCATGCAATCGCCTATCCCAACCCCCCCCCCCTTCAGCACCCTCCTACCATTCACACTCTGCCATCCTACTTCCCTTCCTTCACTCCTGTCTCCCCTGAAGAAGTCACCAGAGTTGTCAACTTCATGAAAGTCTCATCCAAACAGGTTGCTCTTTGCTCCTCCAGAACCATCAAGGAAAATATTGCCTCTCTCGCCCCTGCTCTGACTTATCTCTGCAACCATTCCTTTGCTACTGGTTCTTTTCCATCATCCCTTAGGCACTTCCTTGTGTGCCACCTCCTTAAAAAACCCTCTGCAGTCCCTTCCTTCTCAGCCAACTACTGCCTCATTTCCATCACCCCTTTGCGGGGAACCTGCTTGAGAAGCTGGCCCTCCCCCAACTCAACTCCCATGCCGAACTTGTTGGTGGTCTACATGACGACCAGTCTGGATTCCGAGCATCCAGAGGCACGGAAACTGTTCTTCTGCACACCTGTGAAAAACTGCTTGCATCTCTTGACTCCAATTCCCCTGCTGTCCTCCTCGTTCTAGATTTCTCTTCTGCATTGGACACAATGAATCAAACCATCCTCATAAAAAGGCTCCATGATACCCTTGGCATCTCGGAGCAGGCACTGGACTGGCTTACCTCCTTCCTAACTGACCGCTCCTCCAAAACCATTTTCTGCCCTTTCTCCTCTCATTCTTCTTCGGCTACCTGTAGTGTCCCCCATGGCTCTATTCTTTTGTCCTGGCTCTTTAACATATACTTTTCTCTACTGGCACGACACATTTCCTCCTTCTCCCCCAACTTCCAGTGCTACGCTGATGATACACAACTTTTCTTCAAACCTCCCACTGATGCCCTCGCACCCTCCTTCATATCTGACTGCCTCTCTGCCATCCAGGCCTGGTGCACTGCCAAAGGTCTCTGCCTCAATGCCAGCAAAACAGAGATTCTCCCCATTGGGTCCCCTGCACCTTACTTCTTCAGAGCACTCTGGCTTCCTCCATAGGCCCCCTGCGTCCCCCTCCACTGCAGCTAGGAACCTCAGATTCATCTTCGACTCCTCCCTTTCCTTCATCCCTCATACTCAGGACATTGTTAAGAAGTCCCACTTTCAGCTCTTCCTTCTCAAAGGGACTCTACCCTGGCTGGCCTTTCCCCAGAGACTCATTGTTAACAGTGCTCTGGTTCTCTCCAGGATAGACTACTGCAATAGCCTCCTCCTTAATCTTCCTTCCTCCACCCTGTGAACCTGCAGCCCAGAGACCGCATCTCTCATGCCCTACTAAGTCTGCACTGGCTCCCGGTCTCAGCACAGATCATATTCAAACCCTCTCCATCATATACAAGGCTTTATGGGGCCGGGACCACTCCATCTTCAATGCCTCCTGACCAAATACTCTCCTTTCAGACTCCTCCGTTCCTCCGGCACCAACTCCCTGCATGTCAAGAGCTTTGCCAAACAGAGAGCTGGTGGGCAATCACTTTGCTTTGCTGGCGCCCTCCTGTGGAACAGCCTCCCTCTCCCGCTGCGTCTTGAGCAAGACCACTGTAAGTTCCCAAAAAAGCCCCAAGACCTTTCCCTTTACCTGATCATTCTCCTCCTGTCATCCCTGCTAATGTTACAGCAGTGTGGCTGATGTGCAGGGCCGTTATGTGTCCTCGGGGCCTTGACCCCCCCACATCTCTCATCCAGCCACTGCCTTTCTCTATACAGCACTTACTTGTCACCCATTCTTTATGATAGCACTTAAGTTCCTCTCCTCTCAGCACTTACCCTGAGCACTTCTTTATGAGCACCAAAGCACCTTAACCCTCCCCACCCCCTTCTGCCCTTGCACATTCTGAACACTCACAAAGCATAGTAGGTTTGTCTCCCCTCCCTCTATTCTCAATAATTGTTTGTACTATTACTGCAATTGAGTTATCCTTGCTGTAATTCATTGTTTACCTTCCCCTGTCCCCACCCTGTTTTCCCTGTGAGCACTTTGAAACAGTTTTGCTAATTGTATAAGCACCTAATAAGTGACCAATAAATAAATAAATAAATGGCACTTTCTCAATGCTATAAACTTAGAGAGACATTAGAAAGAAAAGGCTGTTGGGATTACCTTATGATGTAACAATTTTGTGTATTGGATGCATGCTTTTGTACAATCATTCTGTATGTGTAGCTATGTCTTTCACATTTCAATCTATGTTAGTATAGACAATTTGGTTGTCTGGTTAGTACACGTATTTGGACAGTCAAACTGGTCACAAATGTGGCACTGATTTTCAGGTGTACGTTGAGGTTCTGCCCAAGGAATTTCTGGGATCTTTAGTGTGAAATGGTTTATTCGGAAGCATAAAAGACCACTATTACTGTTCCTCAATCATAGATTCCTGTATTTTGGATGTTGTTTTCTTCAGGTTATTTTGCATTTCCAGTCAAACAGAGAGTGATTACTATCCTCTTGAATTCATTTTCAAATGGCCTGGGGTAGGTGCTGACAAGATTTCCAACATCCAGATGGACTGGTTGACGATGCCGAAGTTCGACAAGGAGGTATTGAAAAGAATTACTTATTCTCAAGTAATTAAACAATATTGTCTTAAAACTGTAACACAGTACAGAGGCCCCAAAAGAAAGTGTCACCTTCTTTGAGTCTCTGGTTGAAACTATCCAGGAAAGAGATATTGACAAATGGCAGCCCCAGATCAGGATGTCCAGGTTATAGAAAGCTAAGTCCCATTTTTCCATGCAGAATCTCGAAAAGAAAATTGAAGCATGGCTTAATGAGTGGTGTCTGGACAGCTGGCCAGTTTTACAGATCCACAAGGGCATATACAAATTGATAAAAAACAATAAAAATAATTTATTGAGAAACAATGGGAGATTGTAGAGGGCGCTGTGATTTCGAATGACACCAAATATTTTTGGAAATTCACTTGGTTCTCGTATATTGGGAAACCTGTTTAATGCAGTTGACCAGACAGACATTATGCCACCTTCATGGAAAATAGTCTGATTGTGCCTACATTTGAAAAGTGTTCCATCTCTGGCCCCCAATGTTATAGGCCAATTTCATTTCTGGACATTGCCAGTATGATATTCTCCAAATGATTGAGGCTAAGACTGGAGGAGTGGGTTCAATGTAACAATATCTTGAAGACCTCCCAAGTGGGTATCAGGAGAGGGCCTAATACAGTGGACCAGTGCTTCACTCTCACCACCATCATGGAGAAATACTGTAAGGCTAAGAGACTGAGAGTATTTGTAGCATTTTTGGGATTTGGGATGTTACCATTGGAATTGTTCATGTATCCAGATCTCAAAAATAGAGGCCAAACACAGGTCTCAAATGCACAGGACCTTTTATCTCAAAGGAGTAAAAATCTCCTTGCATCCACATCTAGAACCAGGAAAAAACCCATAATTGTCCTGTAAGTAGCGCTCTAATGTGGGTATCAGGCAGAAAAAGCTGTTCTAAAACCACCCAAAAATGACTGTAGGGATTTTTAAATGAACTCACCCTAGGCTCGCTTCATCTAGGTGATGAGTGATCATACAGTTGTTTACGTGGTATGTTTTGGCCAAAAATGGCCGCTTTAAATATGCACGTATGCTTCCAACGCAATGACGTCACTGCGTAATCGCTTACTGACATCATTGCGTAATTGTGTACTGACGTCATCGCGCAATCGCGTATAATGCGGCAAATTTGCAAATGTGCAAACCTCGGGAGCAATTGGGAATTGTAGTTCCATGAAAAAATTATTTTAATATATTTAATATTATGCTTGCTATCGGAGGCAAAGGTAATAGGAATGTTGTCAGGTACTATCAGCCTCCATCAGCTCTTATTAGTGAAAAACATTTTTGTATATATTCACCCCAATTTTCACTCGGCCATCATGGACCAATCTGAAAGATCCTCTATTTTGCCCACATCTTGATCATAATTTAGGTTCACAATTTTGAAGCGAAGTTGTTTGACAGAGTGGCTCACTAGTGTAGACACCATACCTGCTTGATCGTGTTGTACACCTGGGTTCTCCAAATCACAATTTTGATAATTAGGGTCACAGTTTTAATAATAATTTAGTATTTATATAGCGCTACAAACCCTCAAGTATCTGAGCGCTGCTTATTACCCACAGTGTGTGGTCTTCATTTATCAACCTCAGAAGGATGAAAGGCTGAGTTTGGCCCTGCTAGGATTTGAACCTGCATCAGCAGGCTCTGCACAGATGTCAAAGCGAGCGCTCTACTCGCTGTGCTATCGGACCGGCATTTTGCATCCAATATTGTTATACTAACAAAAACACCATACATATTAGATCATACTGTGGATATGGATTCTACAAATCACATCTCTAATAGTTAGGATATAATTTGGATACAATATAGTTAAACACCCAATATCAAAGACAGACACGGAATGCATAATTCAACGTGAAACAATATTGCTCTATATAGAGTGGTTCACAGGGATTCATTATTTCTTCTATCTTCATGTCCTCAAGGGTTGGCCAAGATGATGTCTAACATTAACTTTATTACATGCCAATATTTCTTGGTCAATGTGACAAATCAATGTCACTAACGAGTAGATTGAGCGCACAAAACATACCCCATCTAGGCTTTATGTCATTCGATGTTTTCATTAAGGAAATGAATATGACTTTTAGTCAGAAAATTTAATTTCTGTTCCAGACTCAATAACTACTTGTTAATTTGATCCTGTGTTTTTCCTTGTACATGCTTCAAAATAGTCCAATTAAAGTCATTGGCCCTCATTAGGACCCTGGCGTTAAGGGGTTAACAGCGCCGTAAAAGGTGTTGGCGCCGTTAAACCCTCAACGCCTTACTATGAGGTCCCTTTGCGGGACCCGACCTTAAAGTAGGGGCCCGCAAAGGGACTCTCGAGGTAAGTACGGTACCGCAATTTGCAGTACCGTACTTACCGCCTTCCCCATTCCCATTATGCCCCATGGGGCAAAAATGGGAATGGGCAAGGGCCATGGTGGCATGGGGAATTACCGCCCCGCCAAACCTTGGAATGGGGTGGTAATTCCCCATTCAGCCATGGCGGACTCCGGCATCTACCCTGGTGCTAATAGCGTCCTAGTGAGGACCCTTGCATTTGTTTCTGATGCAGTTTTTGCGCTCAGTGATTCTCATTTTACATCTTCTGTTAGTCTTACCAATGTAGATATACTGACATGGGCATCTTATTAAATAAATCACATTTTCAGTATTACAGTTTGGAGGTCATTACGACCCAGGCGGTAAGTACACCAACTTTACCACGGATTTACCGCCCCATTCCAAGGTGAGTGGGGCGGTAAATCCCCATTTCCCATTTACCCTTCCCCATTCCCATTTTTGCCCCATAGGGCATAATGGGAGTGGGGAAGGCGCTAATTACGGCACCGTAAATTACGGTGCCGTAATTAGCACCAAGGCGGTTTAGCGCCATGGATTTTAACGCCTGCTAAAAGCAGCCGTTAAAATTGGAATCAGGCGTTAAGGGTTAACGACGGCGTTAACCCTTAACGCCTGGGTCGTAATGACCTCCTTTGTATGTTCTGTAAGATTCCATTCCTTTTCCAAGCCGAAATCCACTGTTACAGTTCTCTTAGTCTGTACACACATTATGCAACTACCACACGGATGGTGTCCTAACACTGGTGGTAGACCCCATAACCTTGTCTGATGGGGTTATTTCTTTTTTCTGCAATTTATGTCATTGCTCATCACTAGATTCCGTATCATGTTTTTTTTTTTTTTTTTAATGCTACTAAAGGTTTGTCGCAGTCTTTTGTCATGATTTTGTTCCGGTTTCTATTGATGATGCCTTTAATTTTGTAAGACAAATTGCTAAAGGTATTGACAAATACCAAAGGTGTCTCTTTCTTGTCTTTAATTCTATGTAATTGTTGATCTAAGAGAGCCTCTCTGTTGTTGTTAAATGCTCTCTGATGGAGGCTGATAGTACCTGACAACATTACGATTATCTTTTGCCTCCTATAGCAAGCATTATATTAAATATGTACAAAATATTTTTTCATGGAACTACAATTCCCAATTGCTCCTGAGGTTTGCACATTTGCAAATTTATAACAGCTTTTTCTGCCTGATACCCACATTAGAGCGCTACTTAGAGGAAAATTATGATGTGTACGTTACGGCATATCAAAAGTGTGGATAAACATTCTCCATAATTCCTATAGGTAAGAGGTTTTCTAAATAGGATGGAGTAGTACTTATGGGTTGAAACACAACAGATTCAATATAGTGTTTTTTCTCTGTTCATTGTAGAATAGAAGAAAGGTTTAGGGTGATATTCCCTACGAAAAGAAAATCTCCTTTACAACCATTTGTGGTGTAAACTAGACTGTGGTTATCTTTCTCCCAGCCTACAAGGTATGTAAGAGTATAATATATCTAGTCCCTTATGAGGATCAGGGATTTCTATTGAGGTCTATTTATAAGATCTAAAGTGCAAATAGGTAAATTCTAAAAGAGTGTCTTTAACCTACAGGGTCTACATTATTGGATACGTGTGGCAGATAAGAAGTGATAATAGAGAAGATTTATCACCAGTATTAACACAAGAAACACTACACCCCCGATGAATGGCCTACATGTGTCCGTGTTTAGGGACAGAAACTTGTGCAAGTTTGGTCTTTGAAAACAACAACAACTCTCTAAAATAAGACAAACAATTCCACTGTGAAGTACCACATGGAGCTTTGATATAGAGATTAGGAAAATCAACCCACATTTCTGTATTCCTTGTGCTTTGTGACACATATGATTTATATATTTTTTATCTAGTTTTATGTAATATGTTCATTTTATGAGTGTTAAAATTCTATATGTTTAATAAAAATTGTAGTTTTCATGTATGAAATGTGATGATTGGATATACTATCTGTCATTTACCCTTGGGTTCAGATACTTTTTAGTACATCTTCTTTTTGTTGAAAATATATGTTTTTTATTACCCATTACATTAGGACTTATCTCCATTGCTTGCTGGCGTTTTAATATGCACATTGTGAACAGCCGTGAATCTATTCCATTCGTTTTTTTTGTTTTTTGGTTTATGTTTCCCATTTCTTTAGGGCTTATCATCTGTTGTTTCCTGATGCTCTAATATCCGTGTTGTGGATAGTAGCGAATATATTGCATTGGTCCCAGTGTACGCGAGGAAACCATTCTCTCTATCATACCCCGTTTGCGTTTATCTAGAAGACAAAAGAGGTTTGTTGCATGTTCCATACAGTGTCTCGGCGTGTATTAACTCTTTGTCCAAGCACGCGATACAAAGCTGCGCATGCATTCACCTTTTGCATTAGTAACAATTTGGTTGTGTTGGATATAGTATTTCTGTATCTGTACATTACTCCCTTGCCTAAGCTTATGGTGTGTTTTCATGCTCACATTCCCCAGCAGAATATGACACGCTTACCTATAGCATCAGGTCCATGATTCCTACGCGTTGGCTCTCGTGTTTCCCCCGAGCAGCCAACGCCATCTCTATAATGTTTAGATGTGCTTCCATGGCAACGCCGAGTACTCGTGCCATTGTCTCTTTCCAATAGCACAGCGTATTCCTACAGTAAAGCATGGTAGATGCCCGACTTCCTGTCATACTTTAATAATAAACATTCAAAATGCTCATATATTATTCTATAACACTCACAAGTTACATAAACTGGGTTTGAATTAATGTATTGGTGTATTTAATTTGTATCTAATCAGTGGTCTATGTGATAAATTCATGCATACTTTAGTATGCTATTTTTGGTGAGCATTTTTGGATTTTAGAGTAGGATTAGACCAATATATCTATTTCGCTAGATCAGTGCATATTTAATTATAATTCAGAAATTTTGAAGTATCCATTCACTCTCATATCTGTATACACAGCTGGTAATCTAACTCGTTGGTGTGGCATATGTTCATATATTGTTTCAATATAATGCAGAATCTCAAAACTTCAAAAATCTCAATTCAACAAACTATCATAGGACCTTGTATTTACCATAATTTTGGTTCCTTAATCACAAGGTTTGTAAAGTGCTTTTTTTGTTTGTTTTTAGCTAATAATCCTAATCCTCAAATGTTGCTCAATGGTAACTGAATGAAAGTTAGTTTTTATTTTTGACTAAAAATTCTATTGTAGCTGAATGGTCATATCTTTGATGTCTCCTATTTATAGGGTTCATCCCAAAAATGAAACCATTTCATTACCTGTGTTAAGGCCAATTTTTGTAGCTTTGAACTTACATTTAAGTCTGGCTTCAGCTTGTATAAGCATTTTTTTCTTTGCTCCCGCCTCTCCTACTAAGCTTCACTTTCTGTAAGCCTATGTATCTTATGTCTGTTTTACTGTCCATCTGATGTTCTTTCTGCCAATGCTGGACCATAGGGAATCTCGGATCCTGGCTACCTATTGCTGCTAGGTGCTCCCTTATTCTTGTCCTCAACACTATGATCATACTCCCTATGTACATTTTGTTACATTTACAAATTATGCTGTATACATAATTTTTAGCTCGACAATTTATACCACCCCTGATCTTGATTTCTGTCCCATTCATATCTGTAAAAGTCTGTGTACTGTCATGGGCATATTTACACACTGTGCACGTTCCACCTTTCCTAAATCCATCTTTATCCAGCTGCAGCCATGTTCTGAACAGAGTTTCTTTTTCTTCGGATAGTAGTGATAGGATAAATCTGTTCTTCAAGATACTCGCTCTTTTGTAGATAATGTGTGGCTTCTCCTCCACATGTTCACGTACATGTTGATCCAATCTGAGTAGGTACCAATGTTTTTTCAAGATTCTATTTATCACATAATGGTTGCTGCAGTACTTGGTTACAAATCTGACCTTGTCGTATTTGTTATTTTGACATGTGTCCTTCTGAATCACTGTCTGCTCCTGTGAAAGTTCACATACTTTCTCATATGCTTTGTTGATGCTCTTGTCTGTGTACCCTCTCTGTTGAAAGAGTTCAGTCAATAGTTTGAATTCCCTATCAAAAACGTGTTGGCTCTGACAATTCCGGTGTGCCCTTATAAATTTCCCTGTCGGGATATTTCGTATCGTAGGCTCAAAATGGCAGCTGGTCACATAAAGCGCAGAGTTGACCAGCATTTCCTTTCTGTATGTGTGAGTTTCTAGGTGATCACCAGCTGCATTTATTGTCAGAGCCAGAAAATTGACATTGCTCCCACCACAGGTTCCTGTGAATTGTATTCCAAAGTCATTTCTACTGATCCTCTGTGTGAAATCTACAAATTGCTGTGCTGTTCCTTTCCATATTAAGAAAACATCATTAATGTAACGTGTCCATAGCGCCACTTTCTCCAAGAATGCCTCATCCGTGTATACCACTAGGTCTTCGAAGAAGTCCATAAATAAGTTGGCTATGGGTGGTGCATACTTTGTACCCATCGCTACCCTCTTTGTCTCTTGGAAATATGTGTTGCTGAAAATAAATATGTTATAATCAAGTGTAACTTGTAACATTTCCTTGATCATTTCCACTTGTTGGTAATTTGATGCTGACTCTTCTTTAAGCGTATAATCTATGGTCTTTAGTGTCATTCTTCCATTGAACCGTCCTTAAGATCTTGATCACATTAGTAGTGTCCTTTAAATACGATTTTAAATTACTTGTTCTTGGTCGCAGGATTTTGTCTAGATATTCCAATATTCTTTCTGTAGCGCAACCTATCCCACTTAGGATGGGGCGAGCTTCGGGAATTCTTTCAAACTGTTTGTGCACCTTTGGGAGGAAATACAATGGGGGTATAGTGGGTTCCTTAATCGACATGTATATCTTCTCGTCGTCAGATATTAAACCTTCCCTGTGCCATCCCAAGATATATTCTTCTAAACTTTTGATAATATCTATTTTGGGATTCCCCGGTAAGGTCTTATAGCATTGTGATGTTTGCAGATGATTGTTTCCAACTCCATATAATCTTGCCTGTTCATTACTATGATATTTCCTCCCTTATCTGCCTCTTTGATCACTATTGTTCTGTCATTTGTCAGGTCCTTAAGTGCTTTTAATTAATCTTGTGTCAAGTTATTCTTGCCACTCCAGTGTTTCCACTTCAATCATTTTTCAGCTGTTTTATAGATGTCTTCCGTTACCCCTTTATAAAAGGAATCTATCATGTTATCCGGAGGTAACTATGGGACAAATTTTGACTTCGTTTTAAGTTCTTCCATCTCTATGTTATCCGGTTCAACATGCAGTTCTTGCAGCACATTTCTGATGTCGTATGTTTTCCTCTAATGATCTGATTAGATACGCGTTCTCAATATTTTGAATTGAAAGCAAACTTTTATTTACTTGAGTTTTCACTGTAGTTATCCGTGGTGCTTGTGTTGCAAACATTTTTTTTACATTCTAGCTTCCAAAAAAATATAAAAAGGTCTGTTTGGACTTCTACATTGTCATAGCATTTTGTCAGTGCAAAGGAAAGCCCTTTGTTCAAGACCATTTTTTCTTCTTCCGTTAATTGTCTGCTTGACAGGTTCATTACTAAATAATTCATTTATTTCTTTTTGCCACCTCTTTTGTCCTTGCTCTTGTCAGTCTCCTGTTCAAGTTCTCTAATGCATCTGGATTTCCCATGTATTCTACCCCCCCTCCTTCCTCTCCTACTGCTGTTATCTGTGTCAAGCCCATACTGGTTGGTAGTTAAAAACTGACCTTTTTCTGAGTTGTATTCCTCTCTTATACCTTCTGATTTGATTCATGAAGCCCAAGCTGCTTCTATCTTTATCTTTACTTGACCTCTCCAAGGAGGCACCTTCCGCATCTTATTCAATGCCAGAACTTCTTGATGGCGTGCTTGGGGTGCTCCCTCTTGATGTTGGTTTCGAGTGTTGATGATATTTATCCTGAAATGTATAAACCCAGTCATCACGGTAGTCCCTCTCGTCCCTATAGAATTTACGTATCTTTCTCAGTTTGATCAAATCCTGATATTCTTTCAGAATGTCATACACCTTCTGGAAATTTCTTTCTTTCGTAGCTTCTAAAGAAAAGCCTTTTAAAGTCTGAATTGCATTCTTTTGACTTTATAGGTTTTTATGAAAAGGTTATATTGACATATGCCATTCATTCTGTTTGACTTCTGTTTTTCTCCACCTTATCTTTCTTTAACATGCACATGTGCTTATGAGGTGGCACTTTATCTAAAATAAGGTAACAGGCTTGAATCAATGTGCTTATATGGTGAATGAAGGTGTGCGCTTGAAATGAGTTCCATGAGGTAACACCAACTAACCCGCATTCACATTCTCAATCATATTTTCCGTTGTAGCAACCACAGAAAGGGTGTGCACTTAGACACATGTTGAGATGTCTACCAAGGTTCTAACTAACAACCCTGTGCTACCTTGTTGTATTAGTAGGATGCTAGGGCTTTCCTGTAGGCTAATACTCAGGACTGTGGTCACTCTCCATAAAGTTCATAATTTCCTAACTGCCTGGGTAATTTCAAGGGACTGCTCTCTCTATTTTTCAGCCCTTTCTCGCTCTTTATTTCCTGCTTCTGGATCCTCTCCAGCGTAAAGTCAGAGTCCTTCTTTACTGTTGTTGATTTAATCTTTATGCCTCCTTGGGGCCAACTCTTCTCAGTGGTATGTTAAGTCAACCTGTTTTTACTCTGCCAGTTTCTTTGGCTCTTCTTCATCTGCGTTATATTTATTTGTCAATCAACGACAGAAAATACATTACCATAACAGTCAGGGATTTCTGACAGGGACTTGGTCCCAAGGGAAAAGGGGATAGTGAGTTCCTTCATGGAGCGGAGTCCTTATCCCCATGATGGGAGTCTCTCAATATGAGGTACCGGTTCCTACCACCCCTATGGGGACTATTGGGTAGCAGCCTCACCTTCATAGCCTCACACGGAAGGGTAACCCCTTGGGGAGAAGGGACAGGATCCCATGAATTATCACATACCCTTACCCTAATGGAGTTTGCTCCCCCATCTTCACCTAGAGGAAATCTGGAAAGAAAATCCAAATTCCTCTTTTCCTTTTCCTTCCTTTGTTCAATGAAGAAGCAAAAGGGGTGGAGATCTAAAAACAAATGCATTATGCAGGGATTGGTATCTTAGGCTTAGCCAGGTTAGCGGAGAATAGTTAGTAACTAGTCAAAACTTACAACTAGTTAAATATTACCTTAAATATACTATAGCCCACTTGATGTAAGGGCCTTTCACTTGATAGGGGCATCATTTTTCTCGCGAGGAAATAACTTTCTACAAACGTATAGTACAGGATGTTACACCCCATTATATTCTTTGGAAAGGACTGCTCCAAGACCGACCTTAGACACATCTGTCAGTAGTATGAATTCCTTGTTTATTTATTGATCATTTGTTAGGCACTTATACAATTAGCAACAACTGTTTCATAGCGTCCACAGGGCCACTGGGTGAGGATAGGGGAGGTTAGACAATCAATTACAACAAAGATAAATAATTGAATTAATAGTACAAACAAATAATGAGAATATCAGGGAGGGGAGACAAACCTACTATCCCTTGTGAGTGTTCAGAACGTGCAATTGCCGAGGGGAGAGGGTAAGGGATAGGTGCTGTGGTGCTCATGGAGAAGTGCTCGGGGTGAAGTGCTAATAAGAGAAGAATGTAAGTGCAACTTCCCATGGGGAGGGTGTGCCTAAGTAAGTGCAGTAAATAGACAGCGGCTGGGATGAGAAATGTGGGGGGTCAGGTCCCCGAGGATACGTAAGGGCCCTGCACATCAGTCACAGTACTGTATGATTAGCAGGGAAGAGAGGAGGAGAAGGAAGAGGTAAAGAGAAAGGTCTTGAGGCTTTAACTGAACTTAAGGAGGTTCTTCTCAAGAAGCTGAGGGAGTGGGAGGGCATTCCACAGTAGGGATCCCGCCGAGGAAAGTGATCAACCACCAGCTCTCTGTTTAGAAAACCACGTCATATGCAGGGAGTTGGTGCCAGAGGAATGCAGAAGTCTAGAAGGGGAGTATTTGGTCAGGAAACATTGAAGATAGAGTGGTCCCTGGCCCCAGATAGCCGTGTGGATGATACAGAGGGATTTGATTTCGATCCATGCTGAGAAGGGGAGCCAGTGAAGGCTTTATAGGGCAGGGGGGATGCAGTCCCTCAGCTTGAGGCCAAGGATAAGTCTTGCTGCCCTATTTTGGGTTAGCTGGAGGGGATCCAGGGTGGACAAAGGAAGATTAAGGAGGAGGCTATTGATATAGTCTGGCCTGGAGAGAACCAGAACATGGATAACATTGAGTCGCTGGGGGAAGGTGAGGAAGGGTAGAGTTCCTTTGAGAAGGAAGAGCTGAAAGTGGGACTTGTTGAAATTAGGCACCTTAAATACTGGCTTGCTTCAGAGTATGTGCTTCAGTGGTCTTACCTTGTTTTTCCCATCATAACTTTTCCAGTTCTGCATTCTCTAAGTTATCCATTGGACATGTTTTCATGGAATATCGAGGAATAAATCTATGATTATACCCTGTGACACCCAGAAATGTGCAAAGATCTTTCTTCATTTTAGGGGGACCGGTGTCTTGAACAGCTATTCATGTTTCTATCTGTGGCTACACCAACCCATTTCCAACAAAAACACAAGATATTTCATGGCTGCCTGAACCAGATGGCATTTCCTAAGATTAATTGTCAGTCCTGCCTTTCTCAGGGCCCTCACAACTTTATATAAATGGAAAAAGTGTTCTTCCCAAGTTTGACTCTGGATCAGGAGGTCACCTAGGTATGCGCCGCATAAATGGGAAAAGAGTTGTAATACCTCATCCATCAACATCTGAAATGAAAGGGAGGACCTTCAAGTGAAACAATCCCCAGGGAGTGGAGAAAGCAGTCTTTTCCTTGTCAGGGGAATTTAATGGGACTCGCCAATAGCCCTTTGTCAGATCAATCATGGAGATATAAGCCGTTGTTCCTAATTCATCAATTAGCAGATCAATCCTAGGCATAGGATATTGTCAAATTGGGAGGTGGAGTTAAGCTTTCTGAAGTAGATGCAGAATCTCCATGTCTGGAGTTGTTTTTGCTACTCGGAATATTGGCGAGGACCAAGGACTTTCAGACGGCTCTGTAATGTCCACCTCCAACATTTTCTGCACCTCCTGAAGGATTGCTTCCTTCCTGACTTCTGGAATACGATAGGGCTTCAGGATTACCACCTTTCCTGGGAGGGTCCGAATGTGGTGCATTCAAGATTTGACCCTTCCTGGTTCACTATTAAAGACATCAGGAAACTGTGATAACAGGTATTGGATGTCTCATTGTTGCTGAGATGTTAAGTCAAGGGAGACTACGTTAGTGTCTGGTACTCCCTCAGAAGTGTAGCCTTGTTCACCAAAGTGGTTTCCACAGGATCCACGTTCCATTCTTTCTGGAGATTTATATGGTCAACCTGAGTTTTGGTTTTTCGATCAGATTGGGTTACAAGATAGTTATAAAGCACTTTTTTCTCCAAGATCTCATACATAAGCCCCATACTATTTTGAAGCAGTTTTTGGTCTGAACTGGGATAACAAGTACTTTTTGTCCTATAGAAAAAGAGCAGTAGATAGAATGTTGATTATATTGAGCCTTCTGTTTTCCTGTGCTTTTTCTAGATATTTATTGAATCCCCCATTACTAAACTTATGTTTCCTTTCAAACACTGGGCAGTTTGGGAAATAGGAAGGGCTGCCTCCTCTGTCTCCTCCCAGGTCTCCCGTAGCACATCTAATACATCCCATGGGTCACTCCCATAAAGAAATTCAAAAAGGAGAGAAACTAAAGGAATCCTGTGGGGACTTCTGTATAACAAAAAGTGCCCAGGGAATAATTGCATCCCAGTTGTGCACATCAGCTCCAACTAGCTTCTTATAGAATGTTTTTCAGAGTCTTGTTAAAGCTCTCCACTAATTCATCCATTTGTGGATGATAAACGGATGTGCGCAATGTTTTTATCTGGAGTATCGCCTTAACTTCGGCCATCAATTTTGAAATGTACATGCTGCCATGGTCTGTTAGAATCCTGTGAGGGAATTCCACCCTGGACAGGAAGGGAATCAGATGCTTTGGGATCTGTTGAGAGGTGTTGGTTTTAAGGGGAAAAGCTTCCGGGTAACGGGTAGCATTGTCTAAAATAACTAACATGTATTAATTCACTACTTTGGTCCTACTATGTCCATTCCGACCCTTGAGAATGGTACCTCATTAACTGGGAGATGTTGCAAGGGAGCTTGTGGCAATGTTTGTGTATCTGTCTTTTGCCATAAGACACAGGAAGTGACAACATTCTTCATGTCCGCGTTGACACATGACCAATAAAATCAGCGAATTACCTATCGTGCGTTTTTGTAATTCCCAAATGCCCAAATGTCAGATGTGAAAGACGGTGTCATATTCCCTCGACACAAAAGCCCATGCTTAATGAAAAAGAAATGTCCCACATGTGAATTACCCTAGCCTCTGCAATGACCTTCAAAAAGGCTTCTGCTAAAATCAAATCATTGTGTTGTGCAAAGGCTAAATCAGAAATACCCTCTGCTTCTTCAACTATGGGTCTTAATGTCTCAGGTGGATCTTTGTCATCCTCCCCAAAACCCTTTTTACTTCTCTCAGTAAACTCTTGCTCCTGTACTTCAATGGGTATGGGAAACACAGCATTTTCCAAGATTTTCTCTGTGATGTTCTCGTCAACATTTACATGATAGGCCTGTTTTCCATTATTGTGGATTAGTATTTTAATGTCAACTTGGTAGCCGGGGTCTATCACACTGGCCATGACATCCAGGCCATGCTTCCAAGTCAATCAGGATTTAGAAACCAATCTTATGTGAGTGCCTTTTGGGTAAGATAAAAATAGGCCAGTGGAAACTAATTGACGTTCACCTACAGCTATGGTAACATCACTGCTACTGTGAAGATCAAAACCGATAGACTCACCAGTAGCAACAGTTGCATTGGAGGCTTTGGGAGTAAGCTGGCTGAACTTAAGGTAACCCCAATTTATATCAGTTGAGCAAGATCCCACTGCTGATATCATATGTGGTGAAACGGGGTAAGGAGCCGGACCAAGGGGTGGCACGTTTCAAAAAGTTTTATATTTAGAAATAAAGAAAAGATCCTTCCTCTCCCTATCTCTAAGGGGTTATCCATACCTAAACAAATATCAGCTCGGGTTCTCATAGACAGGATGTTTGTCCGACTGAAAAGTGTCTGTCCTCTGTCCAAAAACCTACTCTAACACAACCACTAGTTTACAAAAGGGTTCAGCGTCCAAATGAAAATAGTACCAAGAGAATGACTCCTTTCTCCTGGTGAACTGACTCAGTCTTTATCTCTTTTCCACAACTCCTTTCAACTAGCTTCTGATTCAAAAAAGAGAGTAAGATCAGGAGACTGACTCCCTTCTCCTGGCCCACTTTGCATAGCCTTGGGGCTTTCTTGGGATATTCTTTATCAATAATTCTGAAAGGTCTCTTCACTTATTTCAAAGAAATTCTTCCCTGTCCTCTGATGTTATGAAGATTATCTCCTGATCACTCTTGTTGTCTAGTGTCCCTTTAATCTTACTTAGATTACTGCTTTAATGAGGGAGGTTCCTCCCAATGCACTCTTGACTCTTGATTCTCTGGATATCACTACTGTGATAAGGGAGATTACTCACAAGGCTTTCTTGACTCTTAGTTCTCTGGTATCATTACTGTGACGAGGGAGATTACTCCCAAGGCTTTCGAGATATGACTCTTAGTCTTTGGAGTGTCACTACTGTGACAAGGGAGATCACTCCCGAGACTCTCTTGACTCTGGAGCTGCCGCAGCCTCTACTCTGTCTCCCGCTACTCCTGTTACTTGTTATGTGTTGGGACTGCGTCACGGTTCTTCCTGGGGTTATGTGCTGACTCGTGTTGCTTCATCGCTTAGTGCTTTCTTCACTCTACTCACCGCTCCTCCCTCGTGACTCTGCAGAGACTTGGGATACATGCTCCAGTGTAGTTGGAGGACCACACTATCCATATCCCTAAGGTCATGCCATTGCTGGTTTCTCTTCCCTTCTTCCATTGATCAGAAGCTTGGCTTCAACCGCAGTACCCCGACGACCATTCCTGGATGTCTCTGCCACTGGGATCAGCATTCTTGCAGCTTCGTGTTCCCGAGTTTGAACTTCCCAGGCAGGGCCGGCTTTACGCCAGCTGCTCTCTCTATTTGCCAGTGCTTTCTCACTCTCTATTTCCTTTAGCTGGTCCTCCCCATCTTAAAGTCAGAGACCTTCTTCACTGATTTAATCTTTATGCCTCCTTGGGGCCAACTCTTCTCAGTGGTATGGTGAGGCAACCTGTTATTACTCTGCTAGTTTCTTTGTCTCTTCTTCATCTGGGTTATATTAATTTGTGAATCAAAGACAGAAGGGACATTGCTATAACATCAGTAGTTTTGTCAGGGACTTCTGACAGGAACTTTGTGCCAATGGAAAAGGGGTTAGGGAGTTCCTTCACGGAGCAGGAGTCCTTATCCCTAGGAGGGGAGGCTGTCCCTGTGTGGTCCCGCTTCCCCCATCCCTCGGGGCACTATTGGGTAGTGACCTCACCTCGCTAGTCTCACAGGGAGGGCTCTCCCCAGTGAATGGTAAGCCTTTGTCGCTGTGCTGAATTCCCAGAGACTTTGGGGGCTGTGTGTATTAGGAGTCTCAAGAAGCATTCATCATTGATTAGTCTGCAAAATGCATGGTGGCAGCAAGCTCGAATGGGAATACATGCATCTGAGAAGGTGAGGTGGCTTTCAGGAGTGGGTAGTTCAGGATATGCTATTAAGATGTAAAGATAGCAGGTTGGCATCTAATTACAAGGAACCACATTTTTTAAAGGTTTTGAAAAATACCTTGATTTAATGGAGTCTTTCACGAGCAAAACCATGTACATTAAATTTAGGTTAGGCATTTCACTGACTAAACACAGCTGAAGAAACGCTAAATGAGACAAACGTGGCTTCTGTTTAGGCAAGAAGAGGAACCCTTTTGCACTTCCTGTTCATTTGCCCATTTGAGTCTAGACTTAGGAGGTAGCAATAGATTATAACTGGGTTCTTCAGGGAGTCCACTTACCAATAAACATGGATGTTTTGTCCCTCACCAGCTGAACTCCATGTAATGGGTGCTATGCAAATTACCCGAGAGTTGCTTGAGCTATACAAAGATGTTAATTTAGAAATTCTTTGGCCTATGCTTCTCTAGTATTTATAACCAAAATATGATGTTTATAAAATAAACAGACTTTGAAGATGAATATGAGGTAATAATAGTTCCTGAATCTGAAGCCGGTTGTGCGTTACTGACAGTTAAATGGAATTGTATAAAAATGAGGTGGACTTATTTGTCCGCACGCGCAATATAATCACGGGTTCTGTGTGTATTTGACGCATTGGTCTATTTTTATTAATGTTAACATTGCTTCTGTGCCTCAGATTCATGGGGCATATTTATTGAAATGGATGATTTTATTTAAAATAAATCTATTCTTTGGCTGACTGATATTCAGGTTATATGCAACAAAGCCGATAAGTGTTGCCCGGTCTTCCTATTGTGAAATATGGGAATGTGCTTGAGGCAACCCTTGTTTGCTCCGTTTCTTATTATGCACTACAGCAAACAATACACAATTACATGTCTTCGTTTTTGCCCCAGTGAAAACAACTTTCAAAGATGGATGTGTTCAAAGTATGACTGTTTCATTCGCTATTGTGCAAACTGCAAAACTGGGGGAAATGTGCACCAGTGGAACATTTAAGTAACATTCTCCAAAAGGTATTAGAAAATGGTATTTACAAAACAATCCTAGGAAATATATGTGTTATATTCCCCTCCTGAAAATGCCAACAAAGCAACATATAGCTGCACAATTACTGCAACCATGTGCGGCATATCTGTCCAGTTCCTATACATGACAATCCATAATTTACATGCCATGGCCAGATTTATATCGCACTTAATCTCCTGACCTTTAAAGAGCTTCCAATTCACAGTTCTGCGAAGTGAGGCACAGCAGAGCGGGGTGTGCTGTGTCTGACACCGGCTTCTTCATGGGGAAGCAGAAAACGTCAGCACAATAGCATTAGACGCAGTTTGAGGCTAAACATAGCCTAAGAACGAAGGTATCCATCAATCATTATGCAGAAAATAATAATGGCCTGTGGCACTGAAAGAGCGCGCTGACGGCATGCCACACCCTTTCAGTGTTTCCACAGCCAGCACAGACTGAGGGAGACGACGATTGACGACACACGCTGAGAAACTGCACACTGTAAAGGTTGAACACCTCACAAATTAAAGACCTTTCCAGGAAGCTTTTGAATTGATTCCATGTGAAAAGAAATCAACGTTTCGCTATACTGTTTCAACTTTAGGCATCAAGTATACGTGTTTATGTGACAAATTGATTTCTGCCTGGCAAGGGTACAAGGATGAGGTGAGGCTTAAGTGCCTACTCAGCCCTCACACTTCTTCAAATCAAAAGCCAACACAATCATGAAGGTAAAACAGGCAAAGTTAAGGGTTATACCTCCTTCACCTTTTGTGGTAATGTGGACCACGGGAAGGATTTACTCTCAAGAGGGTGTGAATGTGGTTCAGTAGCAAACCAAACAGTTAAGTATAACAGTTCAAAATAAAGGAATGTTCAAGCAAGGTTATATAAATTATAGGGCCTGCGATAGCGGCCCTGTAGTTATGGTTAAGTAGCTGAACTCATAGAAAGAGCACTTTTTGGGTTGTTTATAACTTTGTCTCCCCTGGACGAATCCTCACCAAACTTTGCAAAACATGGTTTATGGCCACCTCGGAATGATTCTGCTTGGTGTGGTTTGGTGTGGTTTTGTCCAGGGGGGGGGGCAAAGTTATACGAGGATTGCAACATTTTTGAAATCCTCATAGACAAAATGGACAATTTTATTTACTTGTGCCTACAGCCCAAACCTCTGGGCAGATTTTCGCCAAACGTGTTCCAGGAGCGGTGGCTTGGTCCCGAAAGCGTGCTTTTGTAAATTTGGTGTAAATCTGTCCAGTAGTTTTTCAAAATGACTAAAAAGTAGGTAAAAAGCAATGTGTGATATCTGTTTCTGGTCCGTGGACTCCTTTCCTGATTCGGAGTCTGTGGACACCTCTGGTCCAATCAGAGAGCAGCATGACGTTCGTGGACATCATACAAGCCCACTGATTGGTCATTTAAAAATGTGAGGTGTGTCAGATTTTTTTAAACGGTAACCATGTTGGATCCCTGGACCATCGCCGTTGTTCTCGAACAGCACAGTGAGGAGAAAGTCTGAAAAACACATTTGGGGTTATTTGGTGGCTTGAAGAAGGCCTGGAAATGGTGTGGGAGTGAAAAAAAGTTGATACAGAGTTGTTTTTATAGGTGAATAAAAGTGTTTCCGGTGCCACCGAGTCTGTGGACACTGCGGTGGTCTGGTAACCTGTTCATGCAAAACCGGGTCTTTTAAGGATGTCTGCCATGGAAAGAGGATATTGGGGTACTAGTCAATCAGATTTTGTGGGTTTGGAAGAGGAGTTGAAGTGTACAGGAGTACAGGGTAGGAAGTGTTTTCTTCCTTGTGTGTTGAGAAGATGGCCATGGTTATGAAGAAGCAAAGTGTGTGGATGGTGGGAGATTGTTGGATCCATTCATTAAAGGTTTATACTGACTGAATGTCGTGACATCTCTGCTACTATTGGATTGGGCGAATTGGAAGTTTTGTGGTATGCAGATTGTGGCTTAAACTGGGTTACTTTAATACCATTCTGTGAGAGTGTGGTTAACTTCAAACCTCCAGATAGTGTCATTGTGCACTGAAGAGGCAACAGTTTGGGCTATGTAACTGCAGGACATTTGCAGTTTACCTCAAAGGATATCTTCAGAAGCTTAATTGAAATGTTTCCATCTGCAAAGATTTTTTTCTGAAATCAATCAAAGATAAATATGGAGACGCTCAAACTTTTTTTCTCCTCAAATGGAAGAAGCTAGGCAGCAGGTTGATAAAGGTGTATGTGTTTTTTTTTAAATGCTTTAGGAATGGCATCTTTTCACAATGAAAACATCAAGTTGGATGGCATAAACATTTTTTTCGATTGACTGATGTCGGAAATCTGATTTTTCTTTTGAATATCCGAAATGCACGGAATTTTTTTTGTGAACTCTTGAAATATGTTGTGAAGTATTTTCTTAGTAGTTGCAGTAAATAAACAACAAAAAAAGAAAATGATTAGAAGCAGTTTTTGTGAAAGTTACAAAAAATAATTAAGTTTAGTAGAACATTTGTTAGTTCAGTATATAAAGGCCCCAAAAAAATACAAAAAAAGCTTCTTTTTAGGCGTGCCATTTTTAAACTAAAATAAGTTAATTGGTTTTCATTCCCCCACCCCATGCCTGGAATATTCCAGGTCTCCGCAGACTATCATACTGTCCGCGGACTAAGCAGACTGCAAAAGGTTGTGTGATTTTTATTTTTTGTTCTAATTTTCAACTGTGAAAGTGGGTCCTAAAGGAAGCTTTTTTTGTTGTCTTTCTGGCTTTTATTTTTTGGGGGACTATGTCTGGGTGCTCGAGGTAGGACCTTCCTCTTCCTCATCTTCCTGTTCCTCATCATCCTCCTCCCCCCCATATTCGCGTCTGTTCCCCTGTCCATGCCCTCCATGTTGGTGGTGTTGGTGGTGGCCCCTGGGAAGGTGGGATGGCAATGGCAGATGCCATTCTTAAACACTGTAAGTTTCCTGGAAGTAGGTGTGAAAAGATGCTCTCTCCTGGGGTTCACAATTGAGAATAAATAAAAGTAATGGGTGGGTCCCTTCACGTGATGGAAATAGGCCTTGTAAAGTTGTAATAAGTTGACAGATGGACAAAGAATGGGTCTAGGAGTTCTGGAAGGGTAAACTCTGAACTTGAAGTTTAAGAATTCTTGGCTAGGTCGGTCAGGTCTAACATGGCGACATTTTAGTTTCACTTCAAATTATATAAAAGAGACAAATGTTTGCTTTCCAAGGTTTTTCTGTAAGGTCGCGTCTCAGACGGTTAGTGGTAAACCACTCAAAAAGTCTTCAAGAAAAGGAAAAAAGACCGAGAATGAGACTGCGCACAGTTTTAAGTAAATAATATTTAATGGGTTGAGGTGCCCTTTGTGATGACATGTGTTTCGGTCCCTTAATAGACCTTTCTCAAATCAGGGCTGATTATAGTGAATATACAGTAATTAAGTGCCAGAAATAACAAAAATACATTATGTTAGATCACATATTGTACATTAGCAAAAGAATGAATATAGAACAAAGAAACAAGTCACATATCCAATTCATATGGATGATAAATCAAAAAGCAAAACAATAATGCAAAAATAAGATGACAGACACAAATAGGTGGGGGATTGGGAGGGACAGGAAGGGTCAAAAGAAAGGCATAAAAGGCTCAGTTAGTTAATGCTTTGTCCATTGTCTCATAATACCTTCTTACAGTGTATGGTGAGTAATAGTTGTATTACCTCTTATTCTTTGAACTGACCCTATTATTTTAGCTTTTGCAGAGAATATCCGCTTCCATTAACTGGTTAGATCCCTTTGAAGAAATGACATAAATTACAATTAACTAAAGCATTCTGCAGATGCAGCTCGGCATTGTTACTCTAATGTAATAGGCAAAATTTCACCCAAGGTAATGCGCATCTTAATCCAGTTTCCTAGTTCCCAGTTAGTATACATAATTAGGTTTCCATAAGGATTAGTAGATGTTGCCAGTGGCTTTTTTTTAAATCCCATGTTTATTAGTCGTGTGATCACAATATTATTTCAGTTATATAGATTAAATCTATAGTATTCCGCCAGACTTGAGCCAGCGTGCTATTTAAAGATGCAGCACACAAGGTGCTCGCGGTCTTTCATTATATTGAAATCATAAAGGGAGAAAGAGAAAAAAAACGCTGCATTTCTTGACAGTCTCTCACCTGAAACTGCATGAATCGCATATAATTGCGCGCCGAGTGTCCGAAGGGGGCGTCCGAAGGCGCCCCCTTCTTTGTTGAACTAAGAGTGAGTCGCCATGATGACGTACTCCAAGAGTAGTCCGTTCTCCAATTTTGAGGCCATTGTTGTTATAGTATCGAAAGCGGCGGCCATTACTAAATGGAAGAAGTTATATGCTTAATGTATTACTCGACCTAGTCCATTTAAAGAACCAGGTCATTTAGGTGCTTGTTAGAGAGTGCTAATTGTTTAGATTCAAATCATCTCAAAATCCACCGATCATTTACTTGTTTATAAAAACGATCTGTATATTGTAGTTAGTCAAATTTAATTCCTTGTTCAAATACAGTCTGTGATAGTTGCTTGGCTGATTGCTGCCTACTGCAAGAAAAAGTTAATTACATGCATTTAGGTAACATTATCTCAAAATATAGTTAGTTGCCATTAGTGCTACCAGGCCAAAAGTCTCGAGCATATTTTTAGGTGACATAAGTGTGTACAGAGGTTATATCCTAAATCTTAAACAATTAAAAAAAAAAAACAACTATCAAAAAAGATTGCAAGCATGATGACGTAGTGTCAGGTTGATACATTAGTAGTACCAAATTCTCAATCTTAGCCAATCTAGAAGTTATTACATATTTGGTGATATTTAAAGTAATCAGGATGATTGTATCTGGTTCCTTTTAAAGAAAGGAGACCATTTCATTGTCTGTATTAAGGCTGAGAACTGTGGAATTAAGTTTACATATTATTCTTGCTTCCGCTTGTCTCAACTTGTTCTCCTTATTGCCACCTCTTTTTCCTAAGGAGACTTTCTGGAGATCAATAAACTTGATGTTCGCCTTGTTGTCCATTTGGTGTCGCTCTTGCGAATGGGTGGCTAATGGTAACCTTGGGTCTTGGCTCCCAATTTTGGCCAAGTGTTCTCTAATCCGAAACCTTAGTTCCCTGATAGTGCTGCCGATATAGACCTGGTTACATACACATATGATCCCATTTACCACGTATTTTGACCTACAGTTGATGGGTTGCAAGATCTTCAACGTTCTGTTGTTAGTGCCGATGAACGAGTCAGTTTTTTTGTGTGCATATTTGCACATTGTGCATGATCCACACTTAATGAATCCATTAGTTTGTGCTTGTAACCAGGTCAAAGGTTCCTCCCTATGTAAGTCTGGAAGGTTCGAAGGACTCAGTTTATTTTTGAGAGTCTGTGCCTTCTTAAAGACAATCCTTGGTTTTTCATCTACATTTTTGGCAATGTTCTCGTCCAACTTGAGAAGATACCAGTGTTTGGCTAGGATTTTGTAAAGCATTCTGTAATCTGTACTGTATTTAGTACTTTTGTTCTTTGGTGTGAGAGTTTCTTCATGAGTTATTGCTAGACTTTTATCTAGAGCTTTCTTCACACATTTCTCTGTGTACCCTCTTGCCAGGAATCGAGATGTTAATAATGTACATTCT
Organism: Ambystoma mexicanum; assembly: GCF_040938575.1. Taxonomy (NCBI): domain Eukaryota; kingdom Metazoa; phylum Chordata; class Amphibia; order Caudata; family Ambystomatidae; genus Ambystoma; species Ambystoma mexicanum. The sequence goes on along the minus strand of NC_090939.1, from coordinate 479,526,321 downwards.
TTGTCAAAGTGATCCATTGTCTGACAGTTTCTTCGGGCCCTTAGGAATTCTCCTGTGGGTATATTCACAATGGTGGGTCTGTGGTGGCAGCTCGCTGCATGTAGAATCGAGTTTATTTCCATAGGTTTTCTATATGTACGGGTTTTGATTTGATTCTGTTCAATGTATATTGTAAGATCCAAGAAATCAATGCTCTCCTCATGGCATGTGCCTGTGAACTGTATGTCCATTTCATTCTGGTTTATCCTCCATTGGATTCATTACTAAATACAGTACAGATCACAGAATGCTTTACAAAATCCTAGCCAAACACTGGTATCTTCTCAAGTTTGACGAGAACATTGCCAAACATGTAGATAAAAAACCAAGGATTGTCTTTAAGAAGGCACAGACTCTCAAAAATAAACTGAGTCCTTCAAACCTTCCAGACTTAAATAGGGAGGAACCTTTGACCTGGTTACAAGCACAAACTAATGGATTCATGAAGTGTGGATCATGCACAATGTGCAAATATGCACACAAAAAAAGGACTCGTTCACCGGCACTAACAACAGAATGTTGAAGATCTTGCAACCCAGCAACTGTAGGTCAAAATACGTGGTCTATGGGATCATATGTGTATGTAACCAGGTCTATATCGGCAGCACTATCAGGGAACTAAGGTTTCGAATTAGAGAACACTTGGCCAAAATTGGGAGCCAAGACCCAAGGTTACCATTAGCCACCCATTGACAAGAGCAACACCAAATGGACAACAAGGCGAACATCAAGTTTATTGGTCTCCAGAAAGTCTCCTTGGGAAAAAGAGGTGGCAATAAGGAGAAAAAGTTGAGACAAGCGGAAGCAAGAATAATATGTAAACTTAATTTCACAGTTCTCGGCCTTAACACAGACAATGAAATGGTCTCATTTTTTTTAGAAGGAACCAGATACAATCATCCTGATTACTTTAAACATCACCAAATATGTAATAACTTCTAGATTGGCTAAGATTGAGAATTTGGTACCATACTAATGTATCACCCTGACACTACGTCATCATGCTTGCAATCTTTTTTGATAATTGTTTTTTTTTTTTTTTATAATTGTTTAAGATTCAGGATATAACCTCTGTACACACTTATGTCACCTAAAAACATGCTCGAGACTTTTGGCCTGGTAGCACTAATGGCAACTAACTATATTTTGAGATAATGTTACCTAAATGCATATAATTCACTTTTTCTTGCAGTAGGCAGCCATCACCCAAGCAACTATCACAGACTGTATTTGAACAAGGAATTAAATTTGACTTACTACAATATACAGATCGTTATTATAAACAAGTAAATGATCGGTGGATTTTGAGATGATTTGAATCTAAACAATTAGCACTCTCTAACAAGCACCTAAATGACCTAGTTCTTTAAATGGACTAGGTCGAGTAATACATGAAGCATATAACTTCTTCCATTTAGTAATGGCCGCCGCTTTCGATACTATAACAACAATGGCCTCAAAATTAGAGAACGGACTACTCTTGGAGTACGTCGTCATTGCGACTCACTCTTAGTTTAACAAGTCTGGCGGAATACTATAAATTTAATCTATATAACTGAAATAATATTGTGATCACACGACTAATAAACACGGGATTTTTAAAAAAGCCACTGGCAACATCTACTAATCGTTACGGAAACCTAATTATGTTTACTAACTGGGAACTCGGAAACTGGATTAAGATGAGCATTACCTTGGATGAAATTTTGCCTATTACATTAGACTAACAATGCCGAGCGGCATCTGCAGAATGCTTTAGTTAATTGTAATTTATGTCATTTCTTCAAAGGGATCTAACCCGTTAATGGAAGCGGATGTTCTCTGCAAAAGCTAAAATAATAGGGGCAGTTCAAAGAATAAGAGGTAATACAACTATTACTCACCATGCACTGTAAGAAGGTGTCACGCCACTTACCTGGAGACCGGGATCCTCCACGCCAGTCCGCTCCGCTCCCTCTTGGCGGCTCTATCCGCGCTTTCGCACCTGGGGGTCTGCTGCCGGGAGAGCATCGGGGGTCCGAGCTGGTGTGTCTTTGCGCATGCGCGGACGACCATGCTCCCGGCTCCGAGCATGCGCAGTAGACTGGGCCCTCGCTACTGCTGCAGCTTGCGTTCCAGGCCTCGTTTTGGGCTCGTCAGTACCAGGCAATGAGACGGCTTGCGCCTCAAGCCTCTCGGTTGCTGACGGCCCATAAGAAGAGTCGAGAGCGAGGGTTAGTTGCGTCTCAACGCGGTTTGTTTATCGCGTTGCTCGCTCGACTCCCGAGCGTCCTGCTCAGTTTCCTGTTCCTTGCCTTGTTCTTGCTTGGGTTCTGGTTGTTGTCCTGGTTGTCTCCCTTGCTGCTTCCTTGTGGGGTTCCTGGTCTCCCTCTTTGGCCTTCCCCCCGGGGTTCCCCTTCCTCAGTTCCCTTTGGGTCTCGCTCTTGGGCTCTCCTAGGGGTCTCCTCTACTGTGAGGTTCCCCTCCTGCCGCTTCCCCCTCCTCCTGTGTCAGTTCCTCGCCATCTTGCTTGTCAGCCTGTACCCCTTGGAATCTCCTCAGGCTGCCTTCCTTGGCCTGACCTTACCTCTTCAGCTACGTTGCCTTGGTCTTCGTTGGAACTACGACCATTCCCAGCATCAGTTCCATTGTTTCCTGGACTTGCTCTGCTGAATATCCCACTCCGGCAATCAACCTCATCGGACATTCAACTACACTGAACATCTGCCTCTCCTGTCAGTGCTTGCACTGTCCTGACGTCACGCTAATCAGGAGAGAGCACCCCGTGACGTTGGGAGTCGGTCCATCTTTCACCCAGTACCATTTTGGGTGGTGGAAGGGTCGGTTCCTCGCGTCATACGTCCGTCTGGAGACAGTTGTCAGTCTGGCTGCCACATCAAGATCTACAACCAAATCGACAGGTACTCGAGTTTCTCGTGATAAACACCATAACAGAAGGTATTATGAGACAATGGACAAACCATAACTAACTGAGCCTTTTATGCCTTTCTCTTGACCCTTCCTATCCCTTCCAATCCCCCACCTATTTTTGTCTGTCATCTTATTTTTGCATTATTGTTTTGCTTTTTGATTTATCATCCACATGAATTGGATATGTGACTTGTTTCTTTGTTCTATATTCATTCTTTTGCTAATGTACAATATGTGATCTAACATAATGTCTTTTTGTTATTTTTGGCACTTAATTACTGTATATTCACTATAATCAGCCTTGAATGGAGAAAGGTCTATTAAGGGACCGAAACACGTGTCATCACAAAGGGCACCTCAACGCATTAAATATTACTTTCTTAAAACTGGGCGCAGTCTCATTCTCGGTCTTTTTTCCTTTTCTTGTAAACGTTGAACTTGACACACCTTAGATTGGCTGAAAATGCAGTTTTAAACTGTCTGCAGTGATGGACACCTTCTGCGTACATGCCGTCATGCCACATGTCAGTCACATGATGACATCTCGGGAATCTGCGGTGGTGGCAGGTGTCTGTGGACCTTGTTCAGCAAGAGACGGATGGCACATGAGCATGGATGTCCACAAACGGGTGTGTTGTCTACGCAGTAATTAACAGTGTGTCATACGAAACTGGACACGTCCGGACAGGGCGCAATGTCTGCGAATGCCCCATTCCACAGACTATTAATTAGGGTTTTAAAGAAAAAAAATAAGAATTTACTACGCAATAATAAAAAAAAGTTATAGTACAAAACATAAATGTATTCATGAATGTGATGGGGTATTAGAAAATGAAACATAAATGGGAGGGTTTGGAATTTCAATAAAGTCATCATCTTGGGAGGGAGGGAGAGAAGTTTCATTAAAGCATCTTTGTTGTATGTTTTGTGAATTTGATTGGGGTGATTTTTGGGGGAAGGGGGACAGGTACAAGTAAGAGAGTGATAATCACCATTTCTAATAACAGACTAATGACTTTGAGAAGAGGCGCATGCTGATTGGATGTTTGAAAAGGTGAGGTGCATCATAATTTTAGAAACTATCACCATATTGGATGGGTGGATCATGGCCTTTGTCTGCAGACAGCACAGTGAGGAAAAGAAGTCTGAAAAATATATTTGGAGTTATTTTGTGGATGAAGGAGGACTTGGAAAGGATGGGGACTGGGAAAAGTTATTGTAGAGTTATTTGCATAGGTGAAAAAAAGCTGTGCAGGTGCTGCTGTGTGTGTTGTTAATTTTTCTGTCCGTGGACGTTTTTGGATTAGTGTGGGGGAGTCTGGTTGAGTCTTGTTATTTGAAGGTGTATTGTACATACTTATTATATGGTCTCATTTTATTGTGGTGGTTGTGGCTCGTGGCGAGATTCATAGCGGCATGGCCATAGGCCATGCCCTCAAGAAACTGGCCACTGGCCACATACATCATAATAATATGTGTATAGTTATTATAGGTTCTATAGGGGAGTATACCATCTTTGTAATATGGTGGAATGATATAATTGAAGTGTATACAGTATTTATGATTGTAGGACAATTGAGGCTAATGCTCCTCGATCCATCCTCCGCCTTTGACAGGGTCGACCATTCTATCCTTATTAAACAGCTTCATGGTACCTTTGGCATCATGGATAGGGCCCTAGACTGGCTGCCCTGTTTCTTCACTAAATGCCCCTTTCAGTTGCAACGGAGCAGTTTCTCCTCCACCGCCTCACTCTCTACCTACAGTGTCCCCCAGCGTTCTATCCTATTGCTGTAGCTCTTAAATATCCATCTCCTCCCTCTGGCTCATCTGATCTTCTCCTTCTCTCCTCATTTCCAGTGTTATGCTGATGACACACAGCTTTCCTTGAAAGCTCACTGTACTCCTTTCTGCCTCCCGTCTTTTTCCCTGATTGTCTGGCCACCATATAGGCATTGTGTGCGGCTAATAATCTCTGTTTCAAAGTCAGTAAGATGGAGATCCTTCTTATTGGGACACCTGTGCTCTGTTCCCCTCCTACCCTCTAGCCACCCTTCTAGAGCCATCTACCCTCATCATCCTGTGAGGCCAAAAACCTTGGGGTCATCTTTGACTCCTCTTTCTCCTTCACTCCTTACATCTTGGACCTTGCCAAGTCCCACTTTAAACTTCACCTCCTTACAGGCATTCTACCTTATCTCACCTTCCGTCAGAAGCTGAATGTCTGGACAGCCCTGGTCCTGTGTAGGCTGGACTACGGCAATAGTATTTTCTTCAACCACCCCCTTTGTTCCCGACACTCCTGTTCAGATGGATTTCTGAACTCTGACCAGGTGGGCAGAGGTTCAGAAGGCCAGCCTAGTTTCTTGGAACAGGGTAACCTTCCGGACAAGCCAGACCAATCAAGGTAGCTTGGCGGCGGTCAAGACTAAATCTCAGGAGGGGTGAGGGTGACTGAAAGATCTCAATGAGCACACAGAGTAAAGGACACTTACAAATCACTCCCACTCAGGTGTAGATATATTAAAAATACAAATACATTTATTTCAAGGCCTTTGAGTTTCAACACACAAATCAACTCACAGTAATACTTATTAAGCCAACACAATTCTATCTAAATACATATATACAAGACCAATGGGGTCTAAAGGGTTAATTCACAAAATGGATCCACAACCTAAAATGTGGAGAAAACAGGCAGTGCAAATAGTCTTTAGCTCCTTCTACATCCAACACACTCCTAACTAAGAAGAGTGCAGACTAATGCTCAAATGTACATGCAATGCTAGCGCACGCGGTAGTTTAAATGGGCAAAACGGGGTCTCTTCAAGGGTTTGTAGCAGCTCAGGAAGGTAGGTGAGGTGATGAAGAATAGGTTCCCAATATTCGAGGAGGGTCTCCACTTGGGGGCAAAGCTGATTGCAAGAGTTGGGAATAGTTTGCTAGTTCGTACTAGCAGTGGAACGGGGAGGGGCCCCCAGGGGCCACGTGTGCGTAAAAATGGATGGAGACGCTACACCGGTTAGGGTTACGATTACTCACCAACCCCTGGCACACTCTGAACCAAACTTCGGCAATCAAGTCCACTTCGTTGCAGGTTCAAGTGTGGAAATTTGACGGCTTTGCGGCTTTCAGCGGCAAAGATACAGTGATGATTCCCAAATGGAACAGTGGTGATCAGGCCAGTTTCACTGCAGCAGGCTTCAGGGGCAAGAGGTGCACAAATGCAGCGCACCTGCAAAGTTTGTCACCACGGCTGGGTGGCACGGTAACCGCGTATACTCCGGTTCTGAGGCCCTCCCTTCACTTCAGACCTGGGAGCTCCAAGTGTACGAAATTCGGTGTGAGGGTGCCGTGAACACAGAGCTAGTGATGTAACACGTTTTGGGGGCCTCCTCGAAACAGCCCACTGGTTGGCCCAGGGACACTTCCGAGAAGGCTTACTTGCAGGGTTTGATGAAGGTGCAGAGAATAATTGGTCCCACTATTCCAATGGGTCAAAGTGTCTTCGCAGACCTTCTAGGACGGGCAGATGCAGAGGGGTCCCACGGGCCGACAGTGGGCTCAGGGTGCCAAACCTTCCAGCAGTTCACCAGCGGTTCCTCGACTCGGCTTCTTAGTTTTAAGATACTTGGATCCTATCCTTCGTTCAGTGAGAACTCCAGAGATCGACAAGGTATGGGTGTTTGGGGCCTTCTCTTATCCAGAATCTCCTTTGTGCCTAAATGAAGAAGACCCAATGGGAGATCTGCTCACATACAGGCATTCACAGCACTCCAGACTCTCTGCCACCCAGGATGTGTATTGGGAAAAAAACATCCCAGCCCACATCCTGGAGGCACACTCACAAGGCATGCAGAAGCCTGCAAAAGCTTGGTGTTTCGTGGGAGAATGCATGCCCAAATAAGGACTGACCCAGGTCGGCTCGACCAGGGGAAGGTGTAGGGGCAAGATGGCCAAAGGGCAGGACAAAGAACCTTGTGGCATGGCCATTTTGGAGCCAGGCCACCTATTCGTGCCAAACGCGGTAATCACGGTTTACCTGGCAGGCAAAGGTTAAAAATATGTGAAATGATAAGCTGCCACCAGCCCTGTCCAAGGCATATCTGCATTTCTGCTAAAATATCCTTTGAGAGTATCTAGGGCCTTTGGAAATGACTAATAGACCCAAGTGCACCCTACTGGAAGGTACATTGTACACTTGTTAAATGTTGCAGCAAAGTTGCAACATTGGAAAGGACTAAGGGAAACAAAGTCTCCCAGTGCTGACTGTTTTAAGAGCATGTCAGTTCCCTATTAAAAATGAGCGAAAAGCCCAGAGGAGTGCAACAGAACGCTGGGCTCCTCTGGTAAAGTCAGACTATGGTGTTAAAAATCAGCAAAAAGTTGGGGGTACACAACTGGAGGGAAAATTACACATGAAATGGAAGTCTTTCCAAACAACCTACTTCAGGTAATCCAGAATAGGGCTGCAAAACTTATCCTTGGACTCAAGCCATGGGATCCTATCTCTGGAGCCCTAATATCTCTACACCGCCTCCTGGTGGTCACAAGGATGAAATTGAAGACCCAATGTATTATCGACAAGGATTTCCCGGGCCTGGGACCATGCTATCTCCAAATTTCTCTCCCTACATACTCCCCTGGTAGAGCCCTCTGCTCCATTAACTCCAATTCTCTGACTGTGAAATAGTTCTCCAAATAGAGAGCGGGAGGCAGGTTGCTCTCTTCGGCTAGTGCTCCTCTTTGGAACAGTCTTCCTGCTCCTCTCAGATTTGAGCTGGACTTCCTTAAATTCCAGAAAATGTAACAAAACTCTTCCTCTTTCCCTCTGTCCCTTGCCTGCGAACTCAAATCACTTGCCTGGTCCCTCATGCACCTCACCCTTGGGACTCCTGGGACCCAGCACTTAACCAGTGGCCTCACACTTTGGCATCCCCTGACACTTCCCGACTGGGCTCCCATCATCACCTGTGTATCCCTGCTCCCCCTTCCATTCATGCACTTCTCTCACTGCACAATACATATGTGCATTCATAGCAGCACTGTGTCCCTTTTTTATTGGATAAGAAAGGGAAATGCAGATACAAAAGATTTCTAGAATATTGTTAAGTGGCAGTTGATGTTTGGAAGTTTAATAAGTTGATAGGGTTACATGTAGAGTTTTTGTAAGTGATTGGTGGATGGATGTGTGACTGTTTGAAAGTAGGCAATGAGGGAGTGATACAAACATAAAATTAAAAAGGGTAGGAGGGCTCTCCTTTGCGATGGTGTGCATGTGCTATCTGGGTTTTATTAATGATGCCTCTCCTGGAAAGGGGACTACAGAGACAGTGGATAGTCATGAAGGTCCATGGATTATGGTCCTTATTGTATGCTAGACAAAGGTATTTCTGACAGAAAGTTGTTTCTGAACTTTTTTGTGTTTCTTTAGTATAAAAATATCCATTACTTTCATTAAAATAGTACAAAAGGCTAATGGAAATGTTGGAGAATCTTATTGAGTCTAACTATGTTATTGAGAAATGTAAAGTAGATGGAATCTATAAGATACATTTTCTAGTTCTATTTTTTAACTGTGAAAGGTTGCTCCAAAAGGAACCTTTTTGGAGTTTCTTTCCTCAGTATTTTTTATGGAGGAGAGGCAATTAAATAAGATTGGGGAGGGAAATGAGTGAAGGGGCAGCAAGCACAGATATGGAAGGGCAGGTGGACTGGGGAAGATGTTGGGGGAAGATGTTGGGCGTGCTGTAAATCCAAGGTAGGGGGCATTGTATCTCATGCTCTTTGATTACCACATCAAAAGCACTTAAAAACTGCTCCCCCTGCAGAGTGGTGTATTGCAGGTCTGATGTCTTGGAAAGATATGGATCAATAGCCTCTTTTGTAGCTTGCAAGGTACCTGGTAGGATCTTCTGCCTCACAGGAGTAGCCTGTGTGGTGGCCGTAGCGGTTGAGGTAGATGAGGTAGAGGAACACAGCCTTTTACTTCTTGAGAAAGGAACAGCCTTTCTCAGAGTACCTCAGTGGAATGAGCGGGTGTGGCGGTGCATGGATGTGGCACCAAAAGAGTACTGCCAGTGCTTTCCATGACTGAGTATGATTCCCCACTCAATGCATTCAACATCAGTTACCCGAGCCTTTGGTGTCCCTTGTACGGTCTTAAAGAATCACCACACCCATAATTCTATATGTGGGCTGGAGGTAGGCATTTCCTCTATCTCCTCTTCCTGTCCTCTTGATCCTCCTCTGCATCATTGCACCTGTTCCCTTGTCCAGGCCCTTCAGCTATTGGTGGTGGTGGTGTTGGTGGTGGTGGCTCCTGGGGAGGAGGCATGGCCATGACTGATGCCACTTTTGAAATTAAATAGTAGATGTGCTAATACTCTTCCAAGCAGGTGCTTTCACCTGGATTGCAGATGAAAAATGGGTAAGAACAGGTCTAGGAGCTGTGCAAGGGTAAACTTTCTGCTTGAAACTTCCTAGATCAGTTAAAAATGCACTTTCGAAATGTCTGTAAAGTGAGGACCTGTTCGTGAAGTGTGGACCAGTCCGCGAACACATCATCACGACGCGTGCATACGATCACGTGACACTGTCCCGAAAGTCCACGGTGACGTCAGACATTCACAGACGTTGCGATCAAAAAATGGTGTAAAACATTGTAGAACGTTGATAGATGTGTTAAGAATGTTGCTAGAAGGTGGGGAACGGCACGGCTTTCACTTGAAACTTCCTAGATTGGCTGAAAATGCTGCTATATTGGGAGTGAGAATAATATTAGGAAGTTGTATCAAATTAGGGTGCATTGGTAAAAACCTATGAAATTCTGTGAAAAATCTTTGTTAAAGGGATTTTATCGCTACAAGTTAAACTGAAAAAATCCAGAATTCGCAAGTTATGATAAGCTAAGTAACCATAACTCCCGCTACCACTGTGCACTGCTAAGACTAACACCCAGGACATCAAAGATGACATCACATATGAAATACAATTTGATGAAAAGTCCCCACAAGGTGTTGTGTTTACAATGTTGGTAACAAGATGTCAGGGGTGATCGGGAGACCTCTCATGAACTTCTTAATGAAAATGTACTCATTTAAACAAAACATTATATTACAGTGTTATTGTTAATACAGGAACCTAATAATATATACACATAGGCAATGGCTACAGCATTCACCATAGAAGTACAGCATTTTTAATCTGGTACTATTGGCCAGTAAAATAATAACTGCAACCCTATTAGAATTTGGACTAATCTTAATTATGGAATAAAGAGCTAACAATTCAAGACTTACTACACACTTGTGTTAGTACAAACAACACATTTGCAGAGTCACAATGCATAGAAATCTGATTCACATAAAAGGAAACTCCAGTAGGGAGGAAAGAATCAACATCACCAGAAAATGACAATAACATTAGAGTTCATCATCATGTATGCAAATCAATAATGTGTTTAAGGGGTGCTTATTTCCCCATGTATGTGTACCATGAGCTGTGGCCAAACCCTAATGAAAGTACCTTAAAGACATGGGACAAGATTAGCGTCTAAACATATAGCACCTTTTGAATTTTTGAATTATCACTGTTAGTGAACACAAACAACTGGCCTACACATCTCAGTGAACTAGAATAAGTGGCCCAGATATGTTATGTTATGTTATGTTATGTTATTTTGCATTTATATAGCGCCTTATATACCATTGGTATGGTCTGAAGGCGCTGGTAGGTTGAACGCCCTTGGGAACCGAAGTTCAGGTCAGTAGAGAGAGTAGGGGGAGTCAAAAAGTGCATGTGCGCACCATGTATGTGTGCAGCTGGTGCGAAAACAAGTGGTAGCTGCTTCTTAGCTGTAGGTGTGGTGGTTGAGAGATCAGGAGTATGTGTTCGCTCTGGTCGGCTTTATCCGGAACGAGTGTGGCTGCGTTAGGCCTGATAGGAACGCCTGGCTGGGTGGTGAGAAACCAGCGATGTTTACTTAGAGTGATGTGGAGTAAGCGGGAGATGTAGATATGAGAACAGTTATACCGAATGGTGTCATAGTATCTCTGTGTTCTTGATGAGTGGTGGTGTAAGGGAGAGAGTAAGCGTGGGGTGTGGCGTGATGTATGTTTTCAAGAGTTTCCTTCATTCCAAGGCATGTTAAGTATCGTCCGTTGCACATAATCGTCCGTTCCTCATACTCGACCGCTCCACACATTCGTCCAGTCCGCACCCTACGTTTGGTTCGCACCCTCGTCCAGACCGCACCCTCGTCCAGACCGCACACTTCGTCAGGTCTAGACACTTGTCGAGACTATATGCTCGTGTAGTTTATCCACTCGTCCAGTCTACATACTGGTCGAGGTAGGACACTCGTTCAGTCCATAAACAGTCATGCGCTCCCCACACTCATGCACTCCCCACACTCATGCGTTCCCCACACTCATTCGCTCTCAAAATCATCCGCTCTCAAAGTCATCCGCTCACCACTCTCGTCCGCTCTCCACTCTCGTCCGCTCTCCACTCTCAAACCGCTCTCCGCACACTCACCCGATCTCCACTCTCACATGATCTCCACTCTCACCCGATCTCCGCTCCCACCCGATCTCCGCTCTCACCCGATCTCCATACTTATCCGCTCTCCATAGTCCTCCGCACTCCACAGTCCTGCGCTCTCTAGCGTTTTCCGCTCTCCACATTCCTCCGCTCTCGACAGTCCTCCGCTCTCCACAGTCCTCCGCTCTCCATGTAAGAGCATCAGGCCGCTGAGAAAGAACAGGTAAGGAGATATTGGGGCGGCTATGGTGGAATCAGGGGAGGAAGAGGTGAGGGTGGAGAGAGGGAGATCCTGGGGTGGTGAAGGCAAAGTTGTGGGTAGTGGGAGGGTGTAGAAGGGTATGGGGGGCAGAGCTCCCAGTTAAGGCAAAAAAGGTGCAGAAGGAGCCAAATGGGTTAAACCAATTCAGAGGGCAAGGGGAAACAGAAAGAGTTGGGGGCGAGATTCAGGATTTGGGCTTGGATTTGCCAAATTGCACTTGGACGCGAATACACATATCCGACATACTGATGTCTCATATTCCATGCATGTAGGGCGGGTACCAAATGCACCAAGAAAGAAATCATAGCAACGGTTAGTCAGGGATTATTGAAGACAATATTTGAGCACTTATTGCAGGTCAAGAAAATATCATATCAAGTAATAATCTTCATCTTTTTAAGAAATATCATATGTCAACAGTGATGTCCTCAATGACATTTGTGAGGTCATCTTTGATGTTCTGGGTGATAGTCTTAGCAGTGCATGATGGTGGCACAACTTATGATTGCTTAGCTTACCATAACTGGTGAATTTCAGGGGGTTTCTGGTTTTACTTGTAACCGTAAGGTCCCTTTAACAACATTTTTTCACTGAATATGTACATACACTTTAATCAAGCACACCATGTAAAGTACTAAATAACAATACAAAAATCCCACCTCGGTGGAAAAAACACAGATTATGCAAAGATAGTAATCTGGGTAATGAGACAGGCGATGGAAAGGCATTTAAAGACTGCAATGTTCAAAAAGGATATGTGCTTGGGTCCAAACGGATTAAAAGTGATCAGTCTCTAGGGCCCAAAAATGGACCAAGGGGCACAGTTAGCAGTCAATGGTGCCTGTTGGCGGTTCTTGGTGGTCCGTCAGCGCTGATTCAAACTTCTTGGTGCTGTGCGAGTAATTCAAAGATTGGAAGAGTGCAAAAGGCAGCACCGGATGGTCCAGGTGGTTCAAATGTGTCGAAAGGTTCTTGAAACAGAGCACCAAGCAGTTCAACGGAAAAACAACACTAGAGTCCTGGCTGCCTTTTCTCTCAGGGTGCTGCGAGTCCCAACCCAGGGACTCAAGAACAAGATAAGTCCTTTTCTCATGCTGCCAAACACTGGGGAGGCTGGCACACAGCTTCAGGCGTCCTTCAACACAGTGAGGTCCTGGGTACCACTGTGACTGGCAGACTGGCAGGTCTTGTTCCAGCAGTAGGTTCACCCACAATAGTCCCTGGGGATGGTTTATTTATATATATTCCACCGAAGCCCGCAGGCATGATGGGGGCAGACATTTACACAAGGGGACACCATAATAGAGAAAGGACAGCTAGATGCTTCAATACTTTATTCTTAGGAAAGCTGTGGTATCTATTTAAACAAGGCTGTCTTCAGGGCTTCCAGAAAGCCAGGTAGTTACCCTCTGATCTGATGGTATTGGGTAATCTATTCCATGCTTGGGCTGCAATTACTGGGAACGATCACCCTAACCCATTTGTGCATTTGAACGCTGGCCAGACAATCTGTCTCCTAGATTCTGATCTCAATGATCGACCCGGTATATACGGGAGGATCATATCTTTTAAATAGGCCAGAGATTGTCCATGGATACTTCAGTGGACCAAGGACATGGCTTTGAATGTGATCTGTTCCTTAATTGTCAGCCAATGTAGGGCTCTTCTGTCTGCTGTTATATGCTCCCTTCTAGTTTTTTTCCTAATGATTCTCACTGCGCTGTTCTAGATAATCTGACATCTCGCGATGCAACCCTTATTTGCTCCAAGCATTAACACATTTCCATAATCAAGTCTGGATAGAATAATGGCCCTAGCAATCGTGGCTCTGTTTTGTTCATTGACTACTGATCTGATGTGACTGAGCAGACGCAAATAATATTGGCAACTTTTGTTTAAGTTGTGGACATGAGACTCTGCATTGAGTGATGCTTCCAGAGTAATGCCCAAGGTCTTCACCTTTTCTTGAACCTTGACAGTGGACTCCCTTATCTGAAAGATTTTGTATTAATGGCCTAATTTGGCTCATGGCTGCTGTGAGCCAAAGATCAGCAACTCTGTTTTGTTCCCATTGAAACATATCCAATTGGATGTCATTCATGCCTTTATGGTGTTATACACTGCCTTAAGGTTTTGAGCATCTATCTTATAGTTACCACTCAGTTCCATCACCAGCTGAGTATCATCATCGTAGTTCGTGAAGAACATTCCTGTGCCCTCGAGGATTGTACAAAGAAGCCTAAAATAGAGATTGAAAAGTAGCGGGGACAAACTGGCCCCATGTGGAACTCCACAATCAATAGATGCCAAGACCGAGAAGGCATTGCCCCAGTGAATATTAAATCTTCGATTGGCAAGAAAAGATAATACCCATCTGGTTGCCTTTGTAGAGAAACCACCTACATGCTCCAAGGACCAGAGAAGTTGTTCATGGTCTAACAAATCAAAGGCCGTGGACAGGTCCAAAAGCACCAACATGCCCGACTTGCCCTTGTCCATGATACTGTGCGCATGGGTCTGGAGATCGACCATAGCTGTTTCAGTGCCATGGGCTGGCCTGAAGCCAGATTGTTAATTATGCTTCCACATGTCTTTGCAACTGTAGTGTAGTGGCTTTATCTAGGATCTCCAATAGAAAGTTGCAATTGGTAATTGGTTGCAAGTTACTGGGGTCCTTGTGGTCCAAGCCTGGCATTTTGACTAACAGAGTAACTGTAACAATTTTAATAGATTCTGGTATGTGGCCATCACGAAAGAAAGCATTGGCCAGCCGTGTAAGAAAGGGTATGAAAATGTCTCTGTGTTCTAATATAATCCTAGGGGGTAGGATATTCTCGGCACATTACGTGGGTCTCATGGTGGGTAAAAGGGACCTAATTTCCCTTGTTGTTATATTAGAGAATTCAAATCTTTCTGCTCCCCCCCGCTCTTGTTGGTTAATGCAGGGATTTTCTCGTGAGTGTACCCGGACACATGTGGTCTCTTGCCTTCAAGATCTTATCAGTGAAGGCCTCTTCTACTTTTAGGCAGTCACCCTGGAAGGTTGAATCGGGGGTGATAATGCTTTGGGTTTTTCAAAAGATCTCAGAATTTTAAATAGCTTGCCAGTAGAGTTTGATGCTCTAGCTATTTACTTGTTGTAAAAAAATGTTCTTAGATTCTGTGATGTTTTGTTTGTACTGTAATTCTGCTTCCTTCCACTTGTTCTTGTTCTCGATGGTTGACTGTTTTACCCATCTTAATTCTAACTTTCTCTTCCTTTTTTAGGCTAGTCAGCAGAGGGTGAACCATTTCTGATGATTTGTATTTGCCCTGACTAGTTTCCACCTCGCAGGAGCTGCCTGCTAAACTACTTCTTGAACTGATGTGTTGTATGCCGAGACCAGAATTTTGCAGATGTCGGCATCAGTAGTTTGTGTCATCATGTCATTCACGCACTGAGCTAACTCTACAACTAGGATCTTGTTGACATTTCTATTCAGGATCCTTTTGTGCTCATTCCTGGCTTTGGGCGTTTTCCCCTGTGGTGTTATTGAGAAATCCACCCTGTGATGATCTGACCAAATACATGGTATGGTCCCATCAATTTTGACTTCCAGATTGCCTGACATTACCCAGTCCAACGGTTTATCCTTAGCTGTCGTTGGATCACTATTGAATACCCTAAAGTTTATATCATTGAGTGTGTTTTCTAATTCCAAAGCCTCTTTATCAGCGGGGTTACCCCTCCAATGATTTAAGTCTTCCACAAATAGAGTAGCCGTGTTAGTTCTGTTAAGGCAACGCAACAGCTGAATTATTTCTTTGTTGAAATGTGCCATAAGTGATGGTGGTCTGTATATCACTATACGGTTTATACAGCTGTTTTTTGAAGCTGTAAACTTCAAATGAAGAATTCCACATCCCTGACAGCAACAGGGGGCTGGAAAAATGTTAAACTCATTTATGGCTATAACAGCCACTCCACCTCCCAGCCCTTGTATCTGTTTTTTCAGAAAATTGAGTAGCCCTCTGGCACTGACATTTCTATTGTGGGGCCACTGGAATCACGTATCCATGTTTCCGAGAGGCAGAGTATATCCAGGTGATTGTCAGTAATCAGGTAATTAATGTTTCTGGTGTGCTTATTAAGGGATCTAGTACTTAGTAAGCACAATTTTATTTCCTTAAGAAGGCTTGGAGCCTGTGGAGCCGTACTAGGTGCCCTCATTTGTGTGATGCTTTCTGTTTCCAGTAGCCCAGTCTATTGGAATTGATTATTTCCATTTTCTGGAGGGCTTCTGGGTTGTGGCTTATCTCTCGTTTCTGTGCGGTTCCAAAAGTCATAGCTTCCTCGAGGCACGGGCCTCCTGATTCTATAGTGGTTGTAACTAACTCTGTGTATAATTTTGGTTCAGACAGCTTGGGGTTTGCAGTGCCTTATATGCCCTTCTCATACTTATTGACTGTTTCCATGCGCTGCCCACACTGTAATCCTAATAACAGTTTCATATCTTTCATATACCCCATGGCTCACCTCAGGTGGAAGGTATTATTTGAGTTTAAAGCAATAGGTGGTAGGTCAAAGACTTCTGTGGCTCCTGCCGTCGCTGATAGTGAGGACCGGTGAGGACCGGTGAGGACCGGCGAAGACCGGCTTGTCCCTGAAGCGCTGGCGCTGAAGCGCCTGACATTTCAGGATGTAGCCGTGCGGGAAGCCTGGGAGTTGTAGTTCCCAAATACAACACACACTACTCGTGGCCAAGTCACACGTAAGTATCAATCTAATGCGAGTGCTTTGTCTCGCTGCTTGTATGAATGCAAATTAAGGTATGGACGGCACCCGATTCAAAAATAAAAGCGGATAGAGTTAGCAGACAGAGCTTGCCTCAGCCTTGGAACACCTGCCTTCATCTCACAACTGGAGGACTCTAGAAAGGACTGAGTCCAAGATGATTCAAAGAAGTGGTACGAAACCCCTACTTTAAAGGTAAAAGCCCACAGGTGAATGGACTAATACTAGCCTGCCTTAGTGGTCCAATCCCTGTTTTTAAAAGAAGTGGGCTTTGCCCTTCTGATATCACACCCATGGTGCTTTGCTCTAGAGGAGGTGGAGGGGACAGGAAGGAGATAGAGAGGCAGATAGAAACAAAATGGGGGAAGTATTCTTCCCTCTCTTCTCACTAGAATAACATGCCTATGCAGCACGCTGGTGGATTAGCCCAGTTTTGGCGATCTACAGTTTTTCTGAATGCATTTTTGCCAACATGTTCCCCCATTCTTTTGATGCACAATGGAGATGGCAAGTTGGGGGAAGGTGTATATGTGGTGGGGATTTGAGGTAATAAGGGGGTTGCGGGTAGTATCCCTCTGCATTTTGTGGAAACGCTGGTAAAAAGAATTCAGCAAAACTGTAGGTCCGCAAAGAATCTTAGGCAATTCTTCATAGAAGAACCTTAGTGTGCGGCTAATCCCTTTGAATGGGTGTGCTCCTTTGATATCTGGCCTCAGGAAAGCTGCCTGTTGTGCTGCTGTCTCCAGAGGAGGGTGTTACCTACTCTCACAAAGAGATCAAAGAGGAGGCTTGGCCATTCAAGTTCTTGATCTGTCAATTTGGCAGGATCAGCCTGTCTTGCCAGAATACAGATCACCTTCCACAGCTAAGATGACTCACTTGTGATATCAAATTGGATGTGGCTGTAATGACTTTAAGTAGGGCTATGCACCATACCTTAACCCATACATGGCTTATTTCAGAGTTTATCCTACACCCAGCATGGGCTACTTATCATCATCATAGTTGTGGTACAAGGGTGCATATCACAAATGCAGCCCATGCGCTGCCGAGACCTGGCTGTCACTGCAGTTGTCAAATGGACCCCTGTGGCTTCTGAACCTGATCTCTTCCATTGGTAGAGCAGGCACTCCAGATCAGGATACTAGTGATACAGAGCACAAGTACACACCCTGCTTTTTAGTATGGAGTTTATGTAAGGGGAACCTGATCAGCAGATTACCCTTTCAGAGATGGAATTACCTGCATAATTCTATTAAGAAACACAAATAAAAAAAGCCGGGGCTTTCACACCCTTGCCAGATGGCAATTCATCACAATATATTCTTTATATGTATCCTACTTTCACATTTCAGGTGCGCCATTTTTTTAAGCCTTTTAAAAACTCACCATAACTTTATTGGGGTTTTGTATACATGCCCCAAAGCATGGTTGTCAAGGCTTTACTGCACTGTTGATCCTTAATAAGGGTAAAACCAGGTAAATTGTGTTCCTGACATCCTTGCAAAATGTCTGACTTGGGTTGATTAAGCTATTTTTAAAGTAGCACTGCTCTCTAAGACAAAGACAATTTCCTGAAGAAAAGGGCTTGCATTTGGGCTAATTTGAATACCCAGAATGTGTTACTGATGTGGCTCAGAACTTGAGGTGAACATCCAACAATGGCTAATAAGTGGTGTTGTGGAATGTGTGACTTAGCTCAATGGATTTCTCTACGAAATGATGAAGTATACACACAAATTTGATGGCAGCCAGGCCAGGCCACTCAGTGATGAGACTGTAGCATAGCTGCCAAGTGTCCAAGTTACATGCATGACGGCTCGAGCCAGCCCTGTTTCTTTCCCACTGCATGCTGGGACTTGAGGGCCCATCCTTACAATGCAAAATATGAGTTCCAGAATGCAATTAGAAAATAATCATCACTGGCTCGAGGTATCACTCACAGAATTGGGATGCTTGGCAGCCATGCTGTTGTGTTATGCCCACCTCCACTTTCAGTACACGTGTGCAAAAGGTATCCAGGGATGACATCGTAGGAACAAATACCATTCCTGAGATTATATTTATTTCTAATTGCTCCCTGGGCATATTCTAGCACTTTGTCCAAACAAATATTTTGCCACTGGAGTTACATTGGTAAATTAAC
Organism: Ambystoma mexicanum; assembly: GCF_040938575.1. Lineage (NCBI taxonomy): Eukaryota > Metazoa > Chordata > Amphibia > Caudata > Ambystomatidae > Ambystoma > Ambystoma mexicanum. The sequence continues at coordinate 479,507,646 of NC_090939.1, read as the reverse complement.
CCAATCCTAGAATATGTGTGAAGTGCTTTTTGGCATTTATATTGTTTCAATAATTTGATTTGATTTGACTAATTTATATTGCACTAAATCTGGCAGACTTTATGGCATCTGGGCGCAGATTGTATGAATAGCTTACATTTCCTGATACTGTCATTCCACTCTAATCTCAAAGAGAATAAGCAAAAAGGTCTATGTTAGTACCTAAATTAAAGGTGTTCACGTTTTGTGAAATCAAAGTATTTCTGTGCTATTTCGAAGTTCCTATGGAAGAGTGTTCCAGAGTCTAGGGCCATAAACCGGGAAGCACTGGTCCCCGCTCGAAACCCATTGAGAGGGTGGAATCACAAGCTGAAGTTTATCTGCAGACCTAAGCATTTGAGTTGGGTGGCACCATTTTAGCTTCTGGGCTAAATATGGTGGTGTAAAACCATGAAGGCATTTAAAAATCAAGCAAATAGTTTTAATCTTGATTCTATCCTTCACCGGGAGCCAGTGCAGAGACTTAGGGAATGGTGAAATAGTGGCAGATTTAAGTACTTTAAAGATGAACCTATCTGCTGCGTTCTGTGTTTTCTGCAGCCTCGTCATTTGTCTCTCTAGACAGCCTGCCAAAAGGATATTTCTGTAGTCCAGACAAGAGTTAACTAATGCTCCCACTACCATAGCATGATCATTTTGAGATATAAAAGGAAGGGTGAGGCTCAATAGTTGGAGAGAATGGAAAACAGACAGTACGACCTGGATTTCGCTACCCAAATTTGCTTGCCTTATACAACGTTTTTTAATTTGGGGCCTAGTTACATATTTATCCCAGAAAATCAAGGAGAAAATCAAGGAGGGGGAACATTTCAGTGTGTCTGTTTTAATGGTATTTAGCTGCAGACACTTTTGGTATATCCACAGGCTAAGTTCATCAAGGCCTTGACCTACTCTCTGAATCAACTCCTCAAGATTACTGACTTTCAGAAAAATCAGTGTATCGTCTGACTATAGGTGGAAATGTAGCTTGAAATTTTGAAGATGTTCATTAATGGTTTCATTTAGAAATTGAAAAGAAGTGGCGAGAGGGCAGAGACCTAAGGGACACCACATCTAACTGGGAGTGTGTCTGTTAGAAACCATGCATGATTTACTTGTTCATGATGATTAGTCAAAAAGGAATTGAACCTTAGAAGGGTCATGTCTGAAACCGCACCTACTTCTTTTAAGCTTGCTAGTAAAATGCTGTGGTCCACTGTACTGAAAGCTGCCACCAAGTCCAGCGTCACTAAGAGAGCAAGTTCACCATTGTCAGACTCAGCTAAAATATCATCCCAGACTGTAATCAACACAGTTTCCATTGTATGGATTGGGCGGAACCCAGATTGAAAGGTATCCAGGAGAGCATATTTCTCAATGTGTTCCTGTAGCTGTGAAGTCACTATTGGCAAGGATCGCCACTAGACAAGGGAGGCCTGCAACGGGGCAGCAATTTTGAAGATCATTTAGATCAAGGTTAGATTTTTTCAAGAGAGGAGATACAGTGGACAGTTTCAATTCAGATGCAAATACTCCTTGCGATAATGAATTGTTAATGAAAGGAGACATTAAATGTGTACGTTCAACTGCATGTGTCTGAGCTGCACAGGCAGGGAAAGTAAAATATAAATCATTTGTGGGAACTGTTTTTATTGCAGTGATATTATTACTGATAAATTAAACTGCTAACAAATATTATCTTTGTATATAAAATTGTCACTTGTCATGCATTACTTCAAAACTATATCTTTATTTCACACACTGTAATCAACTTCGTTTCCAATTATCATATTTAATTTAAAAGCAATTGCATGTTTTCAGAAATGGTCATTCGTTTCTCTGCATAGGTTACTTCACAACAGTTACATCAAAAAATCTGATTTTTACTGAACTTCATTTTACTTGATTAACAAGCAAATATACTTTGGCAGGCAGTAATCCCTGAGGGATCAGAGAGTTCTGGGTGGTAATGGCCTAAACCCAATGTTACAGGCTCGCGTGTAGCAGGTGCCTTTAACGCAGGCTTCTGGCCACTATCACCAGGTACAGCACCAAACTGAGAGGAGTATCTCTAGCATCTGCGGAAACAATAAGAAGGCCCCATGGGTGCATTTTCAATTGGGAAAACATGCTCAAGAGTTTACGCGCTTTCCTGAAAGCAAGGAAGCCCAATCCAAAATGACCATCCTAAGAAATAGAAATAGAATTTAAAATGAGAGCACCCTTTCCATTTCTGTGGAGACCAATGATCTGTGGAGCGGACAAGGAAGGAATAGGAAAGTCACATCTGACGAAGTAAAAAAAGAAAAAGGGGGATGACTTTGAGCAGCAAAAAGAAAGAGTGGACCAGGGTTAGGGCAAGAGTAGCCAACAATTTCCAGCGAACATGATCTTATAACATTAGGTAAAGCTTGCTATCCGAGCCACCTGATTGACTGATTAGACCACCGTGGACGCTAATGATTTGAAATGTATTCCATTTGACTTACCTGCCTCACATCTCTGGTTTCCTACATCATGAGGATGAGTTAATTTATGCTGGGGAGGGTGTAGCTATCTGATATGACCTCCAATTTAAGGCTGCAAAGGTCTATGCACACCCTCAAGTCTTGTGAGTTTTGCTTCTTGATGAGGATGATGGGGCTCAACCACTGTGAGGCTTCGATCTCCTCAATGGTGCCCTCCTTCACCATTTTGTTGAGCTTGGTTCTTAGTATGTCCCTGGCTGTCGCTGGGATGGCCCTTACTTTATGCTCTATGGGGACATTATTTGCCTCAAGCAATATCTTGTGTACGAAGTTTTTGATTTTTCCTGGCCCTTCCGAAAACAGTTTTGGAAAGTCTTCTTTAACTACTGGCACTCCTCCTGTATTGACAGTTAACACCTGGTCTTCTGTACTGGGATCAAATTTGATCTTGAGCTTGATTGTCCCATCATAGGACTGCTGTGGATTCTTGTGTGAAGTATATTCTCGTGGTGGTTTCTCTCCCTTTGAACTCCACCTTCCCTTTGATATAGACTAAAAGGTCTACTGACGCACCTCTGAATACTGTGGGTTTGTGGCATGTGCTGAGAACTTCAACTGTTTCGGTGCCCATCATTTCTTTGTATGTGTGTAGGGGTACTGTGGTCAAGTCAGAGCCTGAGTCCGCCATGACTCTTGCTCCATGCCATTAACTCTGATGGCACATGGAGCTTTTCCTCCTGGTTCGTGAACTGTTTACCATTAGCTCTGTGTGTCTCCCTTCTTCTTTAGATGATAATGATTCACCTTCTGCGTTGTGTCCCACGTTAATGTTCGTAAACTTTCTATTGCAATACCTGCATTCCACTGAAAAGTGTCCAATTCCCTTGCACACTGAGCATTCTTTGTCTCTTGCTGGACACTCTCTGTTGTTGGCTAATTGTTTGGTGCTAGTGCACCTGTGACACTTCAGCAGTTCCTTTCTCCCCCACTTCCCTTCTCTTGCATCTTTCACTTGCTTCTCTTTCTATACCTGAAACTTCCTGCATACTCTTTCTGTCACCCTGCGGTTTCTTCGACTGCTCTCGCAATCTCGACGCCCTTCTCCAGTTGGAGTTGTGTTTCCAAAATAAATTTGTCCTGCACTTTTCTGCTGTTGGTGTGGACTTTCAGCATGTCGCAGATTAATCCTTCTGCATTATTTCCAAAGTTACACAGTGCAGCCAGTTTTCGCAGCTTGGTCATGTAGTCATCTACAGGTTCTGACGCTTCTTGTTTGCGATTGTGGAACGTATCCTGTGCAGCATGGTATTTTCTTTGCTGGCAAAGGGCTTAATTATTCTTCTAACAGCTTCTTCATCTGCGTCATGATTTTCATCGACCCCTGCTTCGGGTCTAAGGACAGCAAGCACTCTCTGACCTTCAATCCCCAGCACGTTTAGTAACATAGCTCTGCACCTTGCTCCAGTGTACCCCGCACCACCTAGTACTTTCAGATAGGTTGTGAACAGTGGATGCCATTGTGGCCATTTGCAGGCCTACCTGGCATTTGTAGAATAGGCAGGAGCGATGTTGCATGTTGATGTGCAGGTTCCAATCCCATCCTCGTCGCCAATTATGTTGTATAAATGATGATGAGAAAATCAGTAGGCTTATACAACTTTATTGCTGTGACAGCATACATCAATTGCAACTCAATAAGGTTCTGTCAAAGTCCAGAACTAGGGCTTTCTAGAAATGCAGAACAGGTAATAAAGTCCATTAAGTGTCTTTGGACTCTTCCATGAGGAGGAGCACCGGGAGCACGGCTTGCTCTGTAGCTTGGCACCTACTGAATGTCTATCTGCACACTCTGCCGGCTCTCGCCGGGTCGCGCGGGAAATCTTGCCAGACTACGCCGTAGCGGGTCTCGCAAGTCCCCAACAGATTGTACACTTTTCTGCCCATCAAACTCTATCCATCTTCCTTCATCTGCTCTATCACCTACCTCTGCACACATGGCCTATATATCAACCTCTCTCTGAGCCTCTGAAATGCCCAATCCCTCTTCAGTAAAGTCTTTTTAATGTATTAGTATTTATCGATTTTTTTTTAAAGAACAGGGTGTCATTTCATACAGAAATTGCTCACAAAGCTGGCAATAACAGTGAGCAGATGAAGTCCTAGGAAAAGGTTTCTTGTACATAAGAGCATTGTTTGATTGAGTGATGTATATCAAATGGTCAAAGGGTAAGAGTGGAAATATATGCCAAGGACTGGGACTGGAGTACATACAAGTATTTGTGTAATTTTTACAGTGTGAGGCCAGTATGTATGAATTTACAAATGAAAACAAGTTGTCCCGAGGGCTGAATGGATGATGGGGAATATTAACATTGTATCTTGTGACATCTATATTTGATTCTCCATTACGGCAACTCTAGCACTGAACGCTGGATTACGATGTTGTTTGCTGAATTTAAACTGTATGCAGAACGAACTGCTGGTGACCATTGTCCTCTGTTTACTGGGTTTTTTTTGTATTTACATATTTATTAAGAGTTTAAAAGATTGCAGTCAGTATTACATTACATTTTACATAACATATATTAATTCCCACCCACCCCCTTCACAGTAGCGGTATAAACAATAGCACAATAGTAACATTACTCCAGCTATATCATTGTACTCTGAAATAGAATAAAGTTGTTGAGGCATAAATGTACAATTCAAAGAATTTTTCCCAAATGTGTTCATATAGGTTTCTTTTCTTATTAATGTACATGATCACCCTCTATATTTTTCAAATTTGCTGTAAATCTATTAACCAAGCTGAGACAGAAGGCACTGGCTCACTCTTCCAATTCCGCAGTATAATTATTTTTTGCGGAAAGCGATGCTCTGAAGAACCAACCTTGTTGCGGAAAGGACAGATCCGCTATCAAATCCTCCTACCCCAGGATAATACTTGTAAAATCATATTCTACATCAATCATCAATACTTTATTCATTGTCAATGTGACTTCTTTCCAAAATTCCCTCAAATTGCTTCACTCCCACATTATATGCTCACATGATCCCACTCTGTGTGTGCACTTCCGACAAGCCTCTCACTCTAACAGGCCCCTTTCATACAGTTTCTGTGGTGTCTAGTACATCCTGTTCAAGATCTTGATCCATCTAGCGTTTTCTTCTAGATTTAATGATGTCAATGTCACATTCCTGCATATATTATTCCACCTGCTCACACTCATTTCTCAGTCTATGATTTCTGACCATTTGTCCAGTAATTTCCCATTAGTTACCTTATATTGTGGCAGGTGTTTATAGATCTTTGAGGCAAAGTGTCCATCCATCTTGAATTCTCGCAACCATTCCATCCAGTCTTTGCACTCTTCAGGAATTCCATCCCACACAGCTCTCTTCAGTCTTCCATATTCCCTGAATGTGCAATCTTTTAGAGCCTTTTTCATAATCAATCTGTTAAAAGTGATATATTTGTCATCTTCAAAAAGATCACCCAGCCATTGGGTACCGCTGAAAAGCCAGTTAGGCCAAAACAAGGTTTTCCCTTCCAACGTAATCTCTGGGTTTAACCACAACGATGAATTACTAGAGCAAGCAACTTCTTTATTGCTTTTCGTCAAAAGGCCTTTCAACATTCCTTCAAGAATTTCATTGGCTCATACAATTTACATCCATTGTATCTTCTGATGTCAGTATTTCCCTGGGTGCCAGTGGTGTGCACCTGTAAGTTTCTGCCTGTGTCCAAACATCTGATTAATTCTCAATGAATGGAAGCAAATGTCTTGCACCGAAGGCGAGGTGGTAGTTTGCAAAATCCGGGACTGCCAATCCATCATTCTCAGTTGATATTTTTAATTTCCATAACTTCAGGCGAGGTTGTTTCCGATCCCACAAGAATTACTGTATCAAGCTTTCTATCTTTTTCATTACCTTCTTTATGGCCACCATAGGAATCATACTTAGGATATAACTAATACGTGGAGCTGAAGTCATCTTAATTGCATTCACTCTCCCCCATAGGTTCAACCTCAATTCGTTCCATCTACACAAGTCATTTTTCAGGTTTTCCATAAAGTGATGCAAATTAACATCCATCATACGATCCACTTCTTTTGTCAACCAAATGACCATGTATCACATCTTCTCCAGACACCAACTGAAGCCATAATTACTTAGCCGTTGACTGGTAAAAGCACTGATTGAGCATTTCCCGCAGCCCCTGTTGTGTGTCTTCACTGAACTATGCTTAAGGGAGGGAAAACTACATTTCCCATCTGCCCAAGCATATTTAGGCCAAATCCAGTGCCGGTCTTTGCCGGTCCTCAACAATCCTCAGCGTCTCCGGCACTACCTGCTCTATCTATCAGGTAACCCTTGGTGCAGCAATCTCTCTCTTCTTGTGGGCACACTTACAGGGATCTTGTTTACCCACTACTATTCTCAAATCCTGCGTACTTCATGGCATTCTAGTCCCCTACCTAATCCATCCATTGGTTTTGGAACCACGGCAGGGCAGAGTACTTAAATCACAACTGCCACTGACTGGGTGTCATGGGTCTTCCAGACAAAGTTAATTTGCTGCTGGCTGCTCGACGCCACAAGCAACCTCTCCCTGGAAATCCTCACTGCCCTTACCTGAACTCTATCTCAACCACACTGCACGCTCTTATTCCGATTCCTTCGGAACAGAACTTTCTCCTGCATGATGATTCCACAACTGTTTACTTAGCACTGGAAGATATTCATGATTTTTTAGTGGACAGAAACTTAGATATAATGTGGCTCACTGAAACATGGATCACGGATGCTAGAAGCCCTATGATAGATTTGGCTGTTCCGGAAGGGTATTCCATCTTCTGTAAGAACAGGGAAACCAGCCACAGAGGAGGGTTAGCATTTATCGCCAACAACAAATTTGAATTTTTTACTTCGCCATGCTTTGGTCAAGATTGTGAGATCCTGCACATTAAAATAACCCAGACTAACCAAAACTGTCTCAACTTCATCTTGAGCTATCACCCGCCGTCAGTGATGCCAGGCTTCAACAATGAAATTGTTCAGTTACTGACCAAATTCACTGGTCCAAACTGTGCCACACTCTTCTTAGGGTACTTGAACTGGGGGAAACCCCCCAGACAAAGAGGCCATAGAACTTGAATTGGCTCTGAACAATATCAATTACCAAGTTCATAACAACGAGCCCACTACCCAAATAATAATACTCTTGACTGGGTTGCTACAAGACATCTCATGACATACAGCGACTGTACCGCCCCGTGTATATGGCTGGACCACAATACTATAAAATTCTAAATCCAGCTGCAGGGTCCTCATCCAAAAATTCAAAAGAACACCAAAAATGTCATTAGCCGGAATGTTTACAAGGTGCTCACCTCAGACATCCAAGCTTGCGTGGAATCACTCATGGCATGCACAGCATCCACAGATTCATTTAGAGTCTCTGGTGACCACCTTTTCCAGTAGTGTTGTGGCGATGCTAGATAGAACAGCTCCCCTCTGACCAAGGTTGGTCAGGGCTAATACTGGGCACCAATAATGGTTTACGCCACAGCTCAGTGCACAAAAAAGAGAAAAGCGTAAACTTGAAACCCGGTGGCTAACATGTCAATCCGAGGATAACAGAAATGCCTGGAAAGCATTTGAAAAATCATATAAGCTTAACATAGTGGACACTGAAAAGTAACTCTTTAACACCCAGATCAATGAGACCGCAAAAAGTACTGGAAATCATTTTGAGATCCTAAAATCACTGTAAAAACCTACAGCACACTCAATATCCCTTCTGCCCACAGACCAGGACTGCATAGTAGCTCAGGCCACCTTCGAAGCAAAAGTAACAAAGTCTACAGATAAGAGCAAAAACATTGTGATAACCTCCACCTTCACTGGGGATCCATTGGTTCCTAATACTGTAGTCAGTGAACATCCTGATTTTACATTATCCTCGATATCATTTCTTGACATGAGGAGCATGCTATCCTCTATGCAACCCACATCCTTTTCTGAAAATATCATCCCGCCCAAATAAATTTTGGAGCACATTTCTTACCAGGCTGCTGAACTCATCTTTTAGGGAGAGTTATGCTCCTGACTCAATCATGGTGGTCACAGTCACTCCTCTTCTCAAGAAGCCCGGACTGGACCCCAAACACCCGAGCAACCTTAGGCCTATCACAAACTGTAATTTTTTCATAGAAATTCTCTATAACTTCGCTACGTCCCAACTTTAAACATCGGTGGAACTGAATGGCATCCTTCACAACAGGCAATAGGGATTTAGACCAGAATGCAGCACGGAGACAGCACTTGTCAATCTCCAGTCCAATATGTTAAAAATCATGGACAGTGGAAAAGCCGGGATTCTAGTCTTACACGATTTGTTGCCAGCTTTTGATCTAATTGACCATGACCACCGTCTTTCTGGGTCATATGGGAAACTGCTCTAGGGAAGCTATTGGGTGGTTCCATTTCTTGCTTTCCAACTGGGTGTCCAGAATTCATTGTAGAGATGCTTTCTCTCCTGCGGCGTCCATCCAGTGTACTGTACCCAGGTAGCCTGCCTGTCCCCTGTACTGTTTAACCTGTACCTAAGACCACGCTGCTCACTCCTTGAGGACTCAGGCGTATTCTTTACAAACTATGCTGATGACATACAGCTAGTTCTCAAAGTCAGCGGTGACTATGCCTTAGAGTATGCCAACCTCCTCGGCACTTACGATCTAATTGAGTCCTGGATGTCCAGAAATTGGCTGTTCCTAAATGGTAGCAAAATAGAGTTTCTCATCTTTGGTTCACGGCAGGCCCTCTCTAAATTAAACCCAGACTACAAAAGTTTTAAAATCTAGAAGTGCATCATCCAAGTGCAGAGTAAAGTAAGAACCCTGGGCATCCTTTTGAAAGCCTCTATGAATACAGACGCCAGTGTTAACCTAGTTGCCAGAACTGTAACTACTATCTCCGCCGGCTCAAGAACAACCAGCCTTTGCTAACTGAAAAGAATTGTGCCATTTTCTCGAGCCACTATATTCTCATGGTTGGATTACTGTAATGCCTTGCAAACTGGTGTCTCCAACTCCTGTTTGAAAAAATGTCAAACCATACAGAATGATGCTGTGTGCATCATCAGGAGAATCCAGAAAAGAGGCCATGTTTGTTTGTTTGTTTGTTTATTTATAGACGATCATATCTAAGATCATATCTCAGATCACAGGAGTGACCTCCATTGGCTGACCGGTACAGAAACGCAATAACTTTAAAGTTAGCACCCTTGTGCTTTGTTGCCTCTTTGGAATGGCTCCACCGTACTTAAAGTTCTTAGTCTCCCGCTACTCTCTCACCAGATCACTATGCTCCCCTAAACTTGGGGCAGGTAAACTGCCCTGGATACAAATGATCGAACTGATTAGGTAGATCGTTTTCAGTAATTGCTGCCATGTTTTGGAGTATCCTGACACTAGCGCTTAGGCTGGAAGAGAATACAAGGGCTTTTCGCAGAGCGATAAAAACATTCCTATTTAAGTATGATGTCTGCGGGCCTTTGGCACACTATAAAAAACTAATAAATACAATTGCTGACCACAAGAGTAGAGCACATTTTTTTGTTGAATGGTGCATGAGGTATGGGTGGAATGTTCTAATGTTGAGGAGGGAGGTTGAGTCTGGATGTGGTTTTAGTGGCAGAGATGAACTGGAAGAGTTTCAGGTCACTTTCAAAGAGAAACCCAAGGTTGTGAGTGATGAATAAGGGGATCATGAGGTCAGTGGCTAAAGAAATGGGGGATTTGATATTTGGGGGAAGGGAGAACGATATCCTCTATCGTTAAGGAGTTGAGCATTAGACACATAGAGCCATCCAGTGGCAGAGAGTGGATAGGCAGTTCATTATCCATTCAGAGATTGCAGGGGTGAAGGAGGGGAATTAGAAAAGATGTGAGTGTCATCAGCAAAGAGGTGATAATTAAAGTCAAATGAGAAACTTGATTTTAGGAGGGGTGAGATGTATAAAATGAAGAGAAATAGGTCTAGGGCTGATCCTTGAAAAGCACTCACCGAAATGGGTGTTGGGGAGGAGGTGCTGGAGTCCCATGACATGGGGAAGAAACAGTCAGAGTGATAGGAGACACCAGTCAAGTACAGTGTTTATGGAACTAAGGAGGGGAAGAGCTTGAAAAAGGCTGGGATGATCCCCAGTGTTTAATGCAGTGGACACGTCTATAAGGATGAGAATGGAGGGCAAGTGAGAGTGGTGGGAAATGGTAATAGTAATGGTGACACAGATGCACGCAGTCTTGGTTGGGTGTTTGGTCTGGAATCACAATTGGAGGGGGTCAGCAAGTGTGTTTATCACAAGATAGTTCACAATGCAGTTGAAGACCGCCCTCTTGAACATTTTAGAGTGGTAGGGAAGGGGAGAGAAAGGTCTGTTGAATGAGGAGCAGTTGTGGTCGGCACTTGGTTGCTTTAGGAGATGCATTTCTCTGGCTGTTTTGTAACAGACTGGGAAGATGCCAGTTGAGAGAGAGAAGCTGAAAAGGCAGAGAAGTGATGGGAGGTGGCGACTGCAAGTTAGTTTGAAATGTGTGGTGCAAAGGTGTCAATTGGAGAACAGGATGGGCTGGTGGAGTGAAGGGTGGGTCGACTTTCTGTTGAGGATAAGCACTCACTCCTTCTCCATCGCATGGAACTCTAAAACCTTCTTGCACACACCACATCCAGTGGGAATCCCCCATGTATTGGTCCTTGGACCACTCCTGTTCACTCTCGACTACTGCCCCACCCCCACCCTCCTGGTCTGGACAAACTCGTCTCATCCTTTGGCATTCATTGCCACCTCTTTCTGATAACACAAAGATCTATTTCTCTTTTCCCTGTTTTCCCTGTTATCTCTGAATACATCAATGGCTGTCTTGCACCTATCCACCACTGGATTGCTCTACTGTGCCTAGTACTGAACTCCTCCAAGGCAAGGTCTTATTTCCCCTGCCTCCTTTGCTAACCCCAGTCTCTCAAGTCATTACTCTTTGCCTCTTGACCTTCTCACTCTTTCACCTAATGCTTCCATCCTGAGGTCCTTTTTGACAGAGATATTACACTTCAGCAGTTCATCAACAACTGCTGTCACTGCTTCCAGGATTAACCTTCTCAATGTTAAGAAAATATGCCCCACTAAGCTCGCCAGTCAGCCAAACCTCAACCCTAGTGCTCAGCAAACGTGTCCACTGCTCATGCCTACTCCTTGGTTTTCCCTATTCTCCATATCACCCCTAAACAAAGTGCTCAACTTCTCTACACTCGTTCTCTACAAACTACCAAATCTCACCTATATCTGCACATGGACACCTTACTGGATGGCTCTCAATTCAAAATCCCTCTCTTTTCAAGTTCCTACTCCATGTCTGCAAATCATTTGATGGTAAGGATTTTCTCTACTTTACTGTCTGCATGTTTCTCTTCTCTCCCTTGCAAGATGGGATACTCTTTTCTTGTCAACCTTTCTGCCCCCCTGTCCTCTTTGTACCTCCCAATTCTGCTTTTTCTCGCTGCTCACCCCGTTCACTGGAATGCCCTTCCTCAGACATTAAAGCTGTTGTTCTATGTGTTTTCCACACCATTATTTTTAAATGTGCCCCAATTTTCATGTCAAATGCATCATCCAAGCTTAATTGCAGGTTTTTTTTTTACTTCCTTAGTTTGCTTGTATTTTCCCAATCCATCATGTTCACTTTTCTAGCTGGTGTACTCCCTTGCCACAGCCAGTGGTGGACTGGCCTATTGGCAACTCTGGAGATTTCCCGGTAGACATCTGCACCCTGGGCCT